>NW_027273861.1:11602500-11922500 GCF_046630095.1 Trachinotus anak | reverse complement strand
GCGGGAATGTTCCAGGGTTACAACACAATCACCTGGACTGTTGTAGCGCTGCAGGTAACTCTCACTCCACTGACAGTGGTTCAGTATGTGTTTCCCACCAAGACCGTCAGATATATTATCAAGCCTCTGGGGTAACAGACCATTTCATTTGGTGGATCAGACTCCCTGTCGGCCCGTACAGGTCATGCCTTTGTCCATCTGTGTCTGTGTGTTTGTTGTTTCTCCAGGCGCTGGGTGGTCTGGTCATAGCAGCGGTCATCAAGTATGCAGACAACATCCTCAAGGGCTTTGCTACATCGCTCTCCATCATCCTGTCAACTCTTATATCGTACTTCTGGCTGCAGGACTTCGATCCCACTGGGTAGAGGAAATAGTCGCTATCTATCCCTCCATCTCTCCTCTGTGTATTTTTTCTTTCTCATAAACAGAAATTCCTCGGGCTGATAGTTATCTGCTCTTGTCCACAGTGTGTTCTTCCTGGGGGCCATTTTGGTCATCGTGGCCACTTTCCTGTACGGCTATGAAGGCAAGCCATCCCCCAACCCCAGCAGGGCGTAGAACTCATGGCTTACACTACAGCAGCAGTAGGAGGTCCTGTTGACGCGTCAAGACCAGGAAGGGAAAAGAGGACAGAAACGAAAAGAGGGGAAAGGTCTTAATCATATATTGTGATCGTAAAAAGGAGGAGCAGAGGAGTAGGAAGCGAGGAGGTAAGCAGTTTGGGAACAGAGGACAGGAAAAGTGAAAAGGGAGCTAGCACAATGCGTTGATAGGTCTCAAACACCAAAAGTGCCTCAGCTGGGAAGAGTTACCAGTGAGAACAGAAAACTGTGGCAAAACAGGATTGTATGTTTTTTTGTTGTTTTTTTTTTTTTTTTTCCCTATAATTTCCGCTGTACAGATAATCTGAAGCTGAAGAGACATTCTCGACAGGACCGACTGATTGTGATCATTAAGAACCAGTCGCTGTTACTGCCATGTCACTCACACCTATACAATACAGGATTAAAGAGGCAGACAGGGAGGAGTTTCTAAATCTTCTTCAGTACCACATATTTCAGATGTAGTTTGACTTTAGCTCAAACTGTTGGCTTGTTCACCTCAGAGCTGCAGTATGTGTCTCACTTTGGGCCTCTGAAAGTACATTTGGGGCCTTTTTGCCCTGAAATGAGCCTTCCCAGCCATTACTAACTCCAAAGCTGTGTACAATACTGCAACAAGCTCTGACAGTCACATGGTTTAGGTGGCAAATGGTCAAGGTTAGAGAAGGGGCCATGGTTGGGGTAGCTACAGAGGAGGGATCTGTACAAAGCTTAAGAGGCCTGTCTACCTGGGAGGCACAACTCGGGGCAAAAACTCATCAATTTTACAAGAGCCTTTAGACTATGGTAGTTGAAGTCACCAGAACTAGTGCTGTTATCTAAATTATGGCTCAAGTATTACATTTTGTTCAGCTATTTTTGGAAACATTTTTTTGTTGCCAGGCAACATATAGTCACTGGGACATCTTTGATAACATATACAGATCACTGTATGACTCTGGTCTGTCTGTAATCTGGGTGTATGAATAAAATGCTGCAGGAGTTAATTAATGTGACACTTGAGAAATGCTGTTCTAGGCTGTATTAAGGGGAAATTATTTAAGGATTTAGATTTTTGAAATGAAAATGACAGTTTGATTATATGGTAATTTTGTACAACTTGAAATTATGTTAACCTCTGGTTCAAATAATAGCACCATTTGAATTGTAACCTATAAAACTAAATCGATTGTTAACTTGTTAATTCATTAATTAGGCTTAAGCTGACATGACTTTTCAAAACCACTGATTATTGACATCCAGCTCCTTATGTTCTGTGCTCGTGTAACAACAGATTCTGTTGATTCAAAGTAAAAGTGATCAAAATATTACTAAATGTGGCCCAGCTAGGTCTGAACTGACTGAATTATTGATACTGATTACATCAGACATCTGTGAGGCATTACTTGCATAGAAAGTAACCTTGGACTGTACACTTTGGCTGGTGCTTTTCCTCTGGAACTACTTTTTTTCTTGGTATAAAGCGGGTATAATTATTAACTTTATTATTTTATCATTATGTGAATCTTTTATAAAAGAAAAAATGTTTCCTTTAACTTCTTTGGATGTGTTATGTTATTGTGTCTCCTCCCTGATTTTCTATTGTGCAACCCACACATTTACATTTCATCCTCAGACTAGAATGCACGATAGTAAACATTTATAATCACCTTTGTAGCCTGTCACCTGCCTCGCATGTCACCTTAAAACTGCAAACTGGATGACATGAATAAATTCACACTTTGATATATTTGGCATTTGTTTTAATGAGTTTAAAAACACTGCATGCAAAAGCCAGACAGTCTGAGAGAAAGGACTGCAACACAGCAGAGTTTCATGTTCTTCATATTATAACACTGTAAACCACCATTACCCAGTCGTCTTTAAACAATCACTGCATTGAACTCCAGTCAAACAGCAGAACCAGCAGGAGTTAATGAGTCGAGCTCCTCATGAAGGGCCGTGCACCGCTCTACCCGAGTCCTCAGGCACATCTGTTTCTGTAAAAGACACTTGAGGCCCTGATACACACAGACAGCATCTGTGTGACCTCATGGTCAAGTATAAATGTATTTTCTTTTACACTTCACTTTAATCAGGGCAACTTGTGAAAAAAAAAAGGTTTTCATTTTGTTTCACCCTATAAAAGCCTCAATTTCTTTGAATAAAATCACAGACCAATAAAGATCACCTTCTTAGTTTCTCCAGTTAAAAGTGCTGCTCTAGATGTTTCCCTCGATTGTCAGCGTGGGCTCTCTGATGCTCTTTGTCTCACACACTGCTCCTGTGTCATGGCTACAATTGGCATGTTGTTAAAATATCCCCTGTCCATGATGAGTGTGTTGCAGGGCTTGCAATACACAGGCAGAACAGTCCTCCCGGTGATCGTGGCTCTAGTGTGGTTCTAGATGAGGGGTGTGTGTGTGTGTGTGTGTTTGTGTATGAAGGCTTGTTCGGTTTGCACCAAGAGTAATGAGCAGCACGGGTAAAATAATGTGGTTACATCCTCTGTCTCTCTTCATCTCTGTCTCACCTGGACCAGCTCAGCAGTCCAGCATGACCTGTTTTACTGGCCCACTGTGCGCTGAGTGTGTACGAACAGAAATGCAACACATAGACCTGCCTGGAAAACAGTAAGCAACACTTTACTCTCAGATTCAGCTTGAGTGGGAGATGTTTGTATTCTGTAAGCTGCACTCTGGTTTTCATTTTCAGTCAAGAATCATCATAAAAAACACATTTTTATAAAAGATCATAATGGCACAAGAGACTGGATTGTGTCAAACAAATACTTCACCAAACTTCAAAGAAAAAAAAAAAAAATCTCACTTACTTTTAGCTGTACCTGGCAATGTATGTAGATAGTTTTGGTTTTATTTGGGCACTTTTTGAGATATCTGTTTGTGAGGTTTCTGCCTCCACTCCACTACATTGAAGGTGACTAGAAAGCCACTTCTGGTGCTCAGAGCACTGACAAATTACATTAAAAAAACAGCGTGTGTCTGTCCAGAAATAGTAAATAAATCGAAATACTTTATACCAAAGAAACAGTCTTTAGGAAAACTATGGATAACGACGTCTGTGTGTTATGCAGAGTATTTGTCACTGTTTTTAGTCTGGTGCCACGACTCTAGGGATGGAAATGTCCGTCTGTCAGATGGTTGGTGGGCCAGGTAGTCATGCCCCCGTCTGGATGAACTGTAGTATCTTTTCATGTAGCACCATCATCATGTCAAAAACATAATTTTCCCAGTACTTTACAATCAAATACCTGAAAAATAAATGACATTCATCAACCTTGGCTGTACTTTGTGTTTAGTGTTAATTAACAAATGTTAACTCTCTAAGATGGTAACCATTATACCTGCTAAACATGAGCATGTAAGCATGGTCATTTTGAGGACGTGAGCATGCTGACATCAGCATTTAGCTCAAAGCAAAACTGTGCCCAAGTACATCTGCTAGCATCGCTAAAGGCTCCTACTAACTGTACATTAAATTGTGGTTTTTCAAAGCTGCAATAACTACAGAAATTTCTTTGACCTCCGTTGTATTGTTCGGGAGGCAGAATCTCACAGACAGTTATTTCAAAACTTCGACACATAAAAATCCAAGAAATCTGCATGGCTAGATACGAGGTAGAGGTAAGTGAGAAACAATGTTTTCTTGTCATCTGGGTGAATCGATCTTTTTCAGCACAAATACAGTTTTCTTTCACTACTATCTCAGTTCGTCAACATCATATTCTGACTGAGAGATGACATATTATATCTCTGTTTGTCCTCTCACAGCCACTGTGGGCAGACTCATTTTATGACTCATAAAATAAAGCAACCTTGCTTCTTCACCTCACAAATCTGATTAGATGGGACATGGGAAAGGCGAGATCATGTTTCTACTGTAGGAGGCTGTCATCAACACAGGCATCACTGGGTTTCAAAAGGCAGGGAGGGAGAAGCTCTGCAGCTTGGATGAACTGGCCATTTGTGATTGAAAAAAAAAAATCCTGCTGCAGGGCTTCTTTTATGACTGTGTGTGTGTGTGTGTGTGACTAAATCCAAGCTGTGATTTTTCTACATTTTCTCTGATATGTAAAAAGCAAAGTAGCTCTGAGGATATATGTATGTTGACAATCTTTCTGTTTTTAAATCACCTTTAAAAATGATCCTGTAATGTAACATAATCACCCCCTAGTGTGTCTGTTTGTGTGAGTGTGTGAGGCAGTCTGGTGTGACAAAGCAGCAAGCCTGGACCTGACCCTGGGGCTCCATTATAGAAAACACACGACCACAAACAAATACACACATGCCTGCACACCCACACTCACATTATCTCTGAAAGCACATCATCCAGTAACATTTCAGCTGATATTATAGTTATGTTATGAATAAACCCCACAGCAGTGCCGTCCTCCTTGGACCTGTGTGACACATAAACACTAATACCGTTCCTTGGTTACACTCTTACACAGCTCTTCACTGTGCGGTACAGAGCAGGCCAGGATTATGTCGTCATTAAGGCCAAAGAACCTTTTTAAAACAGGGTCTGTGTTTAGGCTTGATCATTTCTTTCTGGGCCTGAGTAGCTACAGTACAGGTTTGCGTTACATCCCAGCACTGGTGGCGGATTTTCAAAATATTACAATGCTTCACTCAGTTGTGCTGGGCTGGAGTAAAAGCCTGAACACCCAACAGCTTAACAGCACCAGAAGTAGAGACCGACATACTTTCTGGATCGTCAAAGGCAGCAGTGGGGAATTAAGGCAGTTGTCCCCTCAAGATTATACACGCAAAAGACCGCAACTCTTATTTGTGCCATCGACAGTTCATACAAGTCTCAGCCTTCTTATAGATCCTCATCTGTCTGTTTTTGTCTTCATCTCGTTATCTCATTAGCCGTTTCACTGTAGAAGTGGCCCTCTATGATATGATAAAACAAACGGCCATCCAGATACTCTCAATGCTCTATTTGGGTGGTATGACGACAAGCGGAGGCCCTCTCCTCGGTCTCCACATCAGAACCTGGGCATCGTTGGCATTGGGCCTCCCCATGGCATTAAGAGGGATCGGCTCCATGCGGGTCAGCACCCGAGGCTGGTCCTGATGCACCCGGCCCACCAGCCTGGCCCTGGAGCCCAGAGGCAGGGACGGATCCACTGCGATATCGACCCTCATCCTCCACTTGATGGTGTGGAGCAGGATTTTTTCCCTGGACGTGGTGTTGAGCGCCACCAGCCAAGTGGTGAAGCTCTGGTCCCTTTTGATATTAGTCAGTAAAGGTGTGTTGGATTCACTGACTGGCACAGCCCAGGTGACGCTCGGGTAGAAATTGTCATTCATGCTGACGATGAAGCGGGATGGCTTGGAGGTGGGGCCCACTATGGTGACAGTCTCTGTCGTGTTTCCATACCAGGGGTAGCTCACACCGTCTGAGTCGCTGATGGCCCGCACTAGGCCCTCTCGCAACTGAGGTAGCTCCCAGCTCGACCTGGAGGGAGACAGAAAGTATAAGACTGGAGACACAGACACTTCTGTGTACCATTAATTTAAAGGATATGTCCGGTTATCTTCTGTCTTTGCCAACAAATCCCATGATAAGACCAAAACCAACAGTAAAATGATCTTACCAACAAATATTATGTGGGGTATGTAGAGCCTGGAATAGCGTATTCCTCTGTGCCATAAACGTCCACTGTTGTCCAAAAACCGTTAAAAACACATTAATGAACCACACTGCTGCACCGACGTGTTCCTTCATTAAGAGGAACATGGGTGCTGTAGTCTATTTTGAGTCCACGCAGTCCTGGTGACATAAAGACTCACTAGAGCACCATATCTGCAGCTGGAAATAGTCCCCAACTAATGCACTAATCCTGTTTGAGTAGTGTGAGCTAAAAACTACAGTGCCCAGCTGTTAGAGCAAAACATTTACCTGTTATTGACCTGTTTTTATAGATGTATATCTTCGACAGGAAAGATAGGGAATGTGGACGCCACAAAGAGGCTGGGAAAGTCAGAAAGTAAAGTAACAGATTAACACATTTTGGGTTTTGGCCTCTTCACAGGATTTGTTGACAGCAGCAAAAATATAGAACATCATCAGCCTTTCTCTTTGCAGTGAAATGAAAAAAAATCATTCTCAAGAGCGACTTAATATCAGGCTGAAAAGTAATGTTTTACTGCCTTTATTCATTGAAAGTTTTGAGCGTGTTGCAGGGGCGTTCTATTGCACCTATAACCACACCCAACAGTGATGTCACAGCGTACAGCACACCTGGGAGTACATTTCTACATCGTTGCAGGAAGGTGAGAATTGAGGTCAGCAGAAGGTTGCTCTTTAAAGAACCAATCATGAATCTATAACTTATATAAACTGCATGTATGGTTGTATATTCTTGTGCATAATTCAAGAGTTGGACATGAAAAAATAAGCATTTTCTCACCTGAAAATAATTACTCATGATCTTACAAAACACATTTTCATACACTGCTGAAACTGGATTAATCAGTTAGTTGATCAACTATTTTAGCAATTATCCAAATAAACCATTTATCAGGCAAAAATGTCAAATATTCTGAGCATTCAACTTCTCAAAAGTGTGGACTTGCGGCATTCCTCTTTTTCCATCTCATTGTAAATATTAACTTTTTTGGTTTTGGCTGCTGCTGGTAAATTATAAAGGTATTTTTAACAATGATTTATTGAAAAAATAAAATTAAGTATCTCACAGCATGAAGAAACATGAATGACATTAATGAATGTTTGGGAGTGATACTAGTGATGGTGGGGGTGAGTCTGTTCTTCATATTTAGATAAGGGATTGTTGGCATATTCATGTGTCTGAGGTATACAAAGTTGTAAATTCTGTTTACAAGGAAAATGAGATAATTTCAGAAAGGAATTCTTATCCAGACACAGGCTGTAATTGTAATGAGAGCAGCTGCCTGCAAGTGGTATCTAGTGGTTCAGTATGTCAGCGGATTATCATCATCTCTTTGTTGCACCCAACAGTTTTTGTCATCTGGTGGTGGCCCCCTTCCATCTATTTGTCGTGCTTTCACGACAAATCTGATGTCACCCCACCCTAATCCCCATCCCCTCACCCCTACACCCACCCACCCACTCCCTAAACCCAGCAGGATTAAACACCCCCTCATAAATGCCTTCCAGATAGTCTGCGTGTGTGTGTGTGTGTGTGTGTGTGTGTGTGTTGTGGGGGTGTGGGGAAGGACACGTCTCCGTGGGCACAATTTGAGTGTGAGAGCACCAAACTGTTGTTTAGCTCCTCTAATAGCAGCTTTTCTATTTAGGTGCCAAAGTCACAGGAACAGAATCTGTCGGTGGGCGTTTGAATGAAGGAGGCTGATGAGCACAGTTAACCTGCTGCGTGCACAAATGCTCCTCTGGGCGGCTCGGTGTGATGCACAGGCACGAACACAAGCATTACACGGAATGTACAGGCATGCATCCAAGGCTATATTAACACACGCGTCTGAACGGGCACGTCGCAGGGGTGTAATTACGACGCAGGTGACAGAGGTGTGAACTCACATGCCGACGTCTCCATAGGTGTTGTAAAATTCCATCTGGGTGCACGCCTGGATCCAGCCCACCACCCACGTCTCATTGCGCGGAATGGGGGGCATCACAATCCGCGCCGAGGCTTTGAAATAGGGCGTCTTGTACCGGAGCACTATTGGCGAGTTCTCCTCAATGACAGTCGGGCAGTGGTCTATGGTGGCGGACAGGTCGTACACCACGATGTTCTCTCGTTTGATGCGTGACTTGTTGCAGGCTATGCTCTGGATGCAGCCCATGTCTGTGCAGGTGAAGGTGATGGTCAGGAGCAGACAAGTGAGCCTGACGGGCCTGGGGAACAGCGCGGCTGACTGGGACTCGACCAGGATCAACACTATGAGGCCGTGCATCAGACGAGACTGTGTAAGGCAAAGGTGGGTGCTACCACGCCGTAGGCCCAAATCAGAATCACAATAAGGCTTCAGTGGGATCACAGGGGGGGTAGGGGGGCAGCTGGGTCCGGTTCCAGTCCCTCTGTGTCATCAGGCTGATGTATGGGCGCGTCGAGCAGTTCCAGGGGTCCTGCTCTGTGGCTGACCCCGTGTTCTGACCTCTCTGGAGGCTGCAAGCCAGGAGAGAAATGCCCTGCGGGGATTAACGAAGTATCACATCAATTTTTGTATTCTCTCTCTCTCTCTCTCTCTCTCTTCCCCTGTGCCCTCTCCTCAAGAATCCGACCCGTAAGCGCTCCTGCTTGAGCCCCTGCCCCGTAACCTTTGATCCTCCTCTTCCTTCCCCGAGCTGTCATGTCACAAGAGGCGTCGGGGGACCGGCGGACACCGGGGCGCCGGCAGGGGGACCCGGTGGTCGGGCGGCGATGCTTGTTGATGCGGCACTGTACATGAGATGCTGCTGCTGCTGCTGCTGCCTATAGCCTGAGCGGCGGGGTTACAGTCCGTCATGCCTGTCGACTCGACAGGAGGGAAACCCGGTGAAATAAACAAAACCTGCGAGTCCGAGCATCTGCGATGGTGAAAACAGCTTCCTCTTGTAGAGCTGGACGACACCGGAGGGATCCTGGCGATCAAAACGGGGGTGACAATGAGCTGTGCACTCACCGACTGTAAACACCTGACATAGACGGATGAAACAATGGCATTATGGCTAAAAATAAATAAATAAATAAATTTAAAAAAAAAATCAGATAAACAGTCTCATAGTAACCGTGTAGGCCGGCGTACGCCGTGCGGCATCCTCATTTGGTGAGAGCTGCACGGCTGCGTGTCGCTGTTCAGTCTGTGTGGTGCTGAAGATGCTGAATGGACCAATGAACGGCAGAGGGAGACTCAAGGCGTAGGAGTGCCCGCGTCTGCACTGTAGTAGCTTTGCGACCTCTTTCCTCCATGTTGGAATAATGCTTTCTAATCCTATGAACACAAAGCAGACAAGAGCCCAGATAAGCCCCCAGTGTATGTTACTGTAAGGCTTTTTAGATGAGACGCAACAGGTAGTCTTTGTCACATTGATGAGATGATTTTTGAGGTTATTGTGGCTATGTTGTGCTTTTAAAACACCACTTCATAGTATATAATTGATATATTTTAATAATACACTGTCTGTAATTAAATATATGAGATCAAGTGCCTGTAATTGTGTAGGAGAGCTTTTGATTGGTCAGTCACCAGCCAGCAGCATTATGACACTTTTCAAAATAAAAGTAGCACCAACATAGACAGACAGATAGATAGATAGATAGATAGATAGATAGATAGATAGATAGATAGATAGATAGATAGATAGATAGATAGATAGATAGATAGATACTTACTTTATTCTACTCCAATTCCGTTGGAGAAAGTAAGTTGTCCACCAGCTGGCACATTTATGCAGATTACAGTTTTAAAACGGACTGACAATATGTGTAAAAAGTGGTTAAGAACAAGTAATATTTATCTGACACTCTGGCACAAATATGGGCCTACTAGCTGGGTAAACAAATGTACACTTCTTGTGTTTCCCTTGTCAATGTAAGCTACAGTTGTCCCACAGTTATGTAGTTGTTATTTTATGACAATTATTTTGAAATCCATCCGAATCTGCTGAACTCTCTCGTCATTTCCGGGTGGGCGGACTGCTGATTCACACGCAGGAAGAAAGCAACGTTTTGCACCTGAAACACATAAACATGTCACCGATATAGACTCTGTAAACTCAGCCACAGTATTTGCCAACAGGTTATCATGGTAAGTGTTTGACTTTTCATTCAGCAGATAACTTAACGTCTCAGAGAACTGACACTTCACATGCTAAACTAAACTTAAAGCTAAACGAAGCTAAGCTAGGCTAAGCTCATGGTAACTTGGATGCTGTTGTTAGCAGGGATGGTTGTCTATTTGTTAGTTTGCCTCTAACTTTGAGGTCACCGTAAAGGAAAAAGAGGCATGTAAACCTCCGGGTTTATTTCCCCCTGATAAATTGTAATCAGAACGAGTTGTACTCACGTTTTTTGTGTAATTCAAAGCGATATCTTCAAAAATTGCTTACTTTGTTTTATTGAAAGCCATAAAAATCCACATATCTAATTTATAATGATATACAGAAAAATATATGTGAAGCTGTAACCAGAAAATGTTGTATATTTCTTAATATTCCTCTCAGATCAAAAATAAATGACCCCTCTCTACATGTTTTGTGGTTATGTTCTTTGATGTGATTTCTTCTGTACAGGTCCCTACAGACTTTAAAGGCCTAATCCAGAGGTTTTATCATCTTCAGTCAGAGCGAGTAGAGACGTATCGGCTCTTTGAAGAGTAAGTTTGGATCCAGTATTGATAATTTACATGCTGCTGAGTTACTGCGCACAAGGATGCACACTATCATATTTCCTTCTGTCACCCTTCTCTTGATTCAGAGGAACATAAATAGAGGAATCTGAATTGTATGGCTCATCGATTTCTCCTCTTGTTTTTATTGTTGTTTTGGCTCACGACTGCCTTCCAGAGGACATGAGGCCTACTTGAGGACAGGGCCTCATTATGACTTTGACCACTACAGGCAGCTGGTCCATGAGATAACACAGGCCTTCTGCGGCATCTCCAAGGAAGTACTGGAGATCAAGGGGAAGCTGCACAATGAGTTTGACAGGCCAGACCTCTCTGAGCACATTGAAAAGCTGCAGAGCAAAGAAAAGCAGAAACTTGAACTGGTAGGAAACTCTCTTTATGTGGTTTGATTTTATATCAGGTTCAGAAGTTGACAGAGAGACCTAAGAAAACAGACTGCAGTGTATAACATAAGAATAATGTATAATAAGTATAGTATAGCTTTGATTTAACACTACATTGCCCATGTTGTGGTATGGTGGACTTACATATTACCTGCTCTGACACCTTCATTTCTCAACACTGGATGTTCTACGTACAAGAGGTGAAGGACATATCTGAATATCCAGATATAAACAAATAAATACAGCTTTGTATGAAAGCATTGATTCATTTATTTGCATTTTTTATTGGTAAATTTAATTTTAATTTCTTATGCTATTCTTTTACTGTTTTAATAAATGTTGATTTAACCATTTACAAGAACATCTATAATTCACAGTATTTATTTAATGTTTGATACAGTTCCTCTCTCCAACCACAAGGGGGCAGAAAATTCTTATGCAAAGCATTTCATAACTGATCTCCATCCTTAAGCGTTCAGATGTGGTTTTTATGCCAGCGGCTCAGTCATAGATGTTTTAAGTATACACCACCAATGGAGGAAAACTGCACGAGACTTGTGATGGGAAATATTTGTGTCATTTTACGCTGACTGGACAGTAAACAGTTTCAGCTCAGTTAAAAATCAGTCGGTGATGCTACAGTGTTTTTCCAGTGGGTCTGTTTCAAGTGTGTGACATGAAACCTGTCTGTCTGTAACACTCATCATGACTGGAGAGACAGTTTGGTGTTAAAATGTTAACCATTTCAGTGGTTCCCCATATTCTTGAACAGCCTGCATCTGATACATCTGGTGTTCAGTGTTAATGTGTAGCACATTTGTATAATGTTTTACACTCCTTTATAATATTAACTCAACTCCCTTTCTGCCTGTAATGTTATAAAGCTTCTATTATCTCAGAGTTCATCCTCTGTCTCTGCTCCATCCTCCGCTGATGAATGGTTTGCATAAATCTTATCTGTTGTGCCTTCACAACAGACAGCCAAGCTGCAGCTGGCCAGGCAGCGGGCCCAGGATCACCCGGAGGACGAAGGCTGTCAAGAAAAGATTCAGGAGATCAAGCAGGAGTAAGAGCGGCTCTTACCACCCCTGCATTTACTGCGTCAGCTCCCCACTGACCCATTCAGTCACTCACTTTCAACCTGCCGTCAGCTGTGGAACTGCTCAGGGGCTCACTTTCTTCCTGTGTCGCTCTAATTTAACAGCCTATCCTTTGTTACCACCATTATCTAAATTGTCATGATTGTTCACAAATAACTAATCAAACACTGTGGTATCCAAATAAATGTGTCTCTTTGTTCTTCCCTTGTCCAGAATCATCAAGAACAAAGAGGCTCTGAGTGAGATCATGCAGGATTTTAAGTACGACTCAGAGGAGTGTGATTGACAGGTGACTCCCTGAGGGCCTGCAGCCACCCCCTCACATCACCAGACAGCAGGGCTGACGGGTCAACTCAGCCCTGCTGCAACTTCCATCTTGGACTCCTCAGCTGCACTTATCGACCCCCCCCTCCTCTCTGGCTCCACCCTTCTCGCTGCTGCAGTTTTATTCCTCCCAAGGGGCTCTTCACATTCTGGCTGTGTGTGTGTGTGTGTATGTGTGTGTGTGTCATGTGTTTGTGTTAATGCATACCTCAGCAAAAAAAAAAAGAAAAAAATGCTTCTGTTGTAATGAAAGTGATTAAATGTTTAAATACTGAAAAAGTTAAAGAATATTAAAAAGCTCATCCATATTTGTTTACTTGATACATTATATTTTTTAAATAATAAAAACACTTTCCATGATATTTTCTGTTCCTTACTATACTTTCATACACAATTCATACACAGTACGTTTCAGACTTTATGACCACAAGTTAAGTATATAACTTAGACAAAATCCACATTCCTTAAATACACAGTTATAAAAATATATTGTATCACAATGTCTGCTCAGATACACAACAGTATGTACACTTTACAGATAGTGGGGCCTTAGTTTATTGGGGATTAATAACTGATCACTAATTCTGCATTTAGAAAAGTATAAAACTGTTTGTTCTCCACTGCTTTACAAAAAAAATAATTAACATTTCTTGACCTGCAAACACAGGTCATACTTGGTACTTGTTTCACATTCCCTCATGTTACCGTCACTGAAATACATGATATTTTTTCTTGAGTAATGTTTTATTACAATTTGACTTCAAAGTAGCATTTAAGACTTGCTTATCTTACATTGCATTAAGTTAATAAAACATATATGAACTATTACCATAATAATATATTTTTATATATATAGCATAAAAGTGCAGTGACTGTGGGCCTAAATGTTAGTGTTTGTGCAAAGACAAATTTGGTGAGCGGAAATGGCAGAAAAAGGCTGCATTGTCTCACTTCAGTTATCTTCCACCCGGGCCCGTTAAACTCAAGGCTGATGACCAAACACTGCAGTATCCCTCAGCCGGGCCGTTGGACCTCTCACACAGCTGGGACGCTGGGGGCCAGTTATCCGTCCGTGTTTTTTGATGATGTTCTTGAATTAAACGCCACAGTGGTGCTGAGCAGGGTGCTATGAATTATCGTCTTGTAGAATCTGAAAAGACAAAAGCAGATAGTTCATACTGGGATAATTCAATGAGAAAACCATGTTATTTATAATCTTCAGGATAACTGCTCTGTCTGCCCCCCCCCCCCCCCCCCCCTTCTTTGCATCATTTCTTTTTTGATTCTCTGTGCATCATTCCCACCCCCCTGCTACCTTTCTCTCAAGGTAATCAATGGGAACCTGTCACGCTTTGAGAACAAAGACATCATTCAGGCAGCGGCGTGTGCCCTATTAACCACAAAAAAACCTGGAGACTGCTGAGCTTATTCAGTCAGGTAGAGTGAAGGTTTCTCTAAGTTCAAGGACTGAGCAGCAGAGGATGTGGCTGAAGGATGTGAACTCTTCACAAAGTCACATAAACACACAGAGGATGCCGGGGCTCTGTGTGCCATTTGGCCTGAGTTATTTTTGTGAAAGGGCTCCTCGTGCCAAGAGAAAACAAAACACAAACAGAAGACATTACAGTGGGCTGTTAATTACATTTACATGTTCATTTCTCTTTGTTGTGGTCATCAGCTGAAGATCAGACGTCTACATCGTTAAAATATGTAATAAAATCAGGGTGCATGACTGAGAGCAAATCTACTTTTATGCTCCCACTTCTGGGCCAGTAAAGCCAAAACCGCACATTTTACCTGATCATAAAGTACAGACTGAAACTACACAGAGCCAGTCCTGTTTATGTTTGTAAAAATGCTCACCACATGGCATAACACAGGCTGGGTCAGAAATTCAGTTGAGGACATCAGTGCAGCAGCGCCTAATGTGTGTGTGTGTGTATGTATGTGAGAGCAGCTCAGCAGAGATAATGAAAAGAGAGATTCTGCTTACCTACCTGGTTGCGCGTTCTGTGCGATTTCTGCAGCCACACCCGCCATTGATCATACAGTTTGATTGACATTCCGCTGCAGCCGTACGCATGCTTGCGGACCCAACCAAAGAACTGCTTGAGTTCCCGCCGCAGGGTGGAGTTCTGCTCCCCGGGCTTAGGATCACACGAACCGCTCTGCAGACGCTCTGGGAGAACAAAGGAGGGAGGGAGAAGGATGTGGGGGTGAGGAGGAAGAGGGGAGAGAGAGGAAAGTGAAGGAAAGAAGAGAGGAGGGAGGATGAGAGAGGACAGCACCAAGGTTATAGTTTGGACAAGTGTTAGTAGAAGGGGGTGTATGGATGACACACAGCCTGCTTACGAATCCTTTATGTACAGACGTGATTGACATGTTTCATCTTTCTGGCACTTTTTCAATAGATATGAATTCATACAGTCAACATTGTCTACCACCCAAAATAAAATAGAGAATATACATCAGGTGAAAACTCATAAAAAAAGATAAAAATCCAAGTAATGCAAGTAAATATCATTTTCCCTTTTTATTCATCTTCATGACTATTGTTTGATGTGTTTGAAATTGTCATATTGTTGTGATGTTTTGTGTTTGATTTTTACTTATGTACTAAGATGTCTTTGGAAAGCAGTTCTGAGTGAATTCACCTGCCAAATAACATAACTGAACTGTTTTAGCTATGCTAACAGCGTGGCTGGAGGGATGGCAATATCTTTTTTATTAATATATTTTTCACCGCTTTGGTACAAACTGAAAAACTTGTTCACACAAATAAATTGCAATAACTTTGGTGATGTCATGTCTTCTCATCCAGTGCTGAATTTCCAGATTTCCACACTTTCATTAATGGCCAGTTATCTGCAAAGCTAATGACATTTCCATCAGCCACACCTGTATGTTTAGCGCTAATTAGCAAATGTTAGCATGCTAACATGCAGGTTTTGAGTAGCCTACGTAGTGTGCTCACACTAGCAAATCTGACCAAGAAAAATATTGTATAGACCTTGTATATTGTGGATCTGGGATAGGGATATGATAAACATACATGCTTAACACGCATGTTCGCATTATCACTGTGAGCGTGTTAGCTTGCTGACATTAGCACTTACCTCAAAGCACTGCCTCACAGCAGCAGACTCTTGTTTTTTATTAATCCAGTAATTGTTTTAGCCAACAAAATGTCCAAAGTAATGAGAAATGCCTGTCATAACGTACCAGAGTTCGTTTTTTTAGGGGGATAGAAATTTCATTTTTCTAATATCAGAAACAGAATTTGTTTTCAAACACTAAAATGTTGCTCTGGTGCATTATGAGGAAGAAATTTAATAAAGAACAATTCTGCATGTCTCTGACCACCAAAGCTTTGAAGGAACATGGAATTCCCAAGGGAACATTTATGATGAGTCATGTTGTTTAATTTCCCTAAACAAGACATATATTGGACGGCAGTTTCATATGGGCAGAACTGTTCCTCAGTTTAATGTCCTAAAGTCTGCCACGATCAATTCTTTATGGCAAACAACAGAGCCCAATAACAACCTCCTCCCTCCTGGGAATAAATACCACATAACCTATGTAAGTCATTATCTGCTCCTCCTGCTCCCAAACCTGCTTCCACTCAAGCTTTATAGGCCCTGTGTGTGCCTCAAACAGACAAACCAGCTTTTTAACTTGATCAATCTTTGAAGCCAACGACAAAATCTATCAAATGTCCCCGTGGCACTTTGAAGTTCCTGCTAATCCTCTGCTGGGAGATCTCTATCAAGGTATCTAGCCTATTGATGTTTGGTTTTTCCTGGGTCACATGAGGTTTAGATCTACTTGTTCAGGATGTTGAATCAGGGATAAGGACATTGTTTTTCTGGCTTTAATTGGCAATGAAAGGTTGATTATTAGAAAGGAAAGACTGTCAAGATTTGTGGGCATCACAGATTTTTGGGAAGCATTTAAAAGCCATTTAAGCCACGAGACAGCCAAAGGAAGGAAAAACTACGACTTTAGCTTTAAACATTTAGTGGATTGAGTCTGGGCTATGCACAAAGTACAAACACTGTGTTGTTTATACAGTCTTATGTTAATATATTAACATTTCTGCAATTATTCAAATTAGCCCTGCAACCAATCCCTAATGATGAATTTCACTTGAAAAGAGTAAAGTTATGACAAAGAATTTAAAATGTTTTGGGTTTATTTTTTTTTTCATCACTTTAAATTTTTGTCATGTCCTCTGTTCAGTACGTACCACTGCTGGGAGTGGAGGCGGCAGTCGGGTGACTCCAGTCACTCCAGATGCCGGCCTTTCTGGAGCCATAGATGCCCACTGGGTTGCACCTCACCTGGACAAAATAGACAGTCCCAGGCTGAAGGCCTGCCAGCCGACATGACGTCTGGTTACCAACATCATCCACCACCTGAGAGAGGGCAGAAAATGACAAAGAAGATGACAAAAAAAATTCAAATAATACTGGATCTGTAGAAGGAGAGAGTCAAAATCAACACAAACTGAACAGAGATATTTGCTGCATCTTTTCTCAGTTTTTTTTTCTTAGTACAGATTAAACGTTTATTTTATAATCACTTTTTTAAATTGTTGTTTTACTGTCATTTTGAATGTAGTCTGTATAAAAGTGGCTCCATTAGCATCAACCAAGGTTTTTACACTGGAGTGAGATTTGCCTTATGATGAAAGCACAAACAAGAAGCTGAAGATGCAGCATGAGCAACTTTTACGTTCATTGTATAATGGATCAGGCGTCATAGGAGTCATAGCAGCAGTATGTGTGTTTCAGCGTCTCAGTGTGAGCACCACCTTCCATTCAGTGCTGTCCTCCAGTCTGTAGCGAATCTGATATTTGGCCTGAAACAGGATGTCCTTGAGCTCGGGGGGGCTGGCCCATCGGACCGTCAGCTGGTCGTCGAGGTCGCCCACCCGGCTCACTTGCACGTTGGCGGGAGGGTCTGTGGTCACTGGACAGACAAGGACAAGCACTGTAAAGTTTGATTACAGCAGATGTACGGTATGTAGAGCAAGGCTACAGGAGGTCTGAGTGACCTCTAGAGAGAGAGAGAGAGAGAGAGAGAGAGAGATGAAACACTGAGGGCAGGCAAGCATCAAATCACACGGTGAAGATAATCAGTGCTGAGCTAACAGCCAACAGCCAGTCCGGTAATAACCACAGAACATTTTTATTTAAAAAGAAAAAAAAAAGTCAAGTCTGAGAAAATGTCAGTCTGAATTTTTACCCTGCATTACAAAGTGGGGCGAGGTGCCTCAAAAATGTGACCATTAATCAGGCAGGGAGTGTCGGGGTTGCATTGTGGGAAGAGTAGTATTGGATGCTGGATATCTTTGCCACTGCTGCTTCCACTTTGTCCAGTAAAACGTTTAGATATAAATGGGTCAGTGAAATACTTTGTCTTGATTCGCTTTACCACATTATCAAGACAAAACTGTACATGCCACAAAACACATTATTCATATATCATAACTTTCTCAAACCTTGTGCAGGGGAATAGTCATAAATCAAATAATGCAGACACGCATACATTATAAGTAAACGATCCACAATATCAGATTTTCACGACACAATTATCGTGGCCAAAAGAATTCATGATAACGATATTATCACAATATCTATAGAAAATTTTAAGATAATAAAATAAATAATAATCCTATCAGTCAAATTAACTTTAACTTTGTTTATTGTGTGTTTTTGCCTCTTTTTTGACAGATAAATTAGACTATTATATTAGACTATTAGAAATACAGGTGTAGGGAGGTGGAGAGTCTGTAACCATAACTGTAAAAAGTGTACAAAAAGAAAAAATACACTTAATGGGTAGTGAAAAGGCAACCAGATAAACTGATCCACAAGGCCAAACATCTGCCATCATGATATGATCATATGTGTATCATTAAATATCATGGTTATCGTCAATACTGATATATCACGACACCTTTAATCCATACATTGAGGAACAAATTGCCAGGTGTGAGAGACAGACATGGAAATAAATAAAATTATACCATTAACATATGTACATAAGAGAATAATAATAATAAGGAGAATAAGAGAATAATTATAATACTTCTAGCTAAACACACCACCCTGGAAGTTGTAAGTTATTACACCTGAGATCTCATCTTGACCAACACATCCTCCTAGAATTTTATTTGTAATTTTAGCACCACATATTTTTGTATCAAAACTTGTCCAGAAGTCTGTCACATTCTCGCACCGTATGCACAGAAGCTTCTAGCGTGCTGTTTGAACAGTGAGCATATGGAGGGTTTAACTGCTTTATTTGAATTTTGTAAAATTCACTTGACAAAGAGACTTGCTCTTTGCGGGGCTGACTGACTAGCAGGGTTTGGTTCAGGTCAGTCTGTGCTTCCTGCAGAGAGCACGCTGTACCCTCTCAGGCAGTATTAAATAAAACATTTTACCTGCTGCAATAAAGTGTGCAAACAAATCAAGTGCTTTGAAGGAGAAAAAGACGAAAGATAAAAGGAAGGAGACAAAGGAAGGAACTTATTAAATGTCTTGTAAAAGTGTTTCCTGTTTCTAACCTTTTTCTTCAGACATCCTCCGCTGCTGGTGCGTGATGCTGTTTTTCAGCTGACGTACTTTATTTGTTCTACTGCATTCAGCTCGAGGGCGAGAGGAAAACCAAGCCAGAACAAATATTCTCCAAGCTTATTGTTTCTGTTATTGAGGCAGCGCAATGCATCATACGCATGGCATTGCTCCTCCTCCTCCAACCCACTCTCAGCCTCAAAGTTATCTGTTCCTCCGTGTGCAGTGAGGATGAATGGAAGAAGAGGATGCTCAGTCACAGGCAATAAACACTGCGGTGAAAATGTACCACATCACTGGAGGCCATGAGACTATGCTGTTGCATTAGAGCTGGATAAATAGTAAGGAGTGCCTGCTATTGCTCATTCATGACAAACTAAATTTCTCATTGGGGAACCTGTGAAGCCATCACCTGTGAGGCATCTGCTGCTTTTATAACTTTTAAAACAAAACAGTTTATCTTGGAGAGTTGCAGCCTGAACCCATAATGCTGTTCCAGCAGCAGACGGGAGGGAGTAAACCATAAAAATAAATCCCCTCTCCCCTAGAGAAGTGTGTTCGCCATATGCAGGAGATCTGCAGACAAACAAATATAAAAGAGGAAAGGAAAGGAAAGGAAAGGAAAGGAAAGGAAAGGAAAGGAAAAACAAGAAAAGGAAAAAACAAAAAGGACAGGAAAAGAACAGGGAAGAGCAGAAAAAGCAAATAAAAGAAAAGAAAAGAAAAGAAAAGAAAAAGAAAAAGAAAAAGAAAAAGAAAAAGAAAAAGAAAAAGTTGTGTTAATTAACCTCCAGGAGTTAAAACAAGGACGTACAACTTCAGGCTTTACTCACTCACCTACATCCAGGATGTCCAGCGTGGTGATGTCAGAGGTGGCAGAGCCCAGCTGATTGGCTGCCTCCACCCAGATCTCATACGGGGTGAAGAGGGCGAGGTTGCGTGGGATGTAGCAGGAGTACCGCTGCTTCCCCGTGCTGTAATTTTCACATTCCTTCTCTCTCCCGTACCACCTGGACAGAAACACAACACACACTGTGACCAAAATAAATTCTGACGTTTGTCTCTGAAAAGGCACACTGACTCGTTTTTAACACTTAGCACACAAGCAGAACAACACACTGCAGCCTCTTAGTGTAGTATGTGTTACAGATGATAAACTGTATGTGCCACACACTCTCTATACATTTGCTGCCAGTCTACCTGAGTGGTGTTGGACGAGGCGATCGCCTGTGAGCTGCAGCAGGTCTGGGGCGCTCACCTCAATTTGTACTTGAGGGTGTATTTGGTTCGGATGTGGGTTTCACCCGGCCCCCCAGGGCTCCACTTGCAGCTCAAGTCCTTTGTGTTGCGGGACCAACACGTTAAATTGACCGGTTTTTCTGGAGGCACTGTTGGAAAAAATTATTTTAGAAGCAGAACAAGACTTTTAAACAAACCAGTGTCCATATATTAAAATTAAATGCAGTCAAATGCAAAGAAAAGTCAAAGAAATGTTTTTTCTTTCTATTTTAACAGAGACACCGTATGACCTTGATTCTGAGATTAAAAGACAGAGAGAGAGAAAACAGCGTAAGACCAATTTCTTAGCCGTTTTAATGCAACGCATTCACTCCATCAAGCCAATGCATAAAGAAAATCAGATTAGTTATACAACTGGCTTTAAAGCATTACAGACAGATAACAGAGTAAAAAGACTTTGTAACCAGTTTATACCGCACTTTTGTCTAAAAGAAGCTCAGAGATTACATCATTATCTATGATTTATCTAAGAACTGCATAACTGTTATTATCGCAGGAGGTGGGTGATAACCAAAGTGGGAACCTGTGAACACACTAGCAGTCACCTTTTACATTTTCCTATTTACACATTTTGAACTGATACAGAAAATGCTCCAAACAGGAAACATTTTGTTTGGGATTTGAGCTTCTGAAAACTAAAGTCATACTGTATATTAAGAGTTGTTAGTCGGGGCATGAAATAAGATTTGCTCTATATAGGAATGAAAAAGGAACAAAAAACAAAACAAAACAAAACAAAACAGTATGTTTGTTTATGAAGCTACAATTCTTTTTACATTTTGGGACATATCTACAACAAACTATGACAGCTGGCTTCTTAATATCTTAATTTTGGATTTCATTAAGTTATTTTTATGACCTTCTTTGATTATTTACATATTAATTATTTCTGAACATCATTTATGCTTGAGTGGCATTTTAAGTATCTTGTGGGATTTAAATCAGGTTTTAATCAGATGTATCAGTACGGTTTTCTCAAGCTTAAAATCTGTCACCTTTTACTTTCCCAAACACTTGATTAATAGTTTTAAAATAAGAAACTATATATTGTTAGTTTGTCAGCTGTATTAAGTGACAAACATTACTCACCAAACAAAGATCTCCAAAACACACAATGCTCTAAAAATTGTCTGTAAAAATCATTTTTGATCTGACTAGTTAATCAACAGCACAGTAATTTTTGATGCTTAGTGTTTTCAATATTTCCCCAAGATTTAACATTATTACACTGAGTTTGCTAAATACAGTTTTTTAAAAACCCGTCTATATCATATAATGTAAACTCACCTCACCTCCTAAAAGCCCCATGCCTGCCTCCTATGCCTGGCCCTACACAACTGCAGCAATAAAGAAAGCCTCCACTTACTGCCCACATAGAGACAAGAGCCACCCAGGACGTGTCCATCTGCTCCGTGACACACCAGGTTGTCTCCAGACTGCTGCTGGGAGCCGTTCAGGTTGTGCAGGGTGACACTGAGGTGGTCGGAGGACACCACGCTGTAGGTGCTGCTGGGCAGACGCATCCCGTTCAGCGTCCAGTACAATGTGCTGGCGTGGAGGCCCAACTCAGGGCTCAGCGTGCATGTGGCTGTCAGGCTGGAGCCGATACACAGGACCGGATCCTGGGGGGAGATCACTGCTACATCTGGACACACACACACACACACACACACACAAGGCTGTCTAATCTCTTTTCACACATGAATTTAACAAGGGGCTGCAACAATAAAATAATCCATTATGGCCCACCCTAAGTTCCTAGGCCTCAACATGATGCCTTCAAATTGCTTGTTTTGTCTAATCAACATCATAACAACACATTCAATTTAAGATTACATAAAACAAAAAAAATTCTGAAGCATTTTTATTTAGCATTTTGCTTCATATATGACTAAAATCATTAAATAAATATAAAATCATTTAAAATGTATTTGCCATTATCCACTGACTGATTATTCAACTAATTTTTTTTACCAGTAATTTGACAAATGATTGAATGTTAATTTGTTGTAATTGTTCTTGTGATTTTCCCCAGTTTGTGTTTTTTGCACCCTGTGGCAACTGTTGTATTGTGTGTTTTGTGCCTGATGAAAATCAATGACCAAAACATTTACTATTAAATTCAGTATTGACAGTGTCCACTACTTTTTCTGTGCAATTTGTTTCTCCTCTGGGCCTGTCTACCAGCTGTACATTAAATATACATCATTTCTACGCTACTATTAACAAAAACATTAAATTCACCTGAGCTGGAAAAAGAAAGCGAACTTGCCAAAGTTGTTTTTCTTCCAAAGACCACAGTGCAATTAAATTGACATTTTAGGTGTTTAGCTCTGTCATGCATTAATTAGACTCTCCTCGATAACATCATGTATTAGGTCCTGTCTGGCTGCTTGTCTGCGCTGTTGGATTCAAGAGTTGAACACATAGCCAGTGAGGCTTGAGGTGAAATTGGAAACAAGGAATCATTAGGAGTCTGGATTTCTTGCCAACCTTAAGCAAACTTTGTGAGTGCAGCAGCACTGCACCACAACAGAGCAGGAGCTCGGCACATATTTATGACCCTGTAATGAAGTGGATTTATGGAGCCTCAGAAAGGTCGCCCTGGGTTGTCCGTAAAAGCCTTGAATGCTTTTCCATACCGCAAACCCGCTTAGATTTAAAGTTTACCTTTATGATTGATGCCCATGAGAAAACCTGTGCTGGGTGTTTGAATGTTACCACTGGTCTCCTTCTTCGCAGAGACACAAGGGTTAATGTGTAGAGTTTTATTAACCGTGCTGCAGGTGGGCGGTGGACAAGCTTTCTAACATATGTGCCACTACGCCGTTTCTATCCTCACTGGATGTAATGTGAAGACAAATGCACAGAGATGAGATGAAATCTACATGTAAGAAGAGCGAGGATTGACCTTTGGGCCTTGGTGAGCAGGAATTATGAAATATACATGAGAATGATAACCAGCATACATGTGTTTTACATGGGTTGTTTTTTCCATCACTCATATAGAATCTACTTGTAGATGATTCGCTGAGTGTCATGATAATAAATCTCTGCATGCTGATGAATATTGGTTTCTTTCTTGCTTCTCCTTCATGCAACAGCGCTGATGAACACTGTTTAACTCCATTTATCTCGTCAGCTTCTTCATCACCACGTCTAACAGGCGCTGTTCTCAGTCTACTTCGTCATTAGGCGCACAATCCTATCTAATGAGGACGCTTAATGTGCTGTCACTGTTACTGGACTTATTTCTAGTGGAAAATGCCACAATTAGGCGACAAGTTAATCGTTTTTCATCATTTTTGTTGATGCCAAGTCATTGGCTACAGTCTAATCCAATTAAAAGTTTCCCAAACTTTTTAACAATATTCAATTAAGTTTTCCAAAGCATTATGGTTGAGTAATATGATTATATACACGGTGAAATAATATACATTTGTTTTAACATACCACATCTATTCATATTTCTAGATCTGTTCATCTATTTTGAGGAGAGAATTTATATTTTTGCATTATCATATTACCATATTATCATGGTGAATATTCAAAAACAGTTCCGCAGTAGATTTTGAGATCATGATATATATCAGTGTGGCAATGAATAAAAATCACAAAAACTGTGAGGATAATCCATATTGTCTGCTCCTAATAGAGCCCTGAACTGAGCGTGTACTTGGCTTCTTACAAGTACATTTTTATGGTCACTCATGATTTAGTGTAGTGTTAAGTGTTATAATTATAATGATGGGGCGACAGCTCCTGGCGAGGTGGAGCTTGTGAACAAGAGTCATCCTTTGCGCTGGTTTGAATGAAATAATTGTTTTAAAAACACTGGAACTCGCTTTGTTGCTTTGGAGCCTCCGTGTAGGAGCTCACAGCGGGAAACTCTGCCCTGATCCTCATGAAGACTCTGCACCTCCCACCTCCCGCGGTCTGCACCGACAGGGACGAGGTAAACTACGGCAGGCTGCGTCCGTCCGTCCGTCCGTCAGTGAAAGGTTTGTACTTACGTGTCGAGGAGAACAACACCTGTGGAACAAGCAGGAGCAGAAGCATGAAGGGAAGCATGGCTCTCTCTCTCTCTCTCTCTCTGTCTGTCTGTCTGCTGCTGCTTTCCTCCCTCTCTGTCCTCTTCGGCTCCTCCACAGACGTGAGCAGGAGGCTTCAGGAGGAGGGACTGCGCGGCTCCACTCTCCAGCGGCTGCTCCTCAGATCAAATGTGACCCTCCGGAGGAACTCAGCGGAAGAGCAAAGTGTCTGCAGGCGGCCGGAGGGGGGCGGGAGGGGGGAGGAAACACGGGGTTTGCTTTTCCTCTCGACTCCGGAGCGGCTCCTCTGCCGCCTTCACCCTCAGGTTCACGCTGGTCGCTCCTCCCTCTCCTCCTCCTGTTTCCCACACTCTCACAAGTCATCGTGCTGCTGCTCGATGTGTCCCCTCCCAGACACACACCCACAACACGCTCACACACATTCAACACAGTGTGTCTAGGCTGCGGAAGGAAGATGATGTAAGTTATATGATATGACTGATGATACTTTTTTCTTTTACAGCTGACAGAGTAGGTTGTTTTAACACAGACTACTGAACACCAGCATATCCTCCCACTTTGAGTACATGTTATACTTTATTCATATGAAATATAGACATGGTGTAGTATGAACATGCTTACAATATGTTCCTTTAATTACATACATAAATACACTTGCAATATTTACATCGGCGGTCATATAATAACAATAACAAGTAACAATAATACCGTTTATTATTCTGTTTTGCACTTCTTCCAAGCACAGTTATGCAGTGCATCGCAAATAAGAGCCACCGTGATAAAATAGTTGGTAGTTTTCCACTGAGGTGGTATATGGGGCTGCATTTAGTTGTTGTCTCTTTGCATTGACCTGATAATTGTGACATTGATCGTGGATACACGGCCCATCTGCTCTGTCCAGAGCATCTGCCGGCCGCAGCTCGGCCCTTCTCCACTGTCCGCTACAGTTTTATGAATGTCATCATTGCTACATTATACACTGCAGTGAAGGCTGCGCTGCAGGTTTGTGTGTGTGTGTGTGTGTGTGTGTGTGTGTGTGTGTTTGGGGGGGTGGCAGCGTGTGCGTGCTGATGATGATGATGATGATGATGATGATGCGTGTGACGCCACGAACAGGAGCGGAGCAGCGGCGCAGACAGGACCCACCAGGCTGAGGAGGCAGCAGCAGCATCCGCAGCAGCAGCAGCATCCGCAGCAGCAGCACCGCCACAAAGGGACTCTCCGCTCCTCCTCTCTCCAGGGTTTGAGATGCTCCGGCTCGGCGGCAGGATGTGCGGCTTCTCGGCCCTGCTCTCGGTGCTTCTCGCTGGGCTCGCAGCGGCGTCCTCGGATCTCTTTGACAACCAACTGGGCGACATCAATTACTGCAAGAAACAATGCCAGCTCACCATCAAAAACAAAAGCCCCGCTAAAGTAAGTTATCCCTGTGTGCTGTAGCGTAGGCTGCCTCTGCAGAGAGCGCATTATCAGCGGCGGGCTGTCAGCTTCATCCTGCTGTCCGACATTTCTGCGCCTGCAAACGCAGACTAACGCAGCGCAGTCAGCATCGAAAGGCCCCTGATGTGATATAAAAATGACAAATGGGCTCAGACAAAATAAGCGTGTTTAGATCAGTGACAGGCACCATGCTGGCTCCGATATTTCTCTGCATCCTCCTGGATGCTACAGCGCATCATTAGGCCGAAAAACGGTTGCAGCTCATTTTCCTCTGCACCTTAAAGACTCGTCCAAGAAGTGAACTGCATTCAAGCTCATCTCGGTATGTACTTGCACATAGACTGCGCCAATCATTTTCCATGCTTCACCCGCAATTAAGATCCACCGGGCCAGACGGTGGTGATGCAGACTATCGGTGACTATCGTGAAACAACGACCCTTTATTGCAGTTTGCACAGCGTCGTCCTGCTCGGACAAGGCCGGAGCAGGACGGCGGATGATGGCTTTGAATTTCTGTGACTTTCTGTTTCTTAAAGCTTTGACTACAGATTTTCAGTGTCGGATGTTTTTCCTCCTAGTCTACTTCACCCCCCCCCCTCCCCCTCTGCTGCCTTCAGGTGTGGTTCACACATCCCGCAGGGCAGCAGGAGCAGAGCGGATCACAGTCACCTGCTTTGTGCAGTTACTGTGCTGAGCGGCGACTGGAGAGACGTGGGAGAAGCTATGGCCTTCAAACTATAAGGCGCCGTATCGTGGTTTGGCACAAGCACGGCTCTCTGCTGTCTGTGGACAAACAGGGAAACGCAGTGAGGGTGATGACAGGCGCAGGGCTGTGATCAACCGCTCTCGGTCGCGGTCAGGGAATGTCTTTGTCTCTCCTGTTCTCCGAGGGGTCACCGGGGGGCGCTGTTTCCCGACTTTGCGGTGAGATTGAAGGCACAAGAGGAAGAACAGTGACACGCATCTCCCCCCTTCACCACCTCATCCTCCTGGTGTATACAACTGTCTGACTATCACTGGTTTCCCTCAACAGTGACTGAAAGCTTCTTATCAACTGTTTATGACAGGCTGTAATACACCAGCTGCACCATGTTATTAAGAGATGCCATAACCCCATCTTTTGTCATATTTATGCACAAGGTTATCTTGAGTTTATCCACGAGTGCAGGAGGCGTCTCTGATTTTGTGCCTCAACCTCCCTCTTCTCTCCGTCTGGCTGGTAGGACTCCATAATGAACGCCTGTCACCGTGGCTGTCGCCTCTACTCCATCTGCCAGTTTGTCAATGGCAACGCCGGCTTCAATACCAGCAGGGAGGAGTGTCAGGGAGGTGAGTCAGTCTGTCAGTCTGTGAGCTGGACTGTTTGTGTGGATGAGTTTGGTGGTCTTGGCCCGAGGCACGTGTTGAAGCTGCTGAGGCCTCAATCCCAAATAAACTGTGTCAAAATGAGTGACAGAACCAAACCCCTACATGAATCTTCATGAAGTCCGTGCCGTGAATTTGAACCTTGATCTATTCAGTGCAACGTGACATCTTGTTATTCCTGTGATTGTTACGTGGAAGGTGTCTTAATATCCTAAATTCTCGGAGTCACCCTTTCAACAAGACATGTTTAGATAGAAATCGTGCAGAATGTGTTGCGCCACAGATCGTTTGAGGTGAAATCCAAAAGATATTTAGATATCAGGTTTTCAAAGCAAAAACAAAAGAGAGGTGCAATATATTCACGGGGATTTCCATCTGCCCAACATCAAAATGTTGGACACAACAGCTCTGTTTAACATTTCTCTGTTTGCTGAAAACTGGCAGACCCTGTGGATATTTTCTGGGTCTTTGAGGCTGTTCTCCCTGTTTGAACTGCTGAAATCAGTGCTGTGATTTGCTGCCCAGACAGCAGATGCCCCGTTGCCCCCTGTTTCAATAAAGGCAACGTGAAGCGTCTCTGTAGGGGATAGACGATACATCACACTTGCATCTTTACCTGTCCTCCCAGATAAAGATCCTGTACCTGCTTATTTCTTCTTCTCTACCTCACGACCGACTGTGGTGCTCCATGCTCCCCCTCACCCTTTAGTGCTTCCTCTTTCTCTTTTCCCTCCTCCATCTGCACTCTCAATTCCCTCTTCTTCTCTTCTCTTTTTTTTGTACCATTATGTGTCTTCTTTCATCTCCCCAGCCTGCCAGGAGGCGTATATTAAGCTGCTGGAGCAGGAGGCCTGCAGCACCGGCTGTGCCAGCCAACCCTCTGAACCTGAGATCAAGAGGAGGAAGGTGAGGAAGGCAGCTCTGCAGTCAGTGGCAGCGCACGCACACGCACACACACACACACACACACACACACACACATAAAGTAAATGCAGCTAAAAGGGCTTACAGGACTTGTATACCTGAATACTAATGTCACCTCTAAGAACACAAGTGTGCACACCTGGGCTACTGAAGGACATACACATGCAGACAATACTTTCCCTTGTGTCCTGCTCTCTCTTCTGCAGCTGAAGGCCATGACTCTCCGCCCGAAGCCTCCCTCTGTCATGGAGGCCGTGTCCAGTTGGTGCAATGAAATTGTCAGTTCTGCTCAGAGCTTCATCTCCTCCACCTGGACTTTCTACCTGCAGGCTGATGATGGCAAGGTTGTGGTTTTCCAGGTAAGCCCAAACTAAGTGTGTGTCCTGGACGGACAGGGTTTGCATTTTTTCAGCAGTGATTTTTTTGTTTGGAAAAAAGTAATAGTAAAACTAATCTATATTTTCTAAGAGTAATGTTTGAAGATAAATAATGTTATATTCTGCTAAATGTTTTGCTGCACTCTGCTGACAATTTGTATAACCTTATTGTTTTTGAACCTAGCTCCTCAAGCTTTTTTAAACTTGATGGATGTAATGTGGTTTTGTGCTTCTAGCTGTTGTAGCAGCAGTTTGTTTGTTATAATAATTAATAGACAAAAGATCTATAGTTTGGGGTGAGCAGCACTGGTTCCTGTGGCTGTAGCTATTTAGAGAATTTCAAAATGTGTCCCTTTCCTGCTTTTTGTTGTATCTAAAGTTCATCCTACAAATTTAATACCAATGAGTGTATCCAAAGATATGACTTGTACTGCATACTGTATAAAAACTTTATATACTGTATATATATATAAGTGCCTTCCTACAATCCTTATACTGTGCTGCTGAACTGCAGAATTTCACCTCATCCTCATGAATATCTGTACTGACAACGGAGTCAGATTCTGCTGAGAGTATAAGTGCTTGTCTGCAAAACATGCAGACAAGTGCTCAGTGAATTTTCTAAATTCACTTTCCTGATACAGTATTAAAGGTTCCCTGAGTCATGATGGCACCAAATTATAAAATTAATATCTACAAAGTAATGTCATATGTCTTTAATTGGAGGTTAAAAGCAAGGAGAGCAATAGCCAGTAGACCTTTATAGATTATTGGTTGCGCTAGCCTCTGCTGTCTGTTAAGAGTGTGAAATATATCCTGTGATATATGGTGCTGTGGAGCTTGGTTCACTGCCAAAACATCTCACAGCTTTCAGTGTCAGTGCATCTGTGACGGTTGAACGAGCAAGGGCACACAGCAGGGTGAGGAGAAAGGTGGTTGAATTTAGAGCACTGCAACTTCTTTTTTTTTTTTTTTTTTAGCACTTTAATTGTTTATAAATGTGCTTTTAAATTATGTCACGGCCCTCAGCACCATGCATATTTGATAGCTGGAACTCGCCTCAGGACAGAACCACACTGCAAGATTTAACAGCGAGTGGACTGTGCTGAAGAATAAAGTTCTGGCTGTGACAAATAAATATTTAGAGGTTATTTCCAACATATGAAAAAACTGAAAGGACTTGACAGACTCATGCATGATTACCTCCACCAATGGGAAGTCCTGTTTGCTTGTTTATACACATTATATTTCAAAAATTGTTAAAAGGTTTGATGAATTTTGGTGGAAGGGCTGTAGGAGCAAGACGCTACTTGCAGAGTGCTTCCGGTCGAACTTACAAACATATTTCGAGAGTCAATGCAGTAACCACCTATACGTTAAAGCTATAATAAGATTTGGTCTCTCCAACCACCACACCACCCAACCATATCCTCCACATTTCAAAAGCTGGTCAGAAACCTGCATCTCTGTCATGGTTTTCCCATTTGGATAATGTGACTTTGACGGCAATTTTAGCTGCATAATTAAAGGGCTCAATGGAAAATTAGAGTATTTATGCTTCCTAACCCATACCGAAGGGCTTCTGTATAACAGAGGGCTCTTTTATGTGCTCAAATTCACTATTAGGTATAAGACAGCTGTGTGCAGGCTGGGCTGTGAGGCTCCACCTCATATATAGAGATGCAGCAGCCACAGAACATGAAATTACCAACATTTCTTTCCGACGTGATGATGGATGTTTGCTCTTTATGGCAGTGACATGCAGGCTGAGGCAGCGAGGGGAAGTCAGGCTCCACGGGGCTGTGAGAAGACTATCAGGCCTGTGTTTAGTGGGCAGCTGGCAAACCTCCACCAGCTTGACAGATTGACGGTCCGAGTGTTGAAACAACAGAAAAGTCCAGCTAAGTTGAGGGACAGCAGAAGGGGAAAACAACCCAGTGTTGCCTGCAATACAAATGATGTGGATATCTATAATGTGCAGACTGTCTGCTGTATATACATCCATCTGTGCGTTCATGTGTGTATTTGTGTGACCTCAAGTAGTGAGAATAACTAGTTTTGTGAAGCCTCAAGCATCATAAAAACCAATCAGGAAGCTAAGGCGTAAGTCAGTTTTAGATCAGAACTAGGGTTTGTCCCCAACGAAGGGCAAAATAAAGAAAACTTGTGATTTTTAAGAAATACTGGTAAAACAGGATTCTTTACCTCAGTCATACCCGTCTCACCACCTCCCTGTGATTTTGACAAATCAACAGTGTAACGGAGTTTGGGACAAAAGTTTTCCTTATCATCAACACACCTCATGAAAAGACCAAAACCAGTATTGTGAAAGTCTGTCTCAGTACTTTTTGGCTTCCCTGCCATGTCTGTGTGTGTCCCATTTAAAAGTAGTTCAATATATTATTATTAATATAACCCTCAGCAATTTGCGAAAACAGCTGCTAAAGCAGCTGGGCACTGTAGTTTAGTAAACACTGTTCAAATAGGAATAAATAGTGTTTCTGTTGGGAACTAGTTTCTAATTAATATTCCTATTTATGGCAGCAGGATGTGTGGTGTGTGTGGGACTGACTCAAAATCAACTTTGTGTTCATCTTAATGAAGGAACATGTTACCTAGTGCAACAGTGCAGCTCATTGATGTGTTTTTACTGGTTTTTGGACAACAATGGAGCTCTGTAGCACAGAGGAATAATAGAATAATAATAGAAATTCTTACTAGTTGTTGACAATAAGAAAAATATCAACCATCACCACAATTATTTTTTAAAACTGAAGCGCTAAACCCTCATCATATATATATATATGTGTGTGTGTGTGTGTGTGTGTGTGTGTATATATATATATATATATGTATATAAAATGTGCCCTCATGTAATGTATCCTAAATGGCCAGACGGGGGAGCTGTAATTACAGATTTTAGGCATTTTTAACATCTTGATTCCAATTCCATTTGTCCAGTTGAAAGTCTTGTTTATTTCACACATGGACAAATGTCTGTGTTTGCGTACATTTTTTAGTTTTTATCCTAAGACTTTTTTATTTGATGATTGATTTGCATCAAACTTAATGCAGAAAGACGTAAGATACCCTTTGTAACCATTTTTCTCTTTTCCTCTCTCACTATGGAAGCACAAATCTGTGCTCCTGTGTGTGTGTTTGTGTGTGTGTGTGTGTGTGTGTGTGTAAGTGTGTGTGTGTGTGTGTGTGTGTGTGTGTGTGTGTGTGTGTGTATGGCAGTGTTTGTAGTTGTTGTTAAGAGTCAGTCAGTCATTTTCTATTATGTGTTTACATTAATTTTTTGACCAACTCAAAAACAGCAAAAGACTGTTTCCAGCCCCAAAATGAACTACATAAGAGATTAGTGATTCTGTCTGAAATTGACCACCACTTCTCTGCCTTAAAACCTCCGTCTCTGTATGGCTGAGATGTTTATCAATTCTCTCTCTCTCTCTCTCTTTCTCTCTCTCTCTCTGTGCACCTTTTGCACTCCTTCTCATAATGCATGACAGATGCAGATCAGGCTCTGCTTGTTCTGATGGTTAGATCTCTTTAGTCTGCAGCCAATGGGAATCATCCCCCTCACATCTACCCTTGCCTCTCCCCAAACTCTAGGTTGGTGCTGCATCTGGTTTCAATGCACTTTGTCAGAAAACATGGCTCGCAAGAGGTAATAAACCCGGTTGTGAAATACTTTTTCAACAACAAAGGTTTGAAGAATGGAAGTGTTTCAAGATATAAAATTAAGCAGCTGTATCTCACAATCAAATGTCAGTGTTTAGTCGCCGTCTCATTGTTTTTAATAGTGACAATAAAGATACTTGACTTGACTTTGTTACTTTGGACAAGTGACTGAAATCATTCAGTGGAAAACATATTCATCATTTCCTGAATAAAGTAACAACAATAAATGAAACTGAATTTTTATAATGGGAGACACAGCAAAAGTTTTATTGATCCGGTTAAGTGTCAGAATCGATGAATTCTGGGAGGTTGACGCTACTGCAGTGGGATATACTGTACTGTTCTAAATAGGTGTGTGTGTGTGTGTGTGTGTGTTGTTGCTGAGGCCAGCAATAGTATTGTTACAACTGACTACAGCCGCTGTTGCGGTGGAGGGAGGGTCAGCAGTGAGGAACCAAAATCCCCTTTTAATGAGTTCTCCAGGGGAACCAGAAACACAGCGCACACCATGCTCTTTATCTTTGTAGCAGTAGCTTTGAAAATATTTTTTTTCAGAGGTGCCGTCCCAGTAGAAAGTGTTTTACTAAACTGATTTAGGTGGGTGGGAAAGATGCTGTGAAAGACACCCATACACAATGAACAGGCTGGAAAAAAGCATAGAAATCATTAGTTCACACAATAGTAAATTCTCTAAATTAGATGAAAACACAATTATCATTGTGCTAGTGTTCATAATACCATTCTGGTGAATTTTTTTTAGTCTTTGTTCTAAGCTGGGCTAATCGCCGTTATTAATGCACAGACACCATCTCAACATCCTTCCATCTTCTCATCTAGATCTCAGCAAGAAAACAAATAAACCCATTTTTCCAAAATGTCAAACTTTTCCTGTAATGTTTCATCTTCAGGCTGCCTCTCCCCACATTTCTCATGTTTGATTCATCTCCTGTGGTGCTGCGTTTTCCTTTTAGCCTCCCAGCCAAGTAGGAGCTCCTCTGTGCTGCGACCTTGCAGTGTTAAACAGACTCTTTCCTGTCAGTTCTGCTGGTGAATTACCGTTGTGTAATTGCTGCCATGCTGTTGTTTTTTTCTCTCCTCAGAGCCAGCCAGAGATGGAGTATTCTCTGCCTGAGCTGCAGGCTCCTCGATCTAACGTGGCAGACAAACCCTGGCCTCAGGTCCACTCTCACACCCAGAGACCTCATGGTGAGAGCATAACACGCGCACTGTACATACAAACATTTATCAGGGCATGTATGAGCAGCACATGTTTGTTGCTGAAATATCCCCAACTGAAACATGCTCTTTCTCAACATGTTGTGTTGCAGGTGTCAGGGGACATGGAGAGAAGGGATCGTCCAAAGCAGGAGGCAAAGGGAAGCACCCTGTCCAGCACGCAGACGACCCCACAGCTGAGCACGACTTCCTTGGCTGCATGTCAAGGTGAGCTGGAGCTACAGTTACCCTGCCGAGAATTGAAGAGTTAAAGCAAACCGCAAGTTTTATAGTCTGATTTCCTCCCCTCCTGACAGTTTAATGTCAGTATTAAAATGAATGTGTAGAGGCTTGAGAGGTGCTTGAGATAACTTATCCATCACAGCAAACATCGTGTCTGCTACTAATACTGTCAGAGTTACAATATCACTGTGTGATTTGGCAGGGCACATTTCAAACCAATCCACATTTCATCTGCTTTACCTTGCGGTGATGTTACTGACAACAACCAAGTCAGACATGGTATTCATAAAGATGGAAGTCAGTGAAGTTTCACGTCTACAGGCTGATTTTAATATCGTATATGGTCTGAATGTAATTTAAAGTGGTGGGTATTTGCAAAACACCAGTTTGATTGTTGAAATGTACTAAATGTTACTGTTATTGCCTCATAGAATCACTGTGAAAGTGTATAAAAGTATGTCTGTAATGCATTTATTTACACTGAGGCTGCTCGATGCAGTAATGAGTCAGTTCCTCTGTAATTCTCCCCCCTCCTCGTTCTCATTCCCTAACTTGCTCTTTTTTTCCCCCTCATTGCTCTCCTCTGTTCTCCAGACGCTCAGGTCTTCCACGGTGGATTTTAGCGGCCTGTCTCTTCCTGTCCATCATGGTGATGCTGTGGCTCAGCTGTGCCAGCCTCGTCACTGCACCAGAGCAGCACATCAAGACACAGGTACACACACACACACACACACACACACACACACACACACATACACACAGATTAGCTCCGGCACTAATGAATACAAATGAAAACGATGACTTAATGAGCTCAAGGTTCAATTGCAAATTCAAGGGATCTGCCTAATCCTGTTTATTGACTCAGTGTGTGCTGCAGTGAGAAGAGGCCCAGTAGTGTTACCGGCAATTTAGTCTGTGTCCGTGTGCTCCATCGTTTTGTGATATTTTCATGTCTTAATTTGGTGGAGGTGCCCACTTACAGGCTTCTCCAAATCTATACAATCCTTTTATTTATGTTCTGCTCTATTCCCCAAACAGTAAACAAACAAATGCACAGAGAAAAAAGTTTGGCAGTGATAACAGAGAAGCTGAGTAATGATAAATGTCTGACTCTTACCAGCATCTCTCATCCACAACTGTTTTTCTTCAAAGTCACCCGAAGGTGTTTTTCATCTGTAATTTGAGGGACATGCATTGTCAAACCGTGGTTGTGCACTTCAAATCTATTGTGGTTACCTTGTTTAATCAGGCTGTAGCTAAAAAAACCAAACATTTATGTGCACGTCACTCCGGTTGAGTTGGTCACAGTATATTGCAATTTTCTACACAGTTTCTCAGATTAAACTTCTTTCAACTTTTTTACCTGACTGAAACCATTCCAGACAGTCTGTTCCCATCAGCCCCCTCTATGGTCATCAAAGACTGCATGCAAGGACTGTCAGTTTATGCAACCATCAAAGGCCTAAAACTGTATGAATTTTTCATTCCCGGTTTGGTGTTTGATTGTTTCATGCGGGCAAATGTAATTGTGCTCCGAAGTTAAGACAAGGTGGGGTGAAGTACTACAGGATTTCTCACTTTTCTCACTGTTCTGTCTTTGTGTCCTTCCAGCTGAGTATCAACGGAGACAAAGAGTTTCTGGACAATGCCCACAAAGTCAACCCGTACCACCTGAGTCCTGTGATCGCTGTCGCTGTGAAACAATCAGAGGAGAGCCAGGAGGCGGGGCCGCTGCCAGTGAAAGTTGACCTCAACAAAACATGCGTTTAGAAAGGACCAACGAGAGAGCTGCTGTCTTGTTTCCCACAGGGTGACCATGTCTAAAAGTCTGTGGCCTGTCAGCAGAATTTTTAAAAACAAATTTTTAAGAGCATGGCACCCTCCCGTCTTTTGAAGTTATCTTACTGAAACATCTAGCTTGTGTTGATCAGACAGGTCTTTCAGTTAGCTACGCCTGTCGTTTCATTTCCTTGTACAGTCCAAGTACGTCCATCCTCAAATTATCCTTAGTGATCAGCCTGCTCATTGCTTACTGATAAGACAGCACTCTTCTCTCAGAGCTACGCTGGAGATAAGCAGAGAGGATGGATTATGGCTGAGAGCTTTCATATCATTTTTCATGTCTGGTGTGGACAAGAGAAGACAAACGCTCAGATTCATTTTAGATTTAATTTTCCTCGTTCTCACAGGACGTTTGGATGAATAAATGGCTGACTAAGAGCAAAGAAAAGGGATTTTAAAGAAGTGTGAGAGAGAGGAAAGGAAGATGAATTACAGGTGAGCACTCCCGTGAGCGCCGCAGAAAACAGATACTGTTGCTTCAGTTGATGGTCAGTTTACATAATCAGCATTGTGAGCTGTTTAGTAACGTTGTCTTTGAAAGTAGTCTAACAGTTGAAAATCGTCTTTTCCACCTCACACAGTGGAAAACAGGTCTTTGGTGAGCAACCCATTCTCACCGAGTTCAGACAAACAAAGACATGCTTGCTCGAAAACACTAAAACAGCATCTTTTGCCACCTAATTCCTCTTTGTGTGTGTGTGTGTGTATGTGTGTGTTCGGATGTGCATGAGTATATGTGCAGCTACAAACAGCACACGTTCATTTTGAGTAACACATTCAGAAGTGGAACTGGATTCTAACTGGACGCTCTGTCTGAGAATGAGCAAACTCGGCACCGTTATTTATTTTCGTCTTTATTTATTCAGAATCATCAACACGAGTCATCTGATAAATTGAGCTATTGAAGTGCCATGTACAGTTAATTCATCATACAAATGTAATTGCTCTGTATGTAAAATATACTGTAACACAGACTGGAAAGAGACACATAGAGGAGGAATTTCACACCTATTACTGTATTATAATTATTATTATTATTATTATTATTGCCCTTATATCACTTAAAGAGTTATTAGCTGTTAAATGTGCCATGTGCTTTCTAATAGCTATATTTTGTATGTCCTATGAGCACATACTGAAGGATAACCTCTGTAACAATGTGTAATGCAAAGCTTTTAACATAGACCTTTGTTATTGAACAGAGTCGCACAGTCTTAGAGACGATTTTCTGTTTTCCTCTCAGTGCTTTTGATGTCCTGTAACGCTCTCTTTTAATCCAGGCTATGTAGACAATAAACCGTGCATGCAAGTGACGCTTCGATAGTTTTATCTTAACCGCCCGCCATGCGAGTATGGCACGACTCTACTATAGACTTGTGACTTTTTGTGTTCATATTTACTGTAATCATTGAATAGAATGTGTAATGATGAATGACAATATCCTCATGATTTACAGGAAGGACTCTCAGTGAAAAAGCCATTCAATCAATATCTGTGCTGGTTCAAACTGAAGGTATATCACATGGAATATGATATGAATTTCAACCTGTATTGTTTCCTTTTTACTGGTCTGTTTATTTTCAATGAAATGGTATACGACATGATGAATAAAGTGTTTTCATTGTACATAAATAAGAGACATAAGTTGGGTTTTTTTTTTTTTTAGAAGCATGCCAGCTGACATTATACACATAACATTTTTTTATGAGAATGAAAATAAAGAAGAAAAAAACAGAAAAACAGTATCCAGTCTAGTTGCAGGGTGGAGCCTGAACCAGTCCTGAAGATTAATAATAAATGTGTTACATGGCCACAAATAGGTGGACACCCGAAGTTTTCTTGCACGTGTGATTGTTGAACATATTACAAAACTGCAGGCTTTAATATGCAGCTGGAATCTGGAATCTGGCTGCAGGGATTTCGTTCAGCTCAGCCACAAGAACATTTGTGAGTCAAGCACTGATGTTATAAGGTCTGACTCCCAGTCGCTTTCTAGTTCATCCCAGTGGTGTTTGATGGGGTTGAGTTCAGAGCACCGTGCAGGCCAGATGAGTTCAAGACCAAACTGTTCTTTATGGAACTTGTCAGTTTTCTGATTGGTCATATAATGTAGGTCATTCAGTCTATTTGCAAAACAACATTTAGCTAAAAAACTACATCTAGCACTGGTTTATTCAAAATATCTGTTGTTAAAATACCACCAAGGAATTTCTTTCTTGATAAAGCCGCCAACATGTCATCCCTGACATGTAATAAGTATTTAAATCCACTGGGAGGCAGCAGAGTTTAAGCTGTTCGATAAGGAATTTATTGTAGGTGCTACTGCGTCTGCTGAGTCTTGTTTTGAGTTCACCTGAGCCTAAGCGATGACTCCCATAATCATTCATCCATTTTTCATTCCTTACTGTGACGGAGAGAAAGTTTTCTTTGCCAAAGACGAAGTCTGTGCAGCTGAAAATACAGACAGTCATGTTGAGACAGCTGTGTACCATTACAGATTAGCGACATAAAAAGCTGAGGTGGACAAAATTGTCAAGAGGAAAAAAATGAGTGACATTTACTTCACAAAATGAATTAAGCTTAAAGTGTATTTCTAAAGAGATTTTTTTTTAAAAGTGGGGACACAAAAAAAAAGACATTACAGATGAAAGCTGTAACACCGAGTGAAGGCAAACGTTGCTGCTAGTAGAGCAAATGGGGCACTCACCTGCTTTATTATATTATGTATTTATCTCATTTGTTCCTTGTCAGTGAAAACAGGAATGTGGTTTCTGAATTTAAACTATTTGCAGTTGTTTGTGTGGCCAAAACGTCCTCAATGTGTACCCAGGGTGTACAGAGGAGGAGATTTGCATGCACCCCAATCCAATGCCATGGCAGAAAAGATTATAATGCTATACACTGTTGGAGAATGAAAGAAAGAAAAAAGAAAAAAGAAAAGAAAAGAAAAGAAAACAGACACAGACCACAGACAATAAATTCATGATCAAATGCCGCAAAATAGGGGCAACACAACAGAGCTTCCAGTGCATGTGTCCAATTAGCATAACATGCTGGTTGGCTATGTGAAAGACAGACAGACAGAAGGAAATATCAAAACATGCCTCCCTCTTGTCAGCTGTGACATGTCATCAAAGGGAAGAAGCTTCTCTACAAGAGGAGGTTACATTACATTACCCTGTGATGATGCACGGAAAAGGGTGCAGCTGCTGGCCACCATACATAGGTCTGTGAAGGCAGCACTGACACTCTCCATTAACACTGCAGTGTGCACTGCACGGGTGATGGAAGATAATACACATTACAGACTGAACTTTGTTTTCTCACATCAGGTCAATTCATCAAGCTGTTGTGTGGGTAGACTGAGCAAATTTGTGTCTTTGACTTCCTGTTCACAGGAGGTGCGGGCTGCATCAGAGCGCCGACTTATCTGCCATACATTCAGACACTTTAGGCAAAGAGAGAAAAATTGCCCACTGTAGTGCCACTTCAATAACTTGACCAGGCCGGCCTCTGCTCTGTGTGCGGTGAATGAGTCTGGCAGCAGCTGGGGTCCCATTGATAACAAACTGAAGAGAGAGAGAGGGAGAAAGGAAACGGGTTTTGTGTGTGTGTGTGTGTGTGTGTGTGTGTGTGTGTGTGTGTGTGTGTGTGTGACTGTGATCTGGATAAAAATAGATTCCGTATTTGTGTGCAGATGTGGTGGAGGCGGAAAAAATAAAAATAAAAAGGGGTAGGAACAGATTGTACTTTTCACACTGACACGTTGACTCATTTAATGCAAATGGGACTTGTTGTCTCACTCTTTCTCTGTCTCCAACAATCAGCCGTTCTCTGTTGACGCAGGGAAAGATAAACTGAGATTTTATGGTCCTTGGAGCCTCAGGCTCAGACAACACACACGTCACACAAGCTGACATTTATGACCTGATGTCCCTACTTTGATCACAGTGTGTGGATGACCGTTCAGTAATTCTGAGTCTGAATCCAGCTTTCCTGCAAACAAATCCCAGGAGGAATCATTTTGACACTGCAAGTGATGCTTACTTTTTCCTGATGCTTACTTTTTCCTTTCCTGTTGAGGTCATGAGTCCAGATTTCCCCAGAAAAAAAACACACCTCATTCGTGAATTTTACTATGATCTTAAAGCTATTTGCACGGTGATAACATAACTTATCTTTTTTCTTTTTAAATATGGAGAGTCAAAAATCTTTGTATCAGGCAATAATAACCTGTCATGTAAAATGTGTGAGTAATTGTAGAGTGGTGGTTAAAAACCCTGCATTCCCAGAAGCAACACTGAGCACACAGACAGGTGACAAACTAGAGGTAAAAGCAACATAAAAGGTGTTGATGTTAAAAGGTGTTGGGCCAAATGCCGCCAGGACATCTTCTATGCGCCCTGACATTGATTCTGCAAGTTTCTGGACTCTGCTGGGGGGATGAACATCATTCTTCCAAATCATATTCCCTCATTTGATGTTTTGATGATGGTGGTGGAGAGCGTTGTCTAACACATTGGTGTAAAGTTTCCAATAGGTGTTCAATCAGGTTGAGATCTGGTGACTGTGAAGGTGATTTACATCAGTTTCATACTCATCAAACCATTCATGGACCCCTCGTGCACTATGGATGGGGGCAATTCAGATTTAGATTCAGATTCAGAAAACTTTATGTATCCCCAATGGTGCAATTCAATCAACAGTTCCCAGTCACAATAAATAATAAATACACACAAACACACATGACCATACAACTGCAGTCATCCTGGAAGAGACCACTCTTATCAAGATAGAAATGTTCCATCACAGAATAAAGGTGATCACTCAGAACAACTTTGTTTTGATTTGTTTTGACAGAGCCACCAGTCTCCTCTCTGTAGGGGTCAAGTGCTTGGGCCTGCACTGTTCTGTTGGTGTATGCCACGCATGCACTCGCCCACTTGTGGAGAATATGGTGAAGGATGAATCATCTGACCATGTCGCTTTTTTCCACACTGTGCCACCAGTGCTGATGGTGTTTTCACCACTGAGCTCTCAAATTTGCATTCATCTTTGTAATGAGGAGTTTATGCGCTGCAACCCTGCTGTAATGTCCCTCTCTATGTAATTGTCGACGGACTGTTCTTGCTGACTCAGTCTGATCACATCCTGCACTGACACTCTCAGTCACATGAGGAAGAGCTGCTCCGTCTTTCCCTACATATCGCACTAATGCATGAAATATGTCGACCATGATGGCCGACCGTATCTACTGGTGTCTTTCACATAGATCTAAATACAGATGTCCCTTTAGTCGCTGCTCTCATTGAAACAAAAGCCAGTGGAGCAGCCTGTGTGACTGATGCTCCTGCCATCTGTGCCCCAACAATGGACGCTCTTTCAACATCACTTACATCTTTTCCTCTAGCACTTTTGATGTAAAATCAGAACTGACTGAGCCTCCTCAGCATTTTTATACCTGCCGCAGAGCATGATGGGATCTTAATTGCAGTGCACATGTGTGGAGGCACTTGCATTTGTTTTGTTTGTCCGCTGATTTATTCAAGTTTTTCCTTTAGTGTAACTCTATATGTCCACAGTGGTGGCTGTAGCTTTGGCTGCGGCTCTTCACCTCTTTTTCTCTTTCATCCTTCCTTTCTGCCTCGATAACCCTCATCACCGTATACTTTGTTGCAAAGGAAAAAGGTTGTTGCATCTTTTGGTTAATTTACTACAAATAACTGTTTGTGCAGTGGGGTGCACAAACACAGAGCATCCAGTTACAAGGATCCTGTCACTTTGGCTGTCGCCCTGCTAATCACCCACAGGGGGCGCTATGGATCCAGGTTTGAGCGTCGGTGGCCCCATTATTACAATTTAATGGTTTATGTGAGTGAAGAGGCAATGTTCCTCTCTCTCTCTCTCTCTCTCTCTCTCTCTCTCTCTCGCTCCCTCCCTCCCAGCTGTGTGCTGCTCTTATCTGGCCAGACCTGCTGCAGGAGCCAACCTGCAGTGCATTAAACAAGCCACCACCACTGACACACACACACACACACACACACACACACACACAAACACACACATCAACAGGCGAACACACACAGGGCAGCATGTGTGTGTAACTGTGGAAATGAACAGAATAATGAGAGAGGAGCGACAGTCAGACACAGTTAAGGGAAGGAGAGGGAGAGTTCATCAGGGGGATTGATGGGACAGTCTATTGCAGTGTATATTTGTGAATAATGTATCTCAAATATTACACTCCGAGAAAATTATGAAAATGTAATGTATTCTTGCTCTGTATAGAAAGTGAGAAGTCAAATACAGGCTCTAAGAGAAGCTGGAGAAATGGGTCTTGGTGGAAATGTGGAAATTGGCCTTTAGAAAACAGAGTTAAGGATATATTTTCATTTATCTTACTGTGAAATATTGGATAAATAAACCAGCTGTTTAGGTGTTTTGGATGGTTATCTATTTCCCTAATCAGACAAAAAAATGAAAATCCTGAATGCTCATGGTGTTGCTGTGTTTTTGAAACTCCTGTTTCTTTGTGCACATGGACAAATAACAATGGCAGCCAAGCATGAAACCTGTCAACTCTGCAGCCATCTGAGTCAACGCCAACTGTGTGTGACAAGTGTCACAGTGGATGTGATTCTGTGTCAGATCTGGTTTGACTGAGTGAAAAGTTTTGGTGTTTTTAGGGAAGGGAAATGCTCCAGCTACACTCTCCATCTCCATCTCCATCCCTCTGTCAGGTCGCTTTGTTTCGCACACATAGAGAGACGGGGTGGTGGTGGGGGGGGGGCATCGAGACATCCACCGGACTTGGTTGGAGCAGTAACTTTTATTTCACCACGACATCTGTCATAAACCTCCGCTGCGCCTCAAACAAAGATTCAATCACAGCTTTAACCACACGTCAAATCAAAATTCCGGGCACATTTTCTCTCTCCCTCCCTCTCTGCCTCTCGGTCTGTTACAGCCGTGTGAGCCGTGCACGTACACACGGGGAGGCAGACATGTACATACAGCACGGATGCTACCCGGACTATTAAACTGCGAGCTGCCCAACACGCCACTCTCTCCAAACTAAGCGCCCAGGCATGAGCGGCCGGTTTCAAGCTGCCCTCTCTGTGAATTGATTCTACTATGAGCCTACACGAAGCTCTCCTCTCGGGGGCAGGGGTGGATGGCGGCGAGCGACGCGTCCTGTCCGGGTCGAAACCTCACCGGATCTCACCGCTGCAGAAGCGCCTGTGTTCAAAAGTCGCCTCGTCAATGTTTTCGGTTCGAAAAAACAGAAAGACGACGCATTTTTCAAGTAGATGCGTGGTGTCGCCCGGGCTGCGCCACCCCCACACTGCGAAATGGAACATTCCACAATTTATTCCAGGGAAAGACTGACAGTTTTTTGGGTCATGAAGCAGCTGTTCAAGTCAGCGGCCGGTCCCCCCTCCGCTGGAATAAGAAATTAGTCCATTTTAAAGTAAATAACTAAAGCCTCTGGCCGATAAGAGGGAATTATAGAATGATGTGCAGGCTCAATTTGACGGAGAGAGAGCCCCCAAAACAGTTAAATCCAATAAATATGATTTCCCCCCCCCCCCCTGCCTCCTCCGCCATCAAATTATTAAACACATTGGTGCTAGAGTTAGCCCAAGTTATTATCAACACAAGGGAAGATGGGAGGCTGTATACCATAAGCAACTTACATTATTTAAGAATTACATTTGCAATGCAGTCCGATGTGGTTGCATTAATATGAACGGCTTATTTTCAAAGTGATGTGATGTAAATGAACACATTATGATGTGAAATTATTATTTTTGTCTGGACTGCAATAGCGGCACCAGCCCTATAATCGTGAAAGTCCAGGAGTGACCCCTGACTGAATGACTGAGGCAACATCCACACTAATACATTTTAGTTTTAAAACGCGTGTCCTCGGCTGTGCCTGCTGTCCACACTGCTGCGGCGTTTTTGAGCATCTAAAATGGAGACTTTTGGAAACGCTGCTAGCCCTGTTTTAGTTTGCAAACTCCGAGTTTGCTTTGTAGTCTGGATGGGCGAAAACGGAGACCCAGTCTTGACTACAAGTGGTGAATGCAACATGGAAAATGAATTACAAGGGTTTCTGACCTTGTTGTTTTAACTAGCAGCTGTTGTGCAGTTCAATTCCACAATTGCCTTTTCTGCTCCTCATTCATAGTATTTCCTGCACCTACACGGGAAAGTAGAGAATCTGCTTCCTGTTTACACTGGCACGCGGATGCCCATATGTGAGTGGTCATGTGATATGCATTTTCAGTGTGATTGTATGGACGGGGACCATTTTCATGTTAAAATGCCATTGAAAAATGAAAAAGTAGTACTGCAGATGTAGCCTGACTGACTGACTGACTGACTGAGTGATCATAATTGAATGATCATATTTCCACCTTTGGTCACCATTGAATTTGAAAGGTTTCCCCATTGGCTGTTCATCTTTCAAAATGAATTGGCACAAGTGTTACCAACTAAGTGCATTTGTCATTAGATTTAGAGACTTTTTTCAAACAAGGTATTAACCAGGTATATAGCTTGATTGTCTATGGGTGCTAACCATGGACTATGCCTCTTATTAGGGGCAGTCACCTTGATGCCCTGGTTTCCCAGCTGCACAAGAGCTGCAGGGAAATGGAGTAGCACTTTCAATTCACTGAGCCTTGTTTCCATAATGGTAAATAAACTACTTTCATTACTTTTATCATCATTACTCAAGGGGGCAGAGGAGTAACTCAACATAAGACACACCGAACAGAGTGACAGGGAGAGAGAGAAGCCATAGGTAACTGCTAAGCTAAAGGAACTAGCCGATCTGAATTGGTTGTTTTGGTTTTTGAATGAAATTTTAGGCCCCTGAAGGTCATGCAGAGTCAACGTTTCCTAATTGTTGCTGATGATAATACTATTTTGCTTATATTACTGTCAACACAAGCTCCATTTGTATCAGTTATCACTCCACTTAGTTGGAGTTTGACAATTGTTTGATGAATGGGAAGAATGCATTACAGTGATATGCGATCTTTGTATATTTTATTTTTTATTTTTTTATTTTTTGCTCTCTGACGTATTTACACTGAATTAAAACAATTGCTGAATAAAACCTCTGCTTGGTATGGTTAACTCATTTATCTTTTTGACCTTTCACAGCAGGTGCTATACTTTCTGTGTCATTAATTCTTCACACTTAAAACAAATGCCATCTAACACTTTCACTCTATAAGTTGAACATATTCCAGCTTTTAAAGGGCTGCACTTAGAGGTACTTAGTTAGTATTATGCCAACATATAATTACACTTCATGAACAGTATCTGCTGTATCACATTAACAGTTTGAATCTCGAGTTAGTAGTGGTTTAATTGAAATATGCAGGGAAATGTCTTACATTCTCCCCATTTTCAAGGCTGTGGGACCAATGCTGACAGTGACTCATAAAGTTTACTGTGACACTTGTAATGTGTTGAGATTTCAGTTAAGAATAAGTCTGTTATATGCTAAAGATTTAGTTTTGTAAAAGTGCCACTGAATTTTGCAGTAATGGAAGTTTGTAATGGAGTACTAATAACGGAAATTTTTCATTTAAGCTAAACTGGTTTCATAAGCAAACAATGCTAATCAATGCTAACGTTTACATTTTCAATAAATGACTTTATTAGATTGAAAACCTGCATATTTATAGCATCCAAAAGAAAATATACATTTGCTTAGTGTTATGTACAATCTGGTTAATGTAAGAACCTGAAATTAACACAAACCATGGACAATGCATTGTAGCATTTTGAAACATAGGGAGGTCCTCTGTATTTTTGTCTGCAGGACTTGTTTATCTTTATTGTAAGGGATGATTCGCACGTAATAAAGTTGTGTTTGTTGTGTGGCACAGGTTTAATTGTCTACAGGTAAACAAAGTAGTCAAGCTATGAACTGGTAACACCAAACGCATTCACTTTATTTAGGTATCACTTCAGATGACATCTCATAACTTATTTCAGTTATTTCTTCAATTCTTTCTTCATCTTCTCTTTTTTTCTCGTACACCTGATCATTTGTCTCTCTGCCTCTACATTTGTCCGTCCCTCCACACCACTCTCCATCTGTTGGCTTCCCTCCATCTCTTCTTCCATCCCCCTCTCTCCTGTCTGCCCAGAGTCACCAGTCATCCACCAGCATGCGTTCCTCCTTTGGTCATAATGGAGATCATATGTTGAAGCCAGCGCTGAAACCCAACACGGGACGTCCACATCAAATAAAACCTGCTGTCAGCAGCGGGGCCTGGCTCTGCCAAGGGGAGTGAAACCATATCTGTGTCGGCCTCACCAACACGCCATAAAATGGAAGCCCAAAAGACCAAGAGACATACAGACAGACAGACCACACCTCTCTGGGAGACATTCCAGTCTCCCCCTGCAAAACTACAGTTTCTGTCACATTTAAGTTGAGAGGGTTTCAGCCTTTTTCACCTGCAAAGGCTTGTAGTTGTCAATCCCAAGAAAAGAGTGAGATGCACACTGGTTTGACTGTCAAGCGATTTGTGTCTTTGCAGTTCGGTCATCATCGTGGCATTCTCATAAGTCATCTGATATTCTTGTTGACTGCATTACCTTCCTTTCCTGAATACATGGATTTTCCTGTACTGCACATAGAGTAACGCTGCTCATCCTGGTGCACTTTGTTGTCCTGTGAAATGTGTTCATTTTTTTGCCACTGACCAAAACAAGGCTGATTTCAAGTTGGCACCAAACATGGCTAACATAAACTACATTCGCTGATTATTATCTTTATTTGACCGTGACGATTGATTTTCAAATTCAGTGAGAATCTATACTGAGGAGGACAGGTCAGACCAGCCAGAGCTATCACATTTATATCAAAGATGTTTTGTCTTTACAACTGGAAAATGTACATTACAAACAGCTGCTTTATTACGGGCTAGGTGTACAATGAGATCCAGTTAAATCCTTACTCAATGTTGATGAACTATATATTGTTTGGAGGCACAAAGCATTTCAATTCTATCTGTGCAAATCATTTTCAGATCCCAGCAACACCGCAACGACAGCTGCTTATTTTGTGCTATTTCTTTTTTTGCGTGTTTTGTGTGCAAAAGCAGAAATGCTAAAATAAATCTGAACATTTTTGTGCCTCTGTAAGCAAACTCCAATATTTAACCTTGTAGATGAGACCAGAATCATGACTGTAAGAGAAACAGCCATTTTCACGCTTCATCTAAAAACGGGATGCTGAGGTTAAAGTGGTGACGACCAGCTTATCAAAAATGGTGTACCTGTGTATGATTGAAATCTGTTGAAATCAGTGTTTTTGTTTGTTTGTTTTTTACAGCAGATTTGGATTTTCAATGACTTCTTTCATGTGTGGGACTCCCTGTGCGGTGTTACATGCATGAGGCCTGTGGTCCCCCTCCCTCTGTATAACGAGGAGGCACCATTTCTCAGCAGATATGACTGAGATTGAATTGCCCTTGTAGTCCCAATGTCTGAGCAGTGGAGATAGAGAGCCAGAGTAAGAGCTGGAAGATGGATGGAGGATTGGCGGTGATGGTACTGCTGCTGGGGGAAGGTGGAAGCTGGAGTGTCCTGTTGTTCGTCAAGTAGCTGAGAGATCAGATGCTATCGTGGCCAGGAGGTGTCTGCTCTGTTCGGCTCTGCTCTGCAGGCTGAGCACTTCTCGCAGCGGCTAGTTTACGTAAAGGATAAACAGTGACCCTGGGGTTGTAATCCACTAGCAGGCCGAGCAAGAGCTGTGTGGATTACTGGAGGCTAACTGTAGCCTCTCCACTTGTTTTACACCTCAAGAGGATCCTAATTGAGTTAAATCTCATTATTTATGGCTGGCTATGGAGACAGTAATCAGAGTGGCTGGTGTGTCTTTAAACAGATCAGTCAGGAGCTGTGTCTGTTAATGCAAGCACACACACACACTCACACACACACACACACACACTCACACACACAGACACACACACACACACACACACACACACACACACACACGTTCTGTTTTCAGGTTGTTGTCATGAGAAGACTTGGCAGGAGAAATGTTCTGTGGTCATTAAAGACTCTGGTACACTCATCATTACAATGTTGCACTTCTAAGAGTGTGTTTATGTGTGTGTCTGGGTGCACTTTTTATTCTTTCGTAAAGCACTTTGTAACCTAGGTGCTGTATAAATAAAATTTTATTTACTTGTGTGAGACAGCAAGAGGAACCACATGGAAGCATTTCAGCTGTGGGCACAACGTACCTGGAGAAATGAACATCCCCATCACTTGTAAATGACAAATATTTATTATCATTAATGTTCAATATTAATTTTCATTAAACAACAGTGAAGAAGATCTTTTCCTCTCCTCCTTTATTTTTTCAGATTTCTAACTAATGAATCCAGCTGATGTAGATCCAGAATATTCATTGCAAGCAGCTACCTAGACCAGCAATTTCCCGTATTATTAAAAGGCAGGGATCGCTGATATGAAGATATGCAGTTTCATTGCTGGCTGATATGAAATTTATGAATGGTGACAGAGGGCATGAGCTGACCCTGTGTGAAGTCAATGTGCTGAGGGGTCTGCAGCTGTACTGATAGACAAAAGGGAAGAAAAACTCCAAGAGCAGTTCACATAAATGTCACGCTTTCTGGACTGCTAATAAAAAAAAGAACATGGCTCGCGATAAAAGCTTTGGAGGAGAAAAAGAAAGAGAAATTAAGCAAGAAAGAAAGAAAAATAAAGACAGGGGAGGAGGAGAAGAGAGGGGTGTGATAATATATTTCAGACAAAAGGCAAAAAAGACATTGCAAAAAATGGCAGTGGAGAGAATTTGCAAAGATTTTGAGATAGTTGGGGTGAGGTGATGTGGAGCCAAGTGTAAGAGAGAGAAAGAAAAAGAAAGGAGAAATAAGGTGGGTTGGGAGTACAGAGACCTTTCAACCATATGCATTTCTGTGTCTGCAATATACATGCAAATGGCGGCATGCATGAGCAATGTGAAACAGTGAGCAGAGCCACATTACCCTGAGCAGTGCCAAACTCCAGCCATCAACAAACATCACACAGAGCTGCAGACAGCACTGGACATCTTTGAAATCTTCCCCTGGTTGTGACGGCCTCCAGGCCTCAAGATGCACATTACAGATCAAACCAAAATGCCGACGTCCATAAAGGAGAAGAGGTGCTTTACCTGCTGTACGTATTCTTTTAAAGATGAACTTTATTGGTGGAGGAGCTCCTCACACAACCGTCCTTCAAACTCAGCGCCATTGGTACCTTTGTGGCGAAGCGGCCATGTGGACACAACAAATTGATGGGTATGTGGATGTCGGCACCAGAGCCTCGCGTACACCCTGTAGTATAACACTGGCATTAGTCTCCCTGCTTTCAAGGTTACTTGGTTTGGTTGGACTTTTGTTGTTTTATTTTTGGTTTTCGTACATGTTCACATCCACACACTACACACATTACAATACCTAATTTAGCTTTTGTAAAGATATATTTTACTTGAATGGAGCTATTTGTAAGTTTTACTACTGCCTCATATCCAGCATTAGCATTAACAGCTGCTTGTTTAGCAGTCAAGAAGACACATTGAGATACATGTGTTGCAAATACTCACAACACAACCAAATACACAATACGCAGCCAGGTTCATCATTTTCTTTGTGTCTCCTCGAAACACTTCCGTTGTCTTGTCAGTATTTGCGGTGCATTTGTGTATTTAGTTGTGTTGTTAATATTTGCAGCACGTGTTTTGTCATATAGATAAAGATGTTTTCTGAATTTGTTTGTGTTTTGTTTATTTGCGTGTGTTTTCTTAGGTTGCTAGCCCTGGCCTGTCTCGTCACATTATGACCTCTTGTCTTGTAAATGCAACAATGGCTGAAGTTTTTGTCAAGCGACAATCGCCACCATCCGCTCCCAGCACGAGACCACGTTTCCATGGCAGAGAAAACTTACAAATCGCCCCTTTAAAGAGTCACATGTGGTCTCCACATTTTGACATGGTGCACAAAAATCTAACTCCCACCAACCTTCCTCATCTCTGCAAGCCCCCAGTCTGTATTCACGACTGTAGAAAAGTGAAGCCACGTCTTGTGTTCGAAAATTTGCTCAACATGAAATCTATTTATTCATTTATTTCTTGTCAACAGACTGAATGGGAAAAGTGATTAGATAAAAAAAAGATTTAGAGCTGAGGTCAGACAAAACACAAGCAGACAGACAGATCTTGGTGTCTGTTGGAAGGGGGGGGCCTGGCTTTGATTTTGGCACACAGCTCATACAGCTATAAATGAGCAACAGTGTACACATAAAAAACCCAGAAGGACGTAAAGCCCCCAGAAAAGAAGTTCTGTTTTCGGGTGCCGATCAGGCAGCTGGATGGGGTAGAACTCTTGTGTAGCAGATGTTTTATTGGGACGAATGAATGCTTGAGAGGACATTTTACTGTCCATTTTACATCAAAGGTTTTGGCCAGCAACAGGAGAAATATGTCACAGTGTGTGAACTCTTGTACTTCCATCTTTGTGAGAATAATTGTGAATTTAGACAGTGACGACATTTTTGGAAAGTGAAGGTATTTTGGTTGTTCCACGCTTCTTGAAATGTTTTATGTGAACGGGGTTCTTACAACTATAGAAGAGCAATGGGTGTGTGTGCGTGTGTGTGTTTGTGTGTGTAGCTTGGCGCTTGTTATTTTGCAAGAACAGTGACCAGAAACCATTCAGTCATTACTCGATTCATGTAACGCATCAGTCTTCACGCACATAATTTCTCAAAGGTGGAGAAGAACTTTTTGTGTTTGTGTGCAAAAACAGCAGCAATTTTTAGCGACAGTAGCAGCGTGGCATTGTCAGTTCACTCCCTGAAAGATCTCAGCAGCGACTGGATGTGTTGCCATAAAATTCTGGGGGGCGTTTTTGGTCTCTGGAAGATGAATCCCTCTCACTTTGTTGAACTCTTGACTTTTCTTCTGCTATCATCAGGCCTAAATTTTAATTTCTCCAATACTTTTGTTTGTGACCAAATACCCACAAAACTAATGACATTCCCACCATCCTCACCTTTTGTGCTTATAGTGCTAATTAACTAGCAATATGGTAAACTAAAATAGTGAGCATGCCAAACATTATCCACATGTTAGCATGCTGATGTTCATCGCAATAAAGGAGATACAGTGATTCAAGTGAGAAGCAAGAGATTTTGAGAATTTTTAAGAGACTAAAACAGAAATTAAAACATAAATTGTGACTATGTTGAGGTCTCAACTGTGGTACTTTAATTATTATTTTGTGTTGTTACATATGTTCAAAATAAACATTTAACAAGCTAAATATATTGGGGTAAACAGCATTTTTTTTTTCTTCTTGTTTCATCCCCAGACATAACAGCTGTCATACTACATATTAAATAATTATGATTTTTTCACTCTACATAACCACCTAAGAGAATGGAAAAAATAATCTGTTTTCTTGAGACTCCTCTTTGTCTAAAAACAATAAAATAAATAATGTAATAAAATGTGTTTTGTGATTTTTAGCATCACACATGCAGAAATGTTGCTTGTGTAAAAGGGGTTCAATCTTGTGTGATCTGCATTTGCTGGCATGCAACATACAGCAATCTGTGCTGCAAGGATGTAGATGACTGTGTGTGACATGGCTTGTGCAGTATATGGAGGGTTTGAGTGTTATACGTGGGAGTGTGTGTGAGCGTGGCTCCATAAACACAGGGGTGTTAGAACAGGAGTTTAAGAGGGCGGAGAGGTGTGGAAGAGGGGGAGCCAGTGTAAATGTTTGTCCGAGTGGGAGTTGTAAAAGCATTAATGTATGTCGCACTGTGTGTTTTAAGACCAAAAGGTGCAAATACATGTGTGTGTCCTCGTTTGCGTGCATGCGTTTGTGTGGTCCGCGGTCTGAAAGTGTGTCTGAGTGTGTCAGTGGATCTGCTGATCATATCTCTGCGAGTGAGCATCTCATTTTTGGTGTGTGTGGTAACATGCATGTTGTGTTGTCTGCATTTGTACAGACAGTAGCGTAGCAGGCAGCAGAGAGATTTATTGTTTCTCTTTGTGTATGTTTTGTGTGTGTGTTTCTGCATGCATATGTTTTTTGTGTGTGTGTGTGTGCAGGTCATTGTGAGAGGAGCTGGCTGCAGCCTCCTCTCTCCTCTTCTCTCCTGCAGTAATCAGTAAGAGTGGAGGCCTGGCCTTCTCTACCTCTCCCTGCCTGTGGTTTGTTCACATACCGTCTCAGCCGAGCGGGTAGGAATGTGCGTGTGTCTGTGTGTGTCTGTGTGTGTGCAAGTGTGTGTGAGCATTTCTATGTGTTCTCATGTGTCTTTGCGTGTAATGTGTTAGTGCATCTTTGGGTGTGTTTATGTGTGCGTGGGTGTGTGCGCACATCTGTGTGTGTAAGAGAAAGAGAGAGGACGAGAGAGAGAGATTTGGTGTGTTTGTGTGTAAGAACAAGGGGTGGGGGTTGAGGAGGCCCTGTAAGGGAGAAGACAGAAAACCTGAAGGTAGTTAGTTGGCCTTTTCCCTGCAGTAAACAGCACATGATACACATGAATTCAAACCAGTCCACTGAGGAGTTCATGCACATCATATAAACATGATAAACATTTTAATCAAACTGTTACGGTGGCTGGCTGAATGTTAGTCTTGGGAAGGTTAATATCGTAATGAAAAATGAAAAATATTGGAAACACCTGAGTTTTCCACCAGGGTACATGTTTCATGTGCATTATGTTGGTGTGTTGTATTAGAAGAATTGCAGCTGCAGGAGTGTTGTCTGTTTTGGTTTTGTTCATTAGAAAATGAAGAGGACACTCAAGCCTGTGAGCAGTGGTGTTTTGCAGTCAGATGTGGGCAGAAGAGGACAGAGGAAAGTATTAAAACACTGCTGTTTATGCCTTTTCCCAGACAGTCTGTGGACTTGCTGAGCCTCCCTGCCGTTTCCCAGAAACTGCTACACACACACACACACACACACACACACGCATACACGCACACACGCATACCTTAACGTAGAAACACTTACATTTCTCTGAGTCTATCATGCCACACACATTGTAGACATGCAACCAAAACTCTCTCTCTCTCTCTTTCTCTCTCTATCCCTTCTTTCTACCTTTCTTCAAACCCACACACACACACACACACACACACACACACTCCTACAGTCAGGTTCATTAATGAATTGCAGCTCCTGAACAAGGCACAACGCAGGGTTTATATTACACCGGCTTGGCGTGATCCCTCAGCTGATATAATCATGATGTGATGAGAGGTTGTGATGACACATGAACAGAGAACATTTGGTGCCTCTTCGAAATAAGTCATTGTTACAATAACCCACTTATGATGATGTTATGATGACTTTGCAGTCATGGCAAAAATGCTTAGTGTGTTTCAGTGGCATCTGTTCTGTTCTATTACACAGCTTAATTAAACTATGACTTCATTACATTGTAATTATTTGACTCATCTTACTCTTATTTTTTGGTGTTTTAGTCACATATATTTGAGTTAGTCTACATTACTGTGAAGTCCTAAGCACTAATAACAGGGCAGTCAGTGCTGCAGTCTGTGATGTTATCAAGAACACCTCCTGGAGCTGGTCCATCCCCGGTGACTAGGCCAACTGTGACTAGACGCCGTACCATTTGCCAGGGTGATTTTCCAGTGATGTAACTGCTTTATGTCATCCAAAAGATCTGCACAATTTGGTGGAAACACTCAGACAAATTAATTCTATGCAGGTATGCACCCTGTAAAAACTGATGACTCATTTGTATCGAGCAGAACAGAGCTCAAGTCCAACAGCACAGAACCACGAGGCCGTGATCAGCTTCTGTTCTCAGAATTGGGTATATCACAAAAAAATGGGAATTTAGTTTATGAAAATATATTTGTGAATGAGCAACTTTTATCTAGAGCTGCTCAAACAGTTTGGAAATTCTGTGTTCTGTGTTGCTGTCACCGTTGGTTGTGAGGATGAACTAAATTGTTGTGATATGTTGCCTCAGGCGTCATCAGGTGGTAAACCTGAAAGTGTGAGTGAAATCTCAATATACAATTTGCTTTTTAAAGAGAACATGGGAAGTTGTGAGGCAAGAGACAGTCAAATATAAAAAATAAATTAGCTGAATTTTTTTATAAAAGCTGGTGTGATTAAGCTGTCATGTTGAAGCTATTCAAACATATCCAACTTCGATGAGTGCAACAGTCTCCTTCTCTGTATCTCGACTGAGTCTGGTCCTCAGCACATTCTCAGGGTTTTGGATCCCACTGAATGTGTGTACATACGAAGCACACACAGTAAGCATACGCAATTAGTGCACCCAATACTTACAAAAAAAATAAATCTGCATGTTGTCTCTATAATGGGATTGATTCATAGCAGATTTCACAGGCTGTTATTAAACCGTCAGTGGACAGACTCCTGAGATGCTGATAACATCACAGATTTACATATTTTACCATCACATTCTAGTAGCTTTTAGACAGAGTTGTTCATACTCACACACATTTAGGTTGGATTCAAAGCTTAGCATAGTAAATGGGTATTAGTGTCACATTGTCTGTGGTTTAGCTGCGATGAGAGGAAGATCACTGACTCTCTTGTAGAATCCATATGCAACGACGATCGGGCAGAAAAGCAGCACTTCTCACTACCCAAGTGGGGTAGCAGCAGGTCAGCTGGAACATGATGTCAAATCTATAATTCAGCATAAAGCATGGCTGGAGTATTAGACAAGAGCTACACACAAAGGAAGAAGGTGAGAGCAATGACAGGAGAGAAGGAGAGAGAAACTGACTTAAGTATGAAAAACTATTATGTATTATATATTTAAAGAGTTAAGTCAAACCCATTTTGATTATATATTCAAAAGGCTTTACAATCTGTACATCTGTAACTGGTGTGGTTTTGTTTTGTCAATCTCTGTTAGTTGAGCTCTATTTATTCCAATAACTAATAAATTACAACCTCCATGTAAATAAAACTGTCGACCCCCAGCTACTGCATATCTGAAATAAATACACTGACAAAACTTTAAGACACCAGCACTTAGTTGCAGAAAATACTACGAATGAGGAACAGCAAAGGCAGCTGCAGCGTTAAAATGCTCAATTTAACTGTTCAACAGCTGCTAGCAAATTCAAGGCTAATAAGACCCAATCAGGGAGCGACCGGGTGTGACCATGTCATCGTTTCCAAAGGTCTCCGTTTTTGCCCATCCAGACTACAACACAACCTTGGAGTTTTCAAACTAAAATGGGGCCAGCAGCGTTTCCAAAACAAGAGTTTCCGGGGCTCAAAAACTGTGAGTGGTGTGGACGGGAGGCAAAAATGTAGCAAAAGAGATGCGTTTTAAAACTAAAATGTAGTAGTGTGGATGCAGTTTTATCATGGGATGGACCAAAGAGGAAGATATGAATGAGGAGGGGCTTTGATCTTTACAGATACATAGTGTAGACGCACATAGACACACTATGATTGGAGGCCTTTCTACCCAGATATGAACTTATAGGAAATGTAGAGCTTGGTTCAACTCTTGTTGTATGACCCTGGTTTTTTTGCCGGAGCCCGCAGCACTGGCACCACACCCTCCTCCCTACTCCAAACCTCTGTAACTCTCCACGCTACCAACAACTGATTTTTCCTTTTGAGAGCTTGACACTAGGGGCATTGCCCTAATCAAACTGAAAATGATCAGCATAAAGTACATACAGATTTTTTTTGTTGTTGTTGTTGGTCTATTAGACTGGATTTACCTGATCTGATTTCCTCTTGTGTCAAATAACTTAAATTGCAATTAACGCATCAGTCCAGGAGGAGAATTGGTGACAAAATTAAAAAAAAGCTAGATTTTACTCTCAACGTATTACTCTGAATGTATGGAAACCTACCTTACCCCCTCTCTATTGTTTGTAGTGTTATGACTGGTTAACGATTACAGGACTTCAGTGATTTGGGTTCAGGTGCTGCTGGGTGCATTTGAGTGAAGCTGCTTCTGACCCACCTTGATGTTCCCACCTCCAGCCCCTGCCACACATGTACACATGCACAGAGCTGCATCTCTGAGTAAAAAGGACAGTACAATATGCTCCCATCTCTCTGTCTCTCTCCTCTCTGTGAGCTCTTCCTAAGCCACCGCCCAGTCTAATTCCAGCCTGCATCTCAGTGCCTGGGAAAAAAAGGAAAACACAGAGTCATAAACACACCAGATTAGGTCAGAGTTGGTTTCATAACCACTCCATGACCTCTTTACTCTCCCTCTCTTTTTCTTTCCCTTTCCCTTTCTATCTGTCCCGCTCTTTTTCTTCTTTCCTTTCCGTCTTTTCCTTTCTTCTCATCTCCCTGCTCTCCACTTTGTGCAGACCAATCTGTCTTCTATTTGGCTTTGCTCTCTTTTCCAATCGTCCCAATCCCCCGCTCTCTTTTTATGCGATCTTCACACTCTTTCGCCCACTTTATAAGGTCCCGCTGTACCTCTAAACTTCACAAGTCCCGCGCTCCTTGTATATCCCTTTTTCATTTTTTCTGTCTTTTATTTTCATTTTTTTCCCTCAACCCGCTCACACAGAATTTATTTTTACTTTTCGTGTGCTGCAGCCATCTTTGTCACAAACTGTCAATACTGTCTCAACATGGCAAATAGACATTTCATAACAGCATCTGTAGGCAAGTCAATATATAGACTATAACTTCCTTCCACCAACCATAAAAAAAGACAGTGAGATTTATGAAAATAGCATTGTAGTGCAGTGTCCTGTTATATGGGGGTAAAAAAAAAATAGTACATCGACTGCTCTAGCAGTTGTAGGTTTACTGTAAATCCTGTCCATGATCTTTACTGTTTGTTGTCTCTTTTTTAAATGTTGTCCCTCATTTCTTCCGTTTCTCAAATCTAAATGGAGTAACAAGTTGTGGGGCTTTAGGCAAAGACATGTATCACTTCTTCACACAGGTATTTGCCTGAGAAAGACCAGTGTTAACTTTGCTGACGAAGCTGAAATGGACACGCCACCAATTTTACACATGAAGAGCTCTGTTTCTGATGCGCCTGTGAAAACGGTTATATAATGTTTTCTATGGTTTTAGAGGAGCTTTGTCAAATCTATGAAAATGACCCTGATGATGTCATGGTGATGTCATCAGAGTTGTCTCCACTTGGATTGAGACGAAAAAGGAGACCAAAAGCAAACCACAAACCTCACATTTCAAACTGTGTTTGGACTTTTATAGATGAAAGTAGGAGAGGTTTAACGAAAGTGGTTATTGAGTTGCATGGGAAATGTAGTCTGGAGTCAGCAGGAGGTGGATGAGGTTAATGGCAGGTGTTCAACACCACAGACTGGAGTTGACATCCACAGTCCTGTCTGTGGATAGGTTTAGGCAACAACAGCACTTTGTTTAAGGTTAGTGAAGATGGTTGTTTTATGAATTCTTGAAATGTAAAACTGAGTTAAGTTGAATAAACTTCATAAAACAAGTTTGATAAAGTTATTAAGTCGACTGTGTGGTCCCACATACAGTCTTTGCAGACCCTCATACATTTCTTAGTTTGAAAACATGCAAGGCTGCTTTCAGTTTCACTTTGTTAAATTCTGATTTAACATTTAAGTTTACATCCCGACTGCTTTCTTCAAACAACAAAGAGGAGCATCTCTGGAGAGTTTTAACTCTCAAGCAGTGAATGCAGGGAAGTCAAGTTAATATTAAAAGTTAGGATATCATGGCCTCTGGCTCTTAAAGTTTGGCATAATTTTTAATTTGTGTCTCACAAGCCCCTCCACTTCATGTAACTACTAAATCACTGGAGCAATCTTGTGAGAGAGCTCTGATCTGTAGGTACTTTAAAAAAAAAAATATGTTTGTGTTTTTGCATAGGCCAACAAAAACAACATTTGACATCTAGAGAAACATAATTCTAAAATTAGGATCTGGCATTGTTGCTTTACAAAGAAATCCAAACCATGTTTGAGATGAGATAAGATGTTCATCTAAGAATTTCTTTTCTTTCTATCTTTCTTTACAGATTCTTCCTGACATGTCAAGATCATCACAGAAGAATCTAACACAATTTAATGAGGAATTATTTTCCATTAAACTACAAACTACTCAAGTCAAGTCAAAATACATTTGTAATTCCAGGCTCACATGTTATTCAGAATGAACCAACCATCTGAACCAACCAACTCTTATTCCCACTGAGTTTCAGCATGAGGGAATGACAGATAAAACCACAGGAATAAAACCATACAGTGCAGCCTAAGCTTGGATAAGACAGATCAACTAATCTATATCTGGGCCAAAAGACAGCATGTACATATCAACACACAAGACAATATTTAAATGCACTCCTGTAAAAACCACTGTGTTTTTCACCTTTTAATATCTTTTCTCTTTTGCGACTATATCTAAATGCTGTATGCTTATGTGCAACACTTGACTGGGGATGAGCAAAATAGAGAAGTATTTATGTAATATGCAGTATACTGTATATTACACATTATCATGAGCATATGTGGAATTTCACAATCAAGAATATCAGCATGAAAACACATTGCATCATATGTGTTGAGTAGTTGACTACACTGACATATATTTTACTACTTGACAAATGCATCAAGGAATTCTTGTGTGTATGTTATTAAAAGCACAAACCCTGCTTTAGGAACGGATCTTGAATGATTTATTGGCCATAAAATTCATTGATCACAGCTTTTCAGAAACACATACTCTAACTCAGAGTTGAAACAAAGAGCATGGCCACCGGGCACGTTTGTGGCCAAATACTCTGTAATCTGTTGTGGTAATTTGATTAGTCAAGAAAGAATGTGATTAATCAAATCAATTATATTGCACTACGAAACATAAATCATGTTTCCCCAGTCTCACTATCAACCTCAGGGTGCGGGGTGGACATGTGCGCGACTGTGTGTGTATGTGTGTGTGTGTGTGTGTGCATGTGTGTGTGTGTGTGTGTTGTGCAAGCAAACAGACAGTATATGTGTGTCTCAGTGTGCCAGTGTGGCCAAGTGTGACAGTGAGAAAATGCGGATCTATCCTTCAGCAGCAACCATTTTATCTACACAGCCTCTGTTTGTGTGTACGTGTGTGTTTGCTCATGTATGTATGTGTGTGTGGATGTTGGCGTGTACAGCTAGTGCTCACTAGAGACTAGCTGGAGAGGAGAATGAGAGGGATAAGCATTCGCAGGCTGCAATTATGGGTAATTTTCCAACAGCAGCAAAATTAAAGCCCCCCAAAACAAAGCAAAGAGGGCAAATTTACTCCCTGGACGAGTCTGTCACTGATGCACACAACAGAGGGAGAGAGAGATGACTGTTATACATACAAAGCTCCTGGCAGCACCTATAGTACAAATATTGACAAGTGATGTTCATCATGTAGTTCAGTCAGTCTGGTTCATGCAGGGATTCAAGCAGCTTCCTCATCTCTCTCCTTTGGGCCCTGGAGAAGAGGGGTCTTACTTGGTTGCTATGGCACCACCATACAAACTACCACACATCCAAATGCTCATGTTTGTATAATGAATGTATTATTGTGATCAAACCTGTAGAGTGTATCCAGTTCTAACAAGGCAAATAGCTCAGTAATGTTTACATATATGGTGGTGTGTAAGGTTTTTTTTTTCCTCAAAGCTGTGACAGTGATGAACATGCATTTCTGACACACACATTTTAAAGCTGCATCGTTGTTGTTGTTGTTGTTGAGGGCTATGGAACAGGCTGAGAACACAGCATTGAAGTGTGACTTGTGGTTGTGTTCAAAGACTGCAAAAAAGTAATACAATATGATAATGCAATTTACTTTGAAACATAATCTTGCACAATATGTCAATTTTTGTGACTCCATATAGCTGCACAAGGAGGGTAATTTTGTAAAAAGATATAGTATCATTACTTATTTAATATTACTGTTTTTAGTGGCCTTCAACAAATACCATATCCCAGGAGACTGAGATCATCCTGAGTTAAACGACACCAGCTTGACAGTTTGAGGCGAGTCCACTGGCAAGTTGAGGATTTGTGGCAAGTTCAGACATGTCTGTAATATAATATTAGCAGGACAGGGAGGAAGAAATTATGCTGAGAAGTTGAAAAAGTAACATTAGAAGAGAGCATCTGTGCATTTCATGGATATAGATGAAAGTACCTGCACTGCTGCACAGGTCCATTTTTGTGAGGTCTTTAGTTTTTTGTTTGGTTTTGTATGCTAAAAATGAATCTGTTTCAGTGTTGTACTGGAGAGTCATTTCTCTTATCTTTAGGATATAGATAGTAAACCCCAGGAGCACCTTTCATTTTATTTCAGAGAGAAATGCTAAAGTGACAGACTGCACTGATTTACAGGAGTTTTCTCAAAGCTGTGTGGCTTAAAACAACAGCCTGTTACAGACTGTTGAAAGAGGAGTTTGTGGCTGTAACACCAAAACGCTGACCTAGAGACCAAAAGCCACTGTAAAGGTGAGGTAAATATTCTCTGTTGGTTTGTCACTCCCAGTGATGCCTTTCACCCTGTCATTTGATCCACTGTAGATATAAAAAATATTGATTAGTAAAGGACGATGTGAGCGACAGAGAAACATAGCAAACTTGAGTTACGTTGCAAACAATAAACCATTAGTTGATAGTTTGTCTTCCAAATGTAGTTTAATTCAGTCTCAAGTTCTCACAAGGAAGCTCTGAGAAAGAGGAGTAATAGAGGGTGCAGTCGGGTTGGTGTGACTCATCCTGTTCTGAGAATCACCAGAGCTGAAATTATAAACTGGTATGCATATCAATGAGAACTGAGCTACCATGACAACTCCCGATGATATGAATATTTCTCACAACATGTATAGCTTTTCCTCTCGTTTAATTTTCACACACTGTTGGTGGGGAGCATGTTGACATTTTACACAGGCCCTGAATAAATGTTAGTATTTTTACAGCAGTGTTTTCATTGAAACATCCCTTTAATGCTCTGTGTGTCTCCCAGAGTGTGGTGATGGCAGAGAGCAGCCACGGTGCAGAATAGAGGTTAATTAACTAAATCTCACAGTGTCACTGCACATTTCCTTTCCTTTCCTTTCCTTTCCTTTCCTTTCCTTTCCTTTCCTTTCCTTTCCTTTCCTTTCCTTTCCTTTCCTTTCCTTTCCTTTCCTTTCCTGTCCTGTCCCGTCCTGCCCAGGGCCACTTGTGTAGTTGATGTTGTTTCCAATGACACCAAAATGACCATCATTAAAAGCCAGTCAGTATATAACCTTCAGCACAGTAATCCCATCAAAAGGAAACAGGGTAACAACCTCTGTCTAATCCTTCATTAGCCTGGCTCCTCCCCTCGCATCCAAGCCCCCCCCCCCATACCTCTCCATTAATTAGCTTAGCCCTAACAAGTCGCCAGAGGTAGCAATAGTTTATCTCAGCTGCTACAACTCATGTTAAAGTTCAACAACACCATGGGAACTATGGTATGAGTCTATGTCTTTTTCTCAGTATCACATACTCCCCAAATATTCCCAGTAATGACAACTGTAAGAAATGATCCTTTCAATCTTAGAATTCATTTAGTAACCACAGATGATGGTGCTCTGTTATTAATCCAGCTAAAAGATCAGAAGATGAGTTTTTTAAAAATAGATATCATTTACACAGTCCTAAAGAAAACACAGAGATAACAAATGATTATGAAAAAATAGTCTTGTTCTATTGATGATTGTGAAGAAAACACAGAGAGGGCCTTATTATTTATTTGTCTGATTTCCAAAAGTAATTGCAAATTTACAATTGTTAAAGACATATTGTTTAATAATTGTAATGAATAATTCCCATGGCTATTTTTTTTTTGGTTACAATGTTTTGTACAGACACCCATGTTCTCCAGAGGATGAATTCAATGATGATCCCCTGAATTTTCCTTAAGAACCAATGTGAGGTTTTGCTCAACAACTGCTGGATGGATTTCCATGAAATGTTGTACAGACATAAAGTATGTAGAATAGATAATTATGATCAAATACCTGCAAGACAAGCCACAGTGAACAACAGTCAACTGTTGTATCTTTGCAGATTGGTATAGGAGAATGAGTAAGAAGTTAGTTTTTACTTTTGTTGATGAAATATATAAGTTGAATTATTGAATCCACCGTATTTGGAATGAAAGCTAGAAAGTTCTTGCAGTGATTAATTATAACTAGAAGCAATACATAGCTTTATTAAATCAGATATCATCAGAGCGGCAACAGTAAAGCCTGATGTTTTGATACAGAAGCCAAGCACCTGCACTATGAAAACATACTGTTCAGTGTGGCCCCAGCCAAACAGTCTGTAGTCTTTTTCACACACACACAAACACACAAAAAACATAGACTGTCACACACACAGCGGCGCCACAAAGAACAGGTTGGACTTGTAGCACATTGTGAGTCAAGCAAATGGATGTTAACAATGACAAAGGTGTTGTTCATGAAAAGCTGATGACATGAAAGTATGGGTCACAGTGTTGACTGTTTGTTTGTGCCTGTTCCAAGATTCACTGAGCCATGTGCATGCATGAATAGCAGATTATAGAAATGTACCCTATTGTGTGGCAGTTTGAGTCGTATTTTCATCAGAATTAACAGTCATGGAAATACAACTTGTCAAGTCATGGGGAAAGCATTAAATGAAGCAAACAGTCTCAGTTGTACGTAATGGCAGAGGTTCATCACAGAGAAATATAACGATTCTCTTTGTGTGTGCATGAATAGTTGGGAGGTCCAGTACTGTATTTCCAGGATCATCTCACCATGTGCATATTCTCAAAAATATTCCAGGACTTGCATAAATATATTTATTTTTGACACATATTGAGATTTAATGAGCTGAAATGTATCCTCTGATTGAGGTGGATGCCAACAACTATGGAACACCTCCATGAAACTATTAAAAATACATAAGTGAAATTATGAAAATTAAAAAATGGCATTACCAAAAAGGTGGGAGTAGATATGTGTTTTGTTTTTTTTGTGTTTTTTTAAAGCAACAGACTGGATACAGTGAAGTTCATAGGAATGAAAGTAGACAACAAGCTGTGGAAATACCTTTCTAATTCATAAATCAAATCCAGCTGTGAAAATAGCCGTAAATCCTGATGTAAATGAACAGTTGTCATATATGTATAGAATTTGTATTTATATTAATTGGTGAAACCCCCCTTCAAGGCAAAACGCACCAACTAGCGTGGTACATTCCTGAGGAAAGAGTACATGGTTTGGTAACAGAATATCTATGTTATCATTTAATTGGATGCAATGTTATTGAAATATAATCTGTGGTGAGTGGTAATTGTTGTTTTTGAACATCCCGTCTTTGATGTCAATTTTCTTGTTTTTCTTTCTTTTTATTGAATTTCTTCAGCCCTGTTAACATTTGGATCTCAAATGCATCTTGATCAATTGGTTTAAACTGGTCTTGTTTGAAACCTGTCTGATTGCATTTATGATGACTCATAGGCTCCGTTGTAATATTGTGCTGTGTCCCTGCAACCCTGAAATTAATCACTCAAATTGGTAAGTAAGCTGTTTTCATACACGACCACATTCCCATGTAAGGTGGTGTGATTGCACATGCATCCACAGCTGAACTGAAGGACAACATATTCACCTGTACAGGTTGCATAAAGCATGACAAAGCTTCAGAGCAGTTGATTGTCCTATGCCCATCAATTCAGAAAACACTGTAAATTCCTTTATCTGTGTTTCAGTGGTCAGTTTCCCCACAGATAAAATCAGATGAGAGCAGGGAAGCAAAATCTCATCAGAAGTGCTCACTGGAGACACATTTGAGATTTACTCTGTAGTCCATCTGGAATTGATCTGGTCACCATCTAGATATATCTGGATGTAAGCTATTAGGTCTGAGCAGAGTCTTTGTTCAGTCATGGTGCATATCACTGTTCATGCTTAATACACCATTCTTCTGCTGTTGCTGCCAGAAACAAGCATCATCAAATCAGTTTTATTTGCCTTTTTTCCCCCACAGACCTGCATGAATCTGTATGAGGAGAGCATAGTTTACGAGCTTTTATGAACTGGATACTGTGTCACATCAGCAGCAAGAACATACAAGACACACTTTTACTTTATCTAAAAATGTTTTGGGGGCATTTTTTGCTTTTCATAGCCAAAATTCATTGCGTTGTGACATGAAACCACAGGGTTACCAGGGGATGCCCAGAAAAAGAAAAATGGTTCACATTCAAGGCTGAAAGGAACAAACCCAAAACCCCAAAGAATAAAGATGTTTACATGTAAATAAAAACACATAGTTCACTGGTGATTGATGGCCAGAAAGGTGTGTCGTTATTTGTCCTACGATGACATGATGATAAACTCCAAATCTGCTTTCATCAGAACTACTGTTTTGTTTACAAACAGGCAATGAAGGGAGGAAAAAGAATACGAAAATCAAAAATTACACACCCACAATTGTACACAATATTAGGCTTTGGCCTTTCACACTGCCAAAACTCACTTTTGCACTTTTGCATTTGTGCATCTTTCTATCCATTTACTGTGTATTCATTATTGTTCTTTATTTATTAGACTCTGTTTTTGTTTTTTTACTTGTTTACTTCCTCTTTCCTAAATGCATATTGAACAATTGTAACAAAGCAATTTCACTGCAGGGATCAATAGACTTTGTCTGATTCTGATATGAAGATGTAGCATTTAAAATATCTGAACCACAGTTGTATCATTGCAATGAAACTATACCAATTTCAAAAAGATTTCCAAATTTTCTTCTCGATTGTCTTCAAATGCAATGTTTAAGTTATTGTTTAATTTTCTGAATTTTGCCATTTCTATTTTCTCTCTTTTGCATTAAACTTCTTGTGTTCCCCTCAATTGAAACCGATCAAGACAACATTTTGGCAGAGATTGGCAGAGGTTGGTGTCGTTGGTAAACCCAACCTTTTACCCTGCAGGTGTTCACACCAGAAATTACTACTTTGGTAACATACAGTAGGAGGATCACACCCTCATATACTGATAAATCTTTCTCTTCCTGTCCTCCTCCGTTTTTTGTGTCTCTTTCACTCTGTCAGGCTGATCTGTTCAATCACCCAGGAGCACTGAGGCAGGACCCTGTAAAAAGCGATTCACTCCATTTCTGCCCTGCATAAACCATTTGTCCTGTTCCTCTCATCCTGTTTTTTCTGTGTTTATAGTTCCCCTCGGTCAGCCATTGTAGCCCTAACACTCACACATGACATTAAAAGTAAAGAATTTTTTTCATCTTGCGTAAATAGTGTAGATTTCATTCTTCAGCTTTCTGTCATTTAAAGAGCGCACAGACACACCACCATTTATTTTCTCAAGTAAACACTTCTGTTATGCAACTGTCACATAAAACACTTAGTTCGGGTTTATGTAGACTTTTTCTGTTACTTTTATGTTGGTTTTTTTTACAGTTTGAAAAGCTGTGGAGTGCTAACAGTGTCTTGTTTGCAACCAATGACTAACATCATGTGATGTGGACCCAGATCTCATCAGTTTCCAAATTTTTGTAAATGTCATTATTACACATAAAGAGTTTGACAGTCACATGTACAAAGTGCCTGATAGGTAAGTAGGGATGAGCCAAGAAGGAAAACCTGATAAGTAGGTCAAAGAACTCTCATCTTTGCTTCTCAGTTGATCAAACTGCATCTTCATTTGGACACAAAGAAAATGAAAAACACTGTCTTCATCCAAAAAAAATATGGTAAACAATTACTCTGTGTTCCCTATTGTTTCAGCCACTGACCCATGAAGGCTGAGAAGTGACTGATGTCTGATTGCATTGTGTTGGGGCCCCTCATCTCTACTCAATGTGGCCAGAACATGTAGGGGAACTGGGCAATTATTTCTGATTTATCTACTTGGACAAATCCTGGCATACTGAGCAAAGATCCAGAGTCTAGTTGAGGTTTGTGTCCTCATTATCGATACTCTCCATATTGCTGGCTTACTTCAGGCTTTGCCAGTTTGTTTTTGAGGTCTATAGTGCATGACTGATTTTGAGAGGCATGAATTTCAGTCATGTAAATGAGATCATGGGTGAGTAGGTCATTAAAGGGTTAGAAGCTGGCCTGAATTTGTCTTACAATTAAACATAATTGTCCACTGTAGATCAGATATAATGATGAAATCAATATGCTGAATGATGTATATTGGTGGACAGGACAGATGGAGTGTTGTGATTAGTTAGTTCATATATTGTAGCACTATATGGACATGTTTTGTGATTATTACAGTTTGTTTAAATGGTGACTTCTTGGTGTGGGATTAACCAATAGAGAGCAAAATTTTTTTTTCTTACTTTCTCCCTTTCATCACCCCCAACCCCAGCCTATAAACAATGCAACATGGAGGACAGAACAGGAAAAGAAATTGAGTTTCATGAACCAGAGACTAGACAAGGGGAGCAAGCAGATGGCATAGACACTGAAGTCTCTGGAGGGGTCACAGACATCAAAGAACCAACACTGGCTCACCTGGCTAACATTCTTCATACCCACATGGGCAGCAAGAGGCCTGGGATGCTTGACGGAGCAGCGCTTTCACCTCCTCAAATGTGCGTTATGCCTAACCAAAGTGTCCTTAAATCTAATAATGAGTTATTTCCTTATGACAACTGGCAAAATTAATGGGAAAACTCTGAAAGTTCCATCTAATGTGATTTGCACTCTTAAGACAATCCCCATCTGCTGGCTGTATGGGGATGAGAAGCTTTACCCCACTGCTGTACGGTTGGTATTGATTTCAGATATTTGAATTCTATTTGATTCTTTCTCAACACCATGTATTGATGACTTGATTGAACACTTGGACAAAGCAAAGTACCTGGCCACCACAAACCTGTGCAAGGGCTAATGGCAATTTAATCTTTTCAAGGAGCCTTTTCCAGTTTTCAGGCTTCCCCAGTTTTCAGTCCTGCCATTTAGGATGCATGATGCCCCTGAAAACTTCAAAAGGCTTATAGATTAGGGATTTATTGGATGTGATGACTATGCTTATGCATAGCTTGATGACATTGTGATTTGCAGTGCTACTTGGGAGGAGAATCTCAAGCAGCTGACAGAAGTCCTGGAGCACCTCCAATGTGCAGGCCTGACCATTAACCCTGCAAAGTGTGTCTTTGCCAGGCCTGAGTCTGTGTAGCTAGGTTTCATCATTGGAAATAGAGTGACCAAGTCAGGAAGCAACTGAAATCGTTCCTGGGGATGGCTCGCTTATATCACTGGCTGATCCCCAATTTTCCAGACAGAGCTGATCCACTCAATGATATGACAGGGTCAAGGTGCCCCAACCAGGTTCAGTGGACAGAGCAGGGAGTAGCAGCATTCCAGGACATCCAGCAGTCTCTGGGTAAGAATCTACAGTCCTGATTTTAGAAACCTTTCATCCTGGAAACAGATGCCTCTGAAAGGCGAATTGGAGGTGTCCTTCTGCAGTGACCACCAGGGGACCAACATCCCATGGCTTTCATCAGCTGCAAGCTGTTCCCAAGGGAGGTTCGCTACGCTATGGTAGAAAAAGAAGCAGGGCCTTGACTCATTAGTGGTACCTCCTGGAGATGGGGTTCACTCTGCAAACTGATCAGAAAACCCTCCAGTGGTTGCAGTGAATGAGGGACACCAATGGTCGTGTCACTCAGTGGTACCCAGCCATGCCATCCTTCTGCTGGCAGACTCAATATGACAGCAGACTACCTCTCTCGCCGTCTCAGGAAGAGTTTAGAAGTTTTGAGTTTTGATGCTCTCGAAAGTTTAGTTTGCAGATCTGCCTGATTACCGTTCTTGACTGTTCTGGACACAGTTCTGCCTGCCACCCCTTTGTACTGTTGCCTGCCTTATTTGTTTGCCCTTTTTTGAATGTTCTAGTAAAGACTCTGTACTGTCCATCACTGAATCTGTTGTGCTTTTGGGTCTTGAATTTCTTGAAATGTGATCACACAATCTGACCAGCATCAACCAAGCCAACACAAAGTCTTTGTCCAGAGGATTGCAGGCCCAAGCGGACGCGCTGCACCGCCATGAGCTTCAACTCACCTCCATGGCAAGCTGAATCCATGACATCATCAATCAACATGACTGGATGAATTGGTGGGTCTGGCACCTATGAGGTGGAGGCTATGTCCATCTTTATTTACAGTCTATGGTCGGGCTGGGTTTGACCAGCAAGCCTAATGTGGCAACAACTGCATGGTATTCTGGGGAACTGGGAGTGTATTTCACACTCCTGATCCACTGATCCCTGGTGTTTGAGCTCACAGCATCACCAAAAGTGCCATGGTGCTGTACATTGTTTCCCCTTCTGTCTGAGCAAGCCAAGTTATGGGTGAGTTCAGAGTGGGAGTGGCAATCATCCATCTCTGCATCAGTGGATCACTGCGGAGTTCGGGAAGGAGTTGGACCACCCCTCCACAGCACAGGGTCTGCTGAGCATCAGACTAGGGGATCAATGAGTGGCTGGTTGCTCCACAGAGATTCATTCTCTATCAGCCAAAATCAAGTAAAATGCCTCCTCTCTTTTCGATGCTTACTACAGAGGTCTGTCTAATGAACTGAAGGATGAACTGGCTGCTTGTGTACTCCCTATGCATCTTGGCACTCTTGTTATCCTGACTGTGTGCATCAATAACCAGCTGAGAGAGAGGAGATGTGAGTGAATGCAAACCTTGAGTAACCATGCCCCTGCTAATTCTCCTCCTGTGTCCCTGGTCCCAGTGGCTGGATCCCTGGCCCAATCAGGGGCATAGAGCATCCCTAGCAACACAGAGAAAATGGAAGAGTGGAAGAGATATGGCACCACTGCAGTGAGGACAGATGCATGTATGTGAACAAACTGGCCACTTCATCACATCCTGCCCAGATGAGTCAAGGTGCTTCCCCTAGACTGCTCTCCAGACCTCTGCTGCACACTCAGCTTTTCCTGGCAAATCATGTTTACAATGTGTAAACACGAGCAGCAATTTTGGGGCCAATGAGAACTTTTTGGATGCCCATCTTGCTATGCTGTTGAGCGTTCCAACAGTTGCCCTGGATGCTCTTATGCAGGCCAGTTCAGGCATTTGCTGGACATCAGAAATGCTCACCATCTGGTGCATAAAAGGTGGAGGAATGAGTGGAAGCCTGCCTTTAACAGAACCAGTGGACATTATCAATATGATGTCATTTGGTCTGACTAATTCTCCTCCTTCAGAACAACCTGGTGCTGTGTTGTGTTGTGTTGTGCAATATGTTGAATAAGTTTGTTAATGTGTATGTGGAACACAAGTATGACATTGGGAACTGGGAGTTGCTGGCAGTCACAACTGAACTATCATCAGGCCCATTTGGCATTGTTGACTGCTTCACATTTCCATTTAGTGCAAAACCTATCGCCCGACAGCAGTTCCAACAAAGAGGTTAGGACTAAAGCAGAGGAGATTCCACCATACATCTGAGCTATCACCTGGGAGAGCAAAGTGAGGGAGGCTTTAGGTAACAACCTTGGTCCAGGTGAATGTCCAGACAACTGCCTGTTTGTCCCAGTCTCTCTTTGTTCTCAAGTTATGCAATAGGAAGAGTTGGCATGTCATCCAGGAGTACTCCGGCACTGGGATTACTGAGAATTTCCGGTGAGCAACTATGGAACACGATACAGTGTAGTTTGTGGCTGCATGTCCTGCCCATTCCCAGAATAAGATCAGTGGGCCTGCAACATCCCCTCCCAAATCTACACTGTCCCTGGTCCTATATCTCCTTTGACTTCATCACTGATGTTCCCTTCTCTGATGGTAACACAGTAATCCTTATTGTAGTTGATCAGTTTTCTCATTTTTGCTCATTTCATTACACTGCCCAAGTTAGTATGTTTTCCGGCTTCACGGGCTCCCCAGAGACATTGTCTCTGATCGTGGGTCTCAAGTCATGTCCCAGTTTTGGAAAGAGTTTTGCAGTCTGTTGGATGCCAAGGCCAGTCTCTTCTCCAGATTTCACCTGCAATCCAATAGCCTGAGCAGGAAAACCAGGAGATAGAGACAGCATTGTAGTGCACCTAAGCTCACTCTCCCTCATTTAGATCCAAGCAGCTTCATAGAGCATGCCTACAACACCCTTCCCAGTTCTCCTTTTCAGTGTACACATAGTTTTCAACCCCCCTTGTTAGTTGTGCAATGACAAACATCAATCAAATGCTACAGTTTCATTTAAAGACTCTACAACTGACAACAAGCTGTTGTCTGTTACAGTTTGAGGAGCTGTTCAGTGTGGTGTTGTGTGAGCAGTTACATAACAGTAGTTGGATCACCAACACACAGAAAAATCAATCGATATTAGTATGAATTCTAACATATTTTTGTACATTTTTTAAAAAATGTTTCTCATGTTTGCACATACTTTATAATCAGAGCACGCAACTGAAACATGTGACATAAATGGTAGTGTGATATGATTTAAAATTCAAACGCTGCATTTATCAGAAATTTGAATAAATGCATTTTATACCCCCGGTGAATAATGTGAGATTTTGTGCAACCAGTTTTCCAAACAGCAGCTCATCATGTTTTGTCCATCAACATGTATAAACTGTACAATACCTGAAGGAGGTTTTTGTTGTGGTTAAAAACACCTGTGATTTAGAGGTTCAGACACTGGCCATGAATGTTTCTATCGGAATGTATATGTACAGTATCTCAACAGAGCTTGGCTGTAACTAAATATATTCATTTAATGATAGTATTCTAATGGACTCAGAGTTCAAGCCTCATTAATCATGTTATGTTATGGATAATGATCCCCCACCAAAAATCCTCAACTCACTATAAACCATTCCCTACCCTTCACATTCAATCTTATTAACCAGCAGATCATCTTTCTCCTTCTCCATCCTGCTTCTACCTGACCCCCCCCCCCCCCCCCCCCCAACAGCAAATTGATAGAGCTCGATACATAGAGTATGTGTCAATTAATTCCCAAGCAGGCAGTGAGTCATGCAGCCAGCCAGTGAGGCAGGCAGCCAGGCTGGAAGCAGTCCTCAGGAGTGGGCCATGTTGCTTCGGCCAATCACTGGTGTACGTATCTTGTAGCTATGACTGTGCCTCCCTCGTAGCCAGCACTGTGGCTTCACAGGATACAGGATACACCTCTTTGTTCCAAGTAAATCCTCATTAGTCATGCCAAAGTGACACACGCGCACACACACACACATATATACTGATCCAAACCCCTCCAACATCCCACCTCATGTGATTCAGTTACTATAGAACAACTAGCTTTACCGCCTCGCGGTTGTATGCCTCTGCCAACCAGCCAAGTCGCAGGAAATATGGTCACAATCTCCCCTTCCTGAGTTATAACACTGAATAATGATCAGAGGTGTTTTTGCAGAATATTATAATGTCACAGTGAAGTTGACCTTTGACCCTTTGGATATAAAATGTCATCACTTCATATTTTTTCCTATTAGACCTGTGTGTGAAATTGTCATTGTCAGCATATGATTTCCTAAGTTATGGCCAAAACCATGTTTTGTGAGGTCATTGTGAAATTGACCTTTGACTTTTGACCACTAAAATCTGCTCAGTTCATTCTTGAGTCCAAGTTAATGTTTCTACCAAATTTGAAGGAATTCCTTTAAGGTATTACTGAAATATTGCGTTCACAAGAATAGGACAGACAGACGAAAAGACGGATGGACTGTCTGACAGACTCACAGACATACGGACAAACAGGCTGAAAACATAATGCCTCCAGCACTGGCTGTCACTGGTGTGAAGGTATAATTATTACTAATCATAATTACTAAATACAAATTAGCACCATTGCAGACCAATGAAGACTGATAAAACATTTTGTATTGCCTCGTGTGTTCTGTTAAAAGTAGCAACATACTGCAAAGACTACAGCCGTCAGTCAACTGATGGCCAGTATGCACTGCCCGTATGTTTTCCTCCTGTGTGACAGGAAATAATCAGTCAGTGCATGTGTCCTCCAGAGAATGGGGAAAAAAAGAGAAAAAAAGGAACTTGGGCATCATTTTCACACCACTGATGAACCAGGAATAACTGGGTAAACCTGGATCTGCACTACTGATTCACCAACAGATGTGAATGGTAATGAATGTCTGCTTGGTGTGTCAGGGCAAGATGGAAAATCTCCTGTGTGGGAAATGGAGAAACCATTGGAAAGAGCCCTCAACTGTCAGCTGGCATGCAATTGATGACGACATCAGCCGAGAAAATGTCACTAGAATATTGAACACTACAAAAACACACATAATAACCACAGTGAAAACATGTGTATGAAACATCTTGAACTGGGTCAGTGACAATCGACATTAGAGTCTGTTCATCTCTGTTATAATGGTCTGTCCTTTGAAACTTACCAGATGGTGGCAGTGATATAAAATGCTTTTTACCAGCAAACAAATAAAGAAAAAGAAGAGAGCTGTTTACTGTTTTGGCATTTCAGATTGCAGAATGAGTTCTTAAAAATGATCTCCTGGAAGAATCTTAGAAAAAGCTTAGTCCCATGTGACATGTAAATGGCGTTTTCAGTTTGTCAGTATTAAGGGGCTAGCCTCATCGACTCCAGCAGACTGAGTAGGGGGTACATGTGGATGCTTGCCTCGGTGGCATAATAACTTGTCATGTAAAAGCAAGTCTATAAAATCAGTTTTAAGAGGTGATTTAAAAGGTGAGACTGGTTGAGCCTCCAAGCTCCTCAGACAGGTCGTTCCAAAGTCTGGGGGCACTGAAAACAAAATGAAATGGTTACCTTTAGTCCAAGACTTAACCTTAGACTTTTGAGAAGCCAGAAGGCCCATGTCTGAGGGGGTAAGTAAGGTGAAAGGTATATTGTATAGCTTGGGGCTCCAACTTCAGAAGTTATCAGTCAGATCTTGAAAATTATAATTTTGCAGCATCTTTTTCAACAAGCTGTAGACACTTCTGCTTGATGTTAGACTAAGATAAGAGCATAAAAGACTTTCAGACTGAGCTAAAGCGAATGCAGAAAAGCTATAATTGGTGCTACATTTATGGTAGGTCGCTTCATTTTGGCTGTCAGATGAATGTCTAGTTCACAGTGAAAGAAAAACAGAGGATCAGTCCAATTGCATGATACCTCAGACAGTGAATGATTCATATCAATAGGTTCAAGCCTTGTGGAGCGGACTATTTATAAAGCAGTGTTACAGTCCTCTGACTCACCAATGCCTCCAGTTAAAGTCTTTTTAAGAGATCCTACGCCAACAATGACCACAGTGTTCATTGTGCTATTTAATCATCAGTGCGCTGGAGGAGCTGCAAGGTGCCATGACACACAGTAATACCCAGACACTCAAACACAAGCACAGGCAAAAATGCAGAGCTGAATCTGTTATATTTAAGTCTGGATGCTGCATCACTGTGGTGGAGGCTGTTTACTGAGAACGAGAATATGTGTTTGTGTGAGTGTGTGTATGCATCTGTAAATGTGCAGATATGTGTGTTCTTTTGAGCCACTGTGTTCTTTTTAGCCATAAATATGCACAGCACATCTACCGTTTGTACTTAGGCAAAATAGATGGCATTGCTGGTGAGCAAAACATCTATCATTTCTGCCTCTGATTAATAGTTGTCCTGGGGATGGCTGCTCTGCAAAGAAGGGGGGGGGGGGGGGGGGGGGGGGGGGATGAAGTGAGGGATGAGATGGGAAAGAGAGAGAGAAAGCAGAAAACAGCATTGGAGAAAGAATGAGAGAAGGGAGACAGAGTAGGACTCCTGCTGCCCAGGGGTGTGAAACTGTTCAACAGAGAAACAGAGATTTCTAAATGTCTCCTGTTATGTTAAAATTGTGTATTAAAAAAGGGTTTATGAATCAAATATGCCAAGAGGGTGGTGTCATTGGTAAAAAAGTAAATCACAAATATCAATGTTGGGTTTTTTTTGTTGTTGTTTTTTTCAAAATTCCCTTTCTTTCTTTTAAAATAAATAATTTTCTAAGTGATTGGTTTTGCCTTAAATTAAACACAACGCTCTTCGTTGACATGTTGGTTGTCATGCTCCCTGGAATGTGAGCATCATCATGCAAGTTCGTCAAACATCCTTCAAAATAGAAATTGTTGACGGCTACAGGGTTTTTTACATATTGATTAACATATTAACATTTTCATTTAGTCCTACAGACTTAACACAAAACCGTTTCATTTGTTTCCAAAATGACACATATGAGTATTTTCAGCATCGCTTGCCTTTGACATCCAAAAGCGTTACAAACAAAAAACAGGAAGGACTGATCAGACAGGTTTCTGACCTACCACTGTTATGGTTTAAGATTGGTTTGGTTGAAGCACAAAAACGGACTACTAAGGTTAATGAAAGATTGTGATTTGGGTTAAAAAATGACTTAGTCAGTCTAAGGGGAACAAGTGTGGTCATGATCCACTTAATTAAGGATCTAGAAAATTCATACTACTTAGTTAAGGTCAAGAAAGGTTTACAGTCGTGGTTAAAAGTAAACAACACTGAGGAAAAGGCAAATGAACAATTATCTTGTGTGGCGTCAAAATCACAGGTTCTGTTGAACTATCCAGTGACTTCAACCACTTGCCAAGCAGGTTTTGCAACGTTAAAACATCACACTATTCATAAGATACAACAGTCACTATTTGCTTGGCCACAGCCGCTCTGTCTCCTAGAAATAACTTTTAAATACTAATAATTTGCATCAGCAAACAAGTTCTAAGAGAGATAAAATACAGCAGGATTAAGACTTATCAACAGAATTAGGAAACATTTTGATGGGCATATCTGCAACGTTTCAAAATGTTCATACTGAATATATCTGTAAAATGTTCAGTGACATTTTTCATTTTCTTTCCCTGCAAAATCTGGTTCTGGCAACTTTTGTATGATTTTTTTATGATTATATTTATGGGACTCAAAGTACTCAAGTAAGGTCATGATCTTGGTCTTGATTAAATACAGAAAAAGTCAGTGCTGACTTGAAGCAAGAGGCAGGACTTTTTCAGTATTTTACCAGAGTCAAAGTAAAAAACATTGCCCTCAACCAAACGACAGGAGCCATTGTTGAAGCATCACAAAATTACGTATTTCACCAAAACAATGATCATATCCTAACGTTATCCAAAATGTTGGACTGAAGATGCAAACCCTGACAACAGTGTCAACATCCCAGCTTGGTAGCAATTCCTTGACTGGAAAAAATGTTACCAGTGAGCACAGGCAGGCAGTCATTAGTTTCCCTTCAAAACAATTTAGAAGTATATATCTGTAGTTTCTACAAGATAAGGTTGCCACAAAAAAATCTCGTCAATGCAATTGCAGGTGGGGTTCGGGGATTTAGGACAGTTGGATTTATCTATTTATTTGTTTTCCAATTTTCAGTTTTTCTTTTTACATTATAGATATTAAAAGTATCTTAGCTTAACCTTAAATTTACCTTCTGCTCCCTGTGGCACCACATAATTAGTTTAATTCAGTTTCAGTGTCTTCGGTCCTGTACGATCCTGTACATTAGTGTGTATGCAGTCCTCAGAATGGAAATTGTTGGCGACGCAGTTGCTCATACAGTCATCCATGATGGCCATCTTCAATGCACCTTGCACATGTGTGTGTATGTTGTGTGTGTATGTGTGTGTGCGTGCGTGTGTGTGTGTGTGTGTGTGTGTGTGTGTGTGCGTGTGAGTGCCATCTGCTCTGGTGTTGAGACGGTTAAAGGCAAACAAAGGACACAATGCAAATAATGTAAATAGCCTTCTTGGCTGTCTGTGTCACACTGTCACTGTTATCAGGAGTGTGTGTGCGTGTGTGTTTGTGTGTGTGTGATTGTGTGCCCATGTACAAGAGTGTGTTTATGTGAAATATGGGTGTATGCTAATAAGAAGCCACATGGATATGTAGGTCACATCAACCTATTTTCTGCAAGGCTTACACCCCCTTACCATGTAACTTACACACATGTATTCAAGCGCGCAAGCACACATGCAAAACACACACTCACAGAAGATACAGTCACAGCAATACACAAAATCCTTCCTCACTTCCTAAAACACCCGTTTTTAGTTTGAGCCACTTTGAGTGGAGCTGAGGTGGAGGGAAAAAGAGCGAGAGGAAGGGATGCTACATTCCTGACACACACACTCACACAAATATACGTAGGCACGCACTCACTAGGTTGCTTTTCTCATATAACCCGAAAAGCCCCTGTGAGGATCTTGCTGAGCCTCCACCTCAGTATGGAGCCTGCGGTGGCATTCCCGGGCATCCCATGGTGTTGGCTCGGTTTTGATTTTACCTTTCACAGCAGTGCACACTGAGACAAAAGCTGCAGTGTGCCGTCCCTGCTGCCTTCTCTTAGACTTAAATGTTTTTACCGTGCAGTTTAAAGCAGGAGCAGGGTTCATGAAGGAGATGGGTTCCCATGGTTCTATCTATTGGGATGTTTAAATGCGAGGAAAAGGGGAGGAGTCAGGAGGAGAAAACCAAACAATACCTCTCCTGACAACATTGGCAGCTCTAAATTCATTATTCCACTGTGGCTATTTTGGGAGCTTAAAAAATGAGGCAAACTTCATGCAGAAGTGTCTCCTGATCCTCTTTTCTGTGTTTGTTTCTGTCTCTCCCCGTTCCTCCCACCATCTCTATCTGCCAGTCAGCTGGTGTAGGTGTTAAGAGCATTAAGATTGGCTGTTTACTGTCTGTGTGGTATTATTCATATCAAAGAGCCCACTGCCACCTCCCCCCCAAACCCTCCTCTCTACACTGACAGGACCACAATCTAGTCTGCCCGCCCACCCTTACATCCCCACCTACCCGCGCACACACCTCCAGCTATCATGTCAGCTGCTGTCCCTTTATTGACCCCATCTTTGCATCACACACAATTTAGCCAAGTTAGTCAAACGTGCAAGCAGCTGACAAGTCTTTTGGAACAAAACGCAGCTGGCAACGTATTAGTCTCACTCCATTGTCGCCATCAACCCATCACTGCCTTTTTATAAATACCAATCTTACCTCTATGTACTTTCATACTGCAGTAATTAGTTTGTGATGGTACATTTTCAGGTGTTCAGACTGAAAAGATTATACGTTTGGAAAAATCTGAATCGCCTGCTGCAGTATCAAATGAGTTGATGCATAGTGAAGTAAAGTGAAATGCTTAATGGCTGTAAAAGGTGCAGGTTTCATTTTCTTCCCTGTGTGACTGGTAGTTTTACCAGTGAAGACTGTGTTGTGAAGCTCAGGGAGTGAATGATGTTCATAATGGCACCAGTTCTCTCTTGTAGGGCACAGAGGAGCAGACAACCGTCTCTCCCTGACTCCCTGGTGTGACAACCCCCATTACCCGTCTGCTTAAACCCCATCCCCCCTGCCACACACACATACACACACATACGCGCGGGCCCTCGGGGCAGTGGAAGGTCACAGTGCTCTGTGCTGGCTGGCAGTGGTGTACGAGGGTGTGTGGGAGACATGCAGCAGAGACAAACTGTGATGCCAAATGTATGCACGCGTTAGTGTGGGCACGCATGCTGGCGAGGGTGCTCATGTGCATGTTTTGGAACAGAGAATTAAAAAATGTGACAGAGCAGTGGGAGGGAAATGAGGGGTGGTATTAGAGAGAGAGGTTGCTAAATGGAGAGCAGGGATGGTAGAGGAGGAAGAAGAGGAGGAGGAGGAGGAGGAGGAGGAGGAGTGACTTGGCACGGCATTTTTTTGCGGGTTCCACCGAGGCATGTTTTTGGCATGGTGGCTGCCTTCACGCTGATGATGCAATTTCACCGCCTGCCTACCAGGCGCAGGCAGCGTGTGTTCCTCTGCCACTGCGAGGCCGGCTCTTATCAGAGTGTGACTGTGGTTCACCATCGCCCTCCGGGTCCGCCTTAGGGGTTCAGGGTACCACAAAGCCTGTTACAGAAACAGCTAGCTGCCACTCTCACTTCTCGCTCACTCCGGGTTGACAGTGGCCCGTCGTCCTCTTCGGCACTGTCATGGTAATTTGACTCTCCGTCTGAGGAAGGCAAAGCTGATATATTGTGGTGGTGGGGAAGTAGAGGGTGGCAGGGTGGAGCATGGTGGGTAATGGATAATGGAAGGAGAGAGTGAGCAGGCAGAGGATGTGACCACATGTTTTAGTGTGGCTCTGTTGGGTATGGGCCTAGTTGTTGGTGGTTCCCATCTAAAACTAAGCAGGAAGCCACACTGGAAAAATCCAGAGCGATTCTTCCTCGCAGATATCACCCAGCAATAATGGGGAGCTACTGGTGGTAACATTACAGCCATGTTCATCTGTATGATGTCAGCTGGGATGAATCAATGACTAGGGAATTTGCCATAGAGAGAGCAATGGCACTGCTTTCACTACACTGGCCCATCTGGGGTCTTTCATCCTCTAGCATACAAAGATTTTACTCACAAAATCAACATCAGCCCTGTTCATTCCGATGCTGTCCCCCTCCTCTCTGTCTCTCAGTGTCTCACTTCCTATCTGTGCCATCCCTTCCTTTTCCATGTCTGCAGAGTATGATGGGATCACAGCTGTGGAATATTGTTGTCAACATGGCTCTCTCTTCCCTGACTGTGAGTGTGGATAGGGACCGTCACTCACACATCAAAAAATGTGTTGCCTTCCTGTGTGTGAGTGTGTGTGTGTTCATGCATGTGCATGTGCGTGTTTATGCTGCGGTGGGGCTGTGCCACTGCCCACAGAAAGAAAACACATGAGAACATTAACACCACCTCCCTCTCTCTCTCTCTCTCTCTCTCTCTCTCTCTCTCTCTCTCTCTCTCTCTCTCTGCTCTTCTCCCCACTCTCTCTCATCCCCTTCCCTCTCTTCTTCTGGTTCTTAAAGGTACAGGGACAATTCATCAGATGGAGAATAAAAGTGAAGAAGGAAAACACAGTTATACATGCAACACATACCACTCTCTGCGCATGTTAAATGTAAAGTTTAACTGGTGAGCTTAAGACAAATTCACTGTTATGATCTGTATGTTCTTGAGGCCAGGTCATGGTTTCCATGACAGCACGGGCACAAGGGTCTGCCTGATGTTGGTCATCTGCCCAAGTCCGTGAGAATCTGTCCACACAATATGTGTGATAAAAATTAAACTAGATGCAACTTCCATGTACTGTATGCATGCACCACATGTGTAGGACAGGTCTGTGTATGCACACCCCCAGTTGTAGTTTGCATAGATGTGCATCGTCAACTCATTTAATCCCTCAAGCTAAATTCAGACTATATGGCTTCCAAGGTGTCGGATAATTGTACAGTTCACACTACACAACTTGCTGACTTGCGATCGGGCAGCCTTGAAGTCGTAAAGAGTTCATAGTACATGACTGAGTGGCGACACAGAGTCACACACTACACACTTTTTTCACCCCAACAAGAAGTGATACACAATTCTTTGCGCAAAACAGGGTTTGAAAAATGGAGGTCAGACGAAAATATGAATGCACGTTAAAAATGTCAAACAGACATGAGTGCTCCTGCCAAAGGTCTATTAAATTCTGCTGTTTCTTAAGCCCTTTTTTTTTTGCTTTTTTTTTGCCATGTTCTCCACCATGTCTGCTCCTGTTGTAGGCTTCCGGGTTCCTACCTCTTTCCCCTCATCCCGTGTCCTGCGCTGTCATTGGCTGTAGCTCATCGGCGACTCGGCAAGATATTTAGCATGCTAGATGTCTGGTCAGCATATGCGATAGGTTGGCAAGCCTCAATAATCGTGCCTTTGAAGAGTTCACACATAACCATTAGTGTTCGCTGATCAACTGATTTGCCTTTGATTGGGGGGTTTTGTTGATGACTTCTAGAGCCTGTCGGCGACGTCTAAATCGGGCTTAAGATCGTGTAGTCTGACCATGGCATAAGTGCCACTGTCACTCTCGATTTGCTTTCATTTCAGTTCAAAAATGGCACTAACAATGTCATGTTGGCCACTGTATGTTCTGCATCATCTTATCATATTCTTGGTTTGTAGAAGTTTGTTGTAGCAGTTGTCACATTGTGAGGATTTGGCATAATTTTCTGACACTGCCACAGTTTTGATGAAGATCATGTCCTTTGTCTTCAAAGCTCTAAATCAAAGCTCTAAAATCTTACTCTCAGCTGCACAAATTCACAGTGTATGTAGAGCATTAAGGCCATCTTCATAGACGTTAGCAGCTACTTATGATTAAACACAGCACAATGGTTCTTTTCAAAGAGGCCACTGTATTGACAATGCAGGCGTGCCCACAATAAACTTTAAATAGAGATGGACGTAGCCGCTGTGACATCACCCATGGGTTTCAGAAGAACGGTTTTGAAGATTCAGATCAGGCCTAACTCATCTCATGCAAAAATGGCCAAAGAAGTGGGTCATCTGTGGCAAGCATACATTCACCCACCTGTCACTCAAAATGACAAAGTCACCCCCATAAAGTTGTCATGACCGGGCAAATTAGCTAAAGAGTACCAGGCTGTAAACGTGTTTATTTTTGCTGTAAATCTGGGCATTTTCACATGTGAGTCTATGAGGACTGACTCACCTTTGGAGCCAGCCACAAGTGGTTATTCGCAGAACTGCAGTTTTTAGCACTGCAATTGTTAACTTCATTTTTCAGCCGCGGAGGTTGCTGCTTAGTGCCAACAGAGATGGCTTCAGCAGCAATCTGAACTGGAAAGTACATCAACTGTGAGATGGTAAAATTTGTGAACATGTCTCTGTGAAGACAGGTTTTCCAAAACGGTCGTGTGAGTGTATAGCCTGGCGTTTTAGTGTGTATTGGTAAGACAATGACAATGACAGAGACTGTGTGGCAAAAACTTTTTCCAATTTTAATTGTCATTGTCAATTGTCAGAGCTGTTGGCATTAACTTGTATTTATCTAAAATAAGGATTTTGTCACTGCAGTGCAGCAGCATGGAACTGACTGCTGGTTAACATGTGTTTATTAGCTTTATGAGGTTTGTTATCTGATAACAGAAAGAGAAAAATGTGTAAAAGAGAATATGTTGCTGCTGTGATTTGCAGCTTTTCTGTTCGGCAAAAGAAAACAAAAAGAGAGGAAAATAGAAAAGAACATATTTAGCTGTTTTTCTGTTGTTCAGATGTTTGACTGTGGGCAGAGGTCTCTCCACTAATGACCTGAGGACTGTGCTATGAAGCAGGGGTTAGCAAGTTAACTTCAGGTTTTACCCTGAGTTTTCAAGGTTACGACAGTGGTTCACGTCTTACTAGGGTTCATCACCATGCTGCAAACCTGACGTGCTCTGAAGTAGGTTATTGTTCAAGATAACAAAGCAACATGTATAAAAGCACTGGCTACTGACCAATTATTTCTCTCGGAAAATGGCATCACCATTCATAGAAGATCCCATAGAGCTCAGTGCATGGATTATGAGAGGGTCTCTTTGGAGGGCAAGAGTCAGAGGGTCCCCTCTTGTTTTCTTCATTCAATCTTTTTTTCCTTTGGACTGCAAGCTATGCTGAGGTCATTTCACTGTGTTTTTGTATCTTAATATCATCCAACAGCAGAGACTGACTGAAACACCGAAGTCTTGTACTTATGAGATATGAAGGTAAGCTCACGTACTGCTTTGAATTATGTTTTTATGTGCATTTTCTATGTGCTCCGACATCAAATTGACTTACATCGCTGGGGTTGCAGCTGCAAGTGCTGTAATGATGGGGCAGTTGTATTATAAACCTATTATTTCCATAGTCGTACAGTTGGGGATTTTTGCCAGCTTTGCTTCCTGCATTTAGCAGCTAACTTCTTTATATTGCATTATAGTTTGCTCTTCATTAGTAAAATATGCCACTCTGCTGCCAGTAGACTTGACTAGACTCCATGTTTGCGGCTGGTCATATGCTGCAAACACCGCCCCTTTTATGCAAACACGCTTTGGCTAAATGGGGAAACTATGTTGAACTTGCTTCGTAGTGCAGGCCTCTGGAAACGCTTATGTGGATGCAAGTGGTTTTAAACTTTTAATGCAATGTAATGCTGCATGTGCTACGCTGACCAGTCAAATGCATGCAAGCATTCATTCCTCGTATATTACTTTGTGTTGCAATCATTGCATCAGCAAAGTATACAGTGATCATCTCATTGGAACCTGAAACAACAAAACTGAACCAAGCTTTCTGCTTTATATCTAAACGACTGGTAAGGCCTCATCTCTTCTAGGCTGAAGGTTCGATTAATGGTGAGGTGGCTTTAGCTGCTGGTAAATCTGAGGTAATGGCGTATACAAGTTATAAAGAAAAATGGGAAAATGTAACACAGATGCGTTTCAGCCATTAAGGCCTTTGTGCTGTCAAGTGCAATATGTTGAACAGTGTTTTTAAAGTTTGCAATGACTTTGAACGTTTTTACGAGGCAGACTAGAGAGATATAGTAGATGGATTTTATTATTATTTCTTTCATGTGTGTCTGCAACCTGTATCTGCAGAGGAGGGGCACAAAATCAGCGAGTGCCAAAGCTTTGCTTCTTTTCTTTGTCTCTAATTATGGGAGCGCTGAAGAGCACGGAGTCTTTCTTCATCACAGCAGAGGCCCACAATAGCCGCTGGGTGTCAGATGTATGAAGCGGAGGAAAGGGGGTGTGGGGAGGGTGCCAGGCGTTTGGGAATGGCACAGACGAACCTGGTGACCAAGTGGAATGACGCAAATCAAAACAGACAGGAAGACAGGCGAACAGACGTAGCAGCTGGTAGGTTGGCAAGCAGACAGACAGAGTGCACAGCAGATAGACAGACATAAAAACAGACAGACAGGTTCATATTTGGGATAACAGAGCGCTTGAAGTTATGTAAGCAGGGGCTTACAGCTTCAAAAATCTTTCAGCAGTAGTAGATGTTTATCCAGGCTATGCTGTGCAGGGGGATATAATTGTTTACTGTTGTACACAATTCCCTACATTCCCAGTGCTTTCCATGATTTTTGCAGAGATATGTAGTTTTTGCAGTTAAAATGTAAATACCTTATGATGACGTAACCCAGCAACAGAACAAAACCAGTTTGTTTGTGGAGATGAATTTGAGGCTGACAGCCAAGACATGAATATATGTTTCATGTTAACAGTGGCTCAATGATTTATTGATTGATGTTTCTCTTCAGTTTCCTGTGTAAATTTCACACTTACATGAAAGACAGAAGGTCCCCAAACCCACCCCCTCCCCCCACCCCCCATTGTCTCCATTTCAATCAGTCACATGCTCAGACATGAACTTCCTGTTGACCCAATCAGAGATTAAAGAGGCATATTTGAGTAGAACCAGAGGCCCTCCAGGAATCCTGTTGTCCATAATGTATGTAAAGGTGCCATTTCTTTTCTATAAGTCAATGGTGACAAGGAGAGGAAAGATGGACTGAGAGTGAAGGAGAGGAGAAAAGGCGGATCAAGGGGCCAATGCGAGTCAAGGCTGAGTCATAGGGATTACAGGGCGGTGGTTTCACTGCTGCCTTGTGTTTGGTCGTTTTTGGGTTCTGTTGCTCTTTTTACTGGCCCCGAGGAAGCTCCTCCACCACACACACATACAAACATTACCTACGCATGCACACATGCAGGCTCTGGGGACGCCTCCTGAAGCAGGTGCAGAGAAATGGGCTAAGAAAGGCATCCATTCGCTCGGAGCTGAATTATTCAACCTGTGATTAATTATAATTTGGCCTCACAAAGGCAGGGGCTAGGGGAATTCCTCTGCTGGTTTGGACTGCAACTTATTGTGTTTTTCCTTCCCGTGCAGGCTGATGTCGGGGTGGAGCAGAGACCTAACAGGGGTACTGGATGCCTGCACGTCTAATGTGGATCTTCACTGCTGGAGCTGTTGCATAACATGACGGGAAGGAGTGCACTCCGCAGACTGGAGCAGGACAACAAGAGTTTAACACACATTTCAGGGTGAAGAAAGTTAGTGTAGCAGGGGGATTGCTTGGTGGTCCCTGGCTTTGCAACAACATTGTTTGTCTGAGTGAGTGAAAGGCCACCCACAAGAGAAAAAGACAGAGAGAAGCAGGAATAAACTGCTCTAGTTTAACTCAAGGTTCCTCCAAAAATCGATTCAGGTTGTCCAAATAATAATACGTAATCATGTCTCTTTTATATCTATCACATTCATTCCTTTCTAAACGTGACCCAGTGTATAAATATCAGTGAAAGATATCCTTCTACAAGCTGTATTACTTCAAAGTATATTGTAAAACAGTCATCATATATCAACACTATCATTACTCTTAACCTGTGACGTTAAACATGTATTACTTTATCAGAGGGATTAACAGTTTTTACCCTGAAACCTATGGCATGATACCAATCTGAAATAGGATCATTATTTAACTTTGTCAGTTAGCTTCACTTTTTCAGTGTTTTCTAATTTTTTTGTTGTGCACACTTGGTCTTTTTCAAGACAAGTAACTGGTCATCCAGCGTGGTGAAAATGTTGAAGTGATACAAAATACACAGTTGAGTCCAAAAAGAGACAACACACTGTCAAAAAAATAAAATATCACAACAAACTGAAGTAATTTGAAGGAGTGTGCCTGTATATTTGAGACCTGGTTTCTGCCTTGTGCCTACACCAGTCGCCTGCACAGTATCATACACTGATCTCTGTGAGCAGTAAATGCACCTGATAAGTCGGTATGCCATAGGATATTAAAAGTTAAAGATCACAAGCACATCCTGCCTTTAAGCTTAGCTGACAAAACCCTAAACGTGTCTTACTTTAAGGAACTAGCAGCTAATCATAGATGCTATTATACAAGCTGGTCACATTCGATGATGTGGAATGACCAGTGTGCCACCTCCCTACAGCTGTTTTGTAATTGAAGTCGGAGGTGTAAGAGTGTCGGGAAAGTGGGTTGCCCTCAGGTCCCTGGTGTTTCAGAGTTGGAATGACTAATGACGAGCATTCCCATTTAGCTAACAAGAAATCAGCTAAAGCTCTCAAACGGACTGTGGCTTTTTGCTAGATATAAAATGTACAGTAAAAGCTGTGCTCCAAGTTTACTCTCTGTGCAGAACAGTGATGATGACTTGACACTGGAGACTTCTGCTTAAGCCCCCCCGCCCCCCCTCCGTGATAACCAAGAACGCCCTTGATTAACTCATCGCTTCTGGTTCTACATACAACCTGTTCATTTTTGACTGTTTAATCATCAGAATAACCAAAGGTCATGCTGCTCGGAAAGCTGATTCAATAAAGTAAACCTCAGAGCTGTTTGTATAATAGGCTGTACTTTGGCCAAAATATAACAGTGATTCCTTCTTAGTTTGAATTAAATAATGGTGACTAAAAAGGTGGATAAACTGTGACCTCATTATCATCACAGAAACACCCACCAGTATGAATAAAAATCAATAAAGTTTTCAGAAAACCAACATTATTTAAAGGCCTATTCCTCATACCAGTGTGACAGTACTTGCACCAGTGATGAATATTATAAACATTTCTCAGGCAGTTCCAAGTGTCTGCCCCTTTAACATTAAGCATGGGTCAAGAGTTGGTGAAAAAGTCTTTTCCTGTTACCCATGACCTGTATAGACGACCTCCATCAAGTTCAGGGTCTGAGCCACATGTGTAATATGGGTTGTTTGATGAAGAGGGTTGACGGGACCAGTGAGTAGAAAACAGTGTGTTGCTCTCCCTGACCCCTGTTATATTCCCATATGTCCTGTGGAAGGACCTTGATGCAGGGATATCATGGATCATCAGGTTTGGTGTGAAAGGGTCACACACAGATTGTGTTGGAAAACGCCAGATCATCCAGATTAAAAACCAAGTAACCAACCAATTACCAAGTTAATTTTTATACACTACTGAATGAGATTCTGTGCTCAGTAAAAAAGGACGCCATATTACACAATAAGCTGTCCCAATCTACAGAAATAATGGATGAAGCTAATGATACCATAGAAAGCACCACATGCAGTTCTCCACAATGTAAAACATTCCACAATATGACGCAGGTTTTACTCCACTGAGTCTATTAGTTTCTATATCAGCACACATTGGAGGATCTTATGTTTATGATACCACTGGACAAAAAAAGGTAAATAGTAAATAGTAAGTCAGTATTTTTCAGAATGACAACAAATCAATGAACAATAAGCAGTTGTTACCATGGCTACAAGCTGTTTAATGTGTGCTTTATTTAGATCCGTAGTTATACTGACCTGAAAGGTGTGTTCAGAGTGAGGTGAGTTTCAGAGGCAGATAAAGTCAAAGCAAAGAAAATGCAGACACAGGGGCATACGCTCTCGGCATTGCTAATTAATTTGATAAGTGGCCGTGCTTCATGCATTGACTGAATGTTGCCATTGGAGGTAAATCGTAAAGTTTCTGGTCCAATATTACACTTTTCACAGATGCTAATACACATTTCTCAACACCAAGTTCATTTTTCCAAAGCTCTTCGCACAACAGGATTCAGTGTGGACTAAATTGTGGATCATCTTTCATTGCTTTGAACAAAATGGATTCAGTGGCCACATCTTTCAGATTTAATTAACTGTTTTCTCACTTAAGGTCAGTCACCACCAAAACTGTGCGTATTCTACTCTCCATTTTGTATTTTTATATTACGCCCAAAACATAACACAAATTTACTGTACATTAGACTGACATTCTGCTATACATCTACGACTAAAGATTAATAAATAAATAAATAAAAATGCAGAAACTCCTAATTAGGAAATACAACACTGAGCGCGTACTTTCATTCCTTAATGACCTCTATGAAAGACTTGTGCCAGGTGAGGAAAGGGGTCAGAATGAGGTGAGGCTGAATAAACAGCATTTTCTAATGAGTGGTTTATATCCCATCCTGGAACGGTGTCCCTTTTCCTTCCTCCTTACTTTCCATTTCTCCACCCCATTCCTCACATGGAGATGGAAAGTTTATGACCACCAGCCACGTAATCAAATGCCCCTCTTGGATGCAGTGTAATGTAAGTCCGAGGATACTGGGCTGAACAAGAATCCTTTAAATAACAACAGATGGCTAAACATGCCAAAATTTGCTTTACATTAGGGCCTGAATTATAGGAGGGTATTGGGGACTGTGATGACCTGGATTACTGCCCTTTTACTGTTTTACCTTCAGAGTTTCTGAATTAGATTGTGTCAAGTATCTACAGATAAATGCTGACGTGAGCCAGTTTCTAACTTAACCTGAAGTTAACTTAGTTAACTAATTTTAGGTAGTTTCTAACTTCAGCGCTAAGTTGGTTTAGTTCACTCATGTTAGCTCGTTTCTAACTCAAATGTTAGCTAGATTATAGCGCTCTCTTTCATTTCCAATTCATGTCATGAGCAGTGAGATAATGGAGGATTAGTTGTTGTATGGATATGTTTTGACATCTATATGGAGTTTATTGTTTCATTTGGTGTGGTGGTTTAGGAAGATCTTTACCTTTAACATCAGTTTTTATAATAGCCACCCTCATTGTTTTACCTGGTTGGGTCACTGAACAGAAACACATGTGCAGATACACTGAAGCCTGTGTCTACGCTGTTCTGAGATCACCCTGGAGAAACAGCTGACCCCGGGATTGTTACTGCTTCATATTCAGTATGAAATCCCACTCAGATGTGTCCTTTCTGACACCACCAATCACCTAAGTGTTTTCTCTGAAGATACTGTACTAAAAAAAAATCATTTGTTCCTTGACACAGCAACAGAACACTTTTCCTAAGCTCATAAGGTGCAGCAGTTATTTTGTGTGAAACAAAATAACAAAAAAAAAACAACAACAACAACAGCAAAAAAAAAAAAAATCACTTGTTATGTCAAGAACACATCACAATGTGGACACAATAATCCTCCCATTGGTAATAGCACTTAATATGTTAAAAATGACAGGGGTGTCCTCCTTAGTGTGTGAAATTAAAACGAATGAAAAAAAACAACAACTACAACCAGGTTCCCAGAAGAAGCTGACCCGCAGAGCAGAGCCTCCACACGGAATACCTTCCCCCGTCTTCCCCCTTTCTCTCCTCCCGGTTCTGAGGTCGGCAAACAAGAAGCGTGTGTTCCCCTTTAAGAAGCCCCCCTCCTTCCGCACAGCGGCGGGGGGAGGAGCAGGTCTGCGGAACAGCGGCTGAGGAGGGGAAAAAAAAAAAAAAAAAATCCAACAGAGGACGGTTTCAAGTCCCCCCAATAGAAACTGTGCCTGATTTGTGGCCAATGTTGGAGATGTAAAAAAAAAAAAAGAAGAAGAAGAAGAGAAAGAGAGGGAGGGAGAGGAGGAGGAGGAGGAGGGGGAGGAGTGGGGGGGAGAGAGAGGGAGGGAGGGGGGAGGAAAAACACTAAAGGGGTAGCTATGGAGATGGAGCGTGCTCCTGGCTGCTTTCTTTGACAGGTGTTGAGTGGGGCAAAAGTCTTAAAACAGATCCAGCATGTACGCCAAAGGTAAAGGAGCCGTCGTCCCTTCCGATAGCCAGGCGAGAGAAAAGTAAGTGCATTTTATCTCGCTTCGTGTGAGAGTTTACCTGCTCATCATGCGGGCGAGGGGGGCAGAGGAGGGGAGTCAACTTTCTAAACTAGGTGCTGTAATTTAACAGGAGTGTGCTGTGCTAAAGAGCGCTGCCCCCCCCCCCCCCCCCCCCCCCCGACCACCTCAGAGGTGCGTCTCTTCAACTTTTTGTTTTTGTTTTTGTTTGTATATATAATTTTACCTCTTGTTTTCACTTTTGCTTTTTGCAAGGGGGGTATTTACTGATATTGTCTCATGTGTGCAAAGCGCTCACACTTCTCCTGTAACTTGAGGCAGCCTTACGGAGAGCAACAATGCATTTTATTTTATTTATTTATTTATTTATTTTTTTTTTTATTGTGTGATCTTCTTCACTTCTGCCGCGTCTGAAGCGGGAGAAGCGCATTTTCGTTTCAGACGTGTTTCTGCGGGGTGCTCGTCCCTGCGCGGACCGGCTGCTCCGCGCCCCTCGGTACAGTTCAGCAGCTGAAACTGCTCTGTTGTTTTTAAGAAATAGAGACGTGCCGCTTTTGCAGTTCGTTTTTTTTTGTTTTTTTTTTGTTTTTTTTTTGTTGTTGAGGCGCTGTGCCGGCGATGAGGGGGAAAAGTTTTGTCCCGGTCGGCAGTCGTGCAGCGGTGGTAAACTTTTGCAGCATCAGCTCACATGAAGGAGACGCGAGCATTGAGCTGTGTGATGAATGTGGGGTCGCATGTAATCATTGATGGTTATTGTGTCTGGGAAATATTGCAAAAAAAAAAAAAATAGTTGAGATGTGCTTTTAAACACGATTGCGTTACATGTTTTCCTTTTTTTTTTTGTTTGTGCTGGTGTGTAATTTTTTTTTTTATTTTATTTTATGTATGAGCTTCATTTGTCGGTGCATGCATTCCTCCTTTTTTTAATAAAACAGAGAAATCCAATGTAACTTTTAAATGTCACTGTCCCTTATATACTGGAGGCTGCACTGCTGCTCATACCTGCTCTTCATTTGCTATCAGGAATCTGTGTGTGGGACCATTCACAGAGTTGGACCTCCTTTGCATCCCAGCACTTCAGATCCGTATAGTCTTTTATCATCATTAGCTATTTTTAAGCACGAAACAGTCTGAGGTTGGAGGAGTGAGTAGGAATCCCTGCTGAGATACAATTGTAATCTGAAAACACTGTCAAGTCCTGGGAGGCTGTGCTGGTACACAGCACCTCATACATCTGTAATAGAAACAAAATTTCTTCGGAGACTCTTGTATTCTTTGATACATTGCAGTGTCACATTCGATTGATTAAGCTTTCTAGAGATGTGGCTTGCTCATGTGCTTAGTGTAAGCTTCCTCGAATACGACTTTGTGTATGTCTGGTGCCAAGAGTGTTTAATTTCACTCTGAATTCACATCAGTTTATTGGAAAATCGAGCAGCTCTCTGTGTGTTTGTGTCTGCGTTGAGGTGGAGGAGTGAATCCTAAATGAAAACAGTCCCATGTGGCTTTATGAACAGCAGGCAGAGTGACCTTTGAACCAGCATAGAATGCTTCAATATTGCATATGAACCATGAGTAGACGCCAGGCTGCTTGTACACCTGTTTGTGTTCAACACTGTGTTCAACACATCGAAAAGCTATTTGTTATTTAAATGCTTTTTTTTTTTTTTTTTTTTTTTTAGACAGTTTTTAGTTGCACTTGCTTGTTCAGCGAGTGTGGATTATGCTCCATGTGTTATTGGGAGTGAAATCAGTGCAGAGGCAGCATGTATTTCAAATGATGGTGTAGGAGGAGGATTAATAAATTAACTCATAAGAAATACAAGTGTTTTGAAAACTGGAAATGATGAATGCTTCTGTTTGCGAATGACAAAATTTCTTGAATTTGTTTCTTTAAGCGTCTTCGTTTGCATCTATTTCCAGCCCTCATTTATCAGAAGCTCCACAGTAAATATCGTGTTATTTAAACCTGTGTATATATTTAGTTTAGCGTGTGTGTATCTGTGTGTGTCACAGACCTACAGTCATTGTCCGGACATAATGGTCCTCGCTTGCCCTCTCCCCTCACCTGTCTTGTCACCCTAACCTGCCCCGCAGGGCCAACACATGTTTCCTTGTTAACGTGGAGTTCACAACAGCTGCCTCAATGCATCACTGAATTAGCTCATATTCATATTTACATATTCATTGGGCTCTTTACATATTCAGATATTGAAAAGAGGACGCCCCGGATGGACTTGTATCGGATTAAAGCAGACTCGGTCATTACAGCTGCAGCTCTTGCTTAGAGGATTGATAATCAAGTCATATACTCGCTTAATTGAATAAACTATAAATTAATAATACAGCTCATCTATCTGTCTTGAAAGTAAGGCTGGAATCAGTTCCGGTTAGCTCCTTACATCACTGTACGTCAGCTGTAAACAAATACTTTAGCGATTATTCCCTGTGCGTTCCACACAATACTTTTATTCCAGTAATGCCGGTTTAAGCTTATTATTCTCTTTATTTCGATGAAGTCACATTATGATGCTGTTGAACTTGATACAAACAACTTGTTGAAGGATGAGTAGAAACTGGTACAAACTAGAGAAAAATGTACCTTGTCTATGGCAGTGTGTTTCCCTTGTACAGTTGAAAGCAGTCAGGCAATACAAGGGTATGGGCACGACATGTAAATTACACTTGACCATTTGGTGTAACAAGGACGAAGTTGCAGAGGGAAGTATTTATTTATGAATGTATTTTAATTTTAATAAACTGCCTCCTCGTGAAGTTGCTGGAATCACTTCTGCAGCTGTGAGTATTATTTGCCAGTGCTGTCTCATTAAATTCTGAAATATTTCACACACAGTACATACAGTACACACATCATATTTCAGAAAGAGAGGGCCTGCAGAATGTATCTTTTAACACCACACTTACTTGGTTTTGTTCGCAGTCTGGTGTCGTTTTGAGTGACGTCCAGCTGCTGAGGCTTTTTAAGGAAACTGTGTATTAACCTCACTCTGGAAGTCTTGCAACAGCCAAAAGAAACAGCATCTTTATAATTATCTTTACAACACTGTCTCTACTAACACCAAGAAAAGAGTGAGAGCTGCAGCTTACTTTATGTGCTGCCATGCTTTCAGTGCTGCAGGTGATACATTTTTTTCTATCTCCTGGTCTTCCAGTCCTCCCCATAACGCCATAGGAAGTGATGCTTTGTTTGTTTCAGGTGGAATTTGTGAGATCTGGTACAGCTGGGGCCTTGATGCATGTTACCGGGTGTGTGCAGGTGTGCAGGGGTAGACACAGAAAGTTTAAAAGAAAAAGCAACCGCTCCTCTATAGCAGAACAAGTCCTCCTGTGTTTAATACTGAATACTTCAGTCAGCAGCCACCTGAATACTGTGGAGTAGTTCTCGGGTTTAATATACAAAATGTTCCAAGATACCAGCTCGAGTGTGCATTTAAGTGTGTTTACAACGCTGCACAAGGCCGTGTGTTTTTTTACTTCCTTTAAAGCCTTGGAACCGAGGCTTCAATCCAACCTGTTTGTTCAGAAATACAACATAAAGCAGTCACATGTACATTTAACACTTTTGTGGATTCCTCCACACGACCAAAGCCTCACCATACAAGTGGAGCTGAGCTGCCTGTTCTCGCTGTGCTGAGATCACATGTATCAAGCATGAGGTGGGAGTGAAGTGTTTTCTTTGTGCATCCTTAAGAAGCATTATTGTGATTAGACATTTTGTAAGCAGAGATGCTAATAATAATAATAATAATAATAATAAAGACAGAGGAAGAATTGCTGCCCTTGTGACCAAAGAAATTAATTACTCTCCACAGTTTTTTTCTCTGTGTTTTTATTTAATTTAATTTGAACAGGGGTAACACAGCAGCTTCAATATTAATGTGACCTTATTATTTAGTAACTGGAACCTCTTTGAAATGTGCACTGATGAATCCGGCATCTTAATTAAAGGTGCCATTCACAGAAATATTTCATTGCGTGATCAAGCATCTCATTTTTTTTTTTTAAAGCACGTCCTTAGTTTTCTAAAGAATTCTGCTCCCTGCGTTTGTTTTCTAATACTCTCTGTTTACAGACACTTTTTGTGAGATTTCGAGTGTTTCTGGATTTGTTTGGGGAAAGAACTTCAAGTGTAAAGTTAATCAGTTTGTTTTGAACATGAGCTTCTTTACATCCTCCACTCCGCCTCTGGCTCCTCCCACGTATTTACATGCAGTTTAATGGGGATCTTCAGGTCTGAATGCATGGTTTTGATTCTACACAGATGGCTCTGCCATCTGCATTTTAGCCTTTTGAGGGAAGCATAAAGAGCTTCGCACCAACATAGGCAGAAACACTGCACTAAAAGTAAAGAAACCCTTGATTTACCCTCGGCACCCTTTGGCTGACTGTGCTTTCATTCAGATATGTCAACAGTCAATTAATGCTGCCTTTCGTCAGCTGCTTTGGGTGCATCCGCACAAATTTGTTAGTTTTCTCACTTGAAATAAAGGAGACAGTATAAATATTGAGGCTACGTGCCTGAAGTTGTTAATCACTTTGGCAAAAGAGCACACAGAGGAGAAGAGTGTATGTATTTTACTCGAATACAGAGAGAAGTATGTGTCTGAACAGATGACAGGTAAAAAGATATAATGTGTTCCTAAATATCAAGTCTTTTTGACGTAGACAACATGTGATTCTTTCTAAAGTTTGGATTAATTTTTCTTGGGAACTTGCTTCATATTGTTGTCCTCATTAACTGCTATGGGAGGAGGCCGTGGTGATAACAAAAGTATGTCAGCTATGTCAATATTAATCTCTTCTCACAAATCAGTACAGAGCTCTCTCCTCTGCCTCTTTCCCTTAAAAAGCATATTTGAGAGTGAAAATCGAACTTTGCTGAAAATGACCAAGTTATCAGACGGTTACACTGTGAGGTTAGAGGACACTTACAGGTGAGTCTGTTGATAGCAGACGTCACAGAGTCAAGCTGGCTGCTGGCGGAAGAGTGAGAATACTGTAAGCGTGTGTGTGTGTGTGTGTTTGTGTGACAGTGTGTGGATTAACCCATGGCTAAAGCCATGCGTGTTTACGTGCTTATAGGCACTGATTTGTTTTGACAAAGGAACTGCCATAATAAAGCCAAGCAAATATAAACAGTGTGTGCTGTGGGAATAAGCTTTAGTGAAACAGCTTCACAGTATCACAGGTGTCTCAAACAGGCATCCAACCTTTCATTCACCTTCCAGTGATACATCACTACATTCACGCCTGTTCACCACCATAGTGTCAGATCTATGCTGCTTTATAAGATGTCCATAAATATTTAATATTTAGGAGATAATATTTTGTGTTTTTATTCAGTTACGCTCTGTGTTACATTGAGGACGCCACTGAATCTATAAATTATGGATGCTTTATATCTTTATTCTTTTCTATTTGTATATACATGTGAAAACAGATGCAGTAACGTGCACTGCTTAATCCCTCTCCATCACTTTCTCCGTGTGTACCTTACCTCACCCTGGCCCTGCTCTCACTGCTGAATTATTGAAGCCAAGACATGAAAGTTAATTTGCTAACTGTCTGTGCTTTAGCTGGCTAAACTCAGCTGAGAGGCCCTTGTCTCTGGAGGCGAGTGAAGGAAAGGGAAGGCTGGATGGGGCAGCCTGGGGCTAAATGTCAGGTGTGTTTCCAGGGAATGGGGCAGTGGAAGAGATCTCCTTGATCTGTGGACATGGAGCAAAGTACTAGTTAGGCCACATGAGGTTCAGGTCAGGAAAGGAAAGAAGATCAGATATGGTGTTGTAGTTTTTTTTTTTTTTTTTTTTTGCCCCAGCTACAGTCCAACTATTGCAAATGATCTTGTGCCTGAAGGGAGGGAGCGTGAGAAACAGACAGCAGATGCTGCTTGGCTTTGTGGTTATTTCAATGTAAACTCACACACCAGGTTTATATCATGCGATCCAGTCAGCAGTCAAAGCAAAGGTCAAATGTTCTTCCTCCCACTCAGACTGATCTCCTGCTTCTTGTCATGTAAGTTGCTTCACCGTATTCTGTTGTGATATTTCATTTGGGGACGTTTTCTGCAGAGGAAAGAGAGTGAAATGTGTAGGAGGGGAAATGTGAGATGTGAAGTGGACTGTGTGTGGTTGCGGTTTGCCTTGTAAGCATCTCATCTTTTATTCCTGAGTGACATGTGTAACTAGTGCAGCGTTCACAGGGAAGGAGTTCAGGTTTACAGTATGCACAGAGGGAAAAGTTGACGCCCTGACCTTCAGTTTCCCTCTGACACAGCTCTCCCGTACAGTACATCCACCCCTGTGTCTCCTTTATCTACCTGCCCTTCCTCGGGCTCTGCTCCATCAGCTCGCAAAAAAGTCTCCTCCTCAGCCGAGTTACACTTACCGCTTCTGACAGAGTATAAAAAGGTGTCCCCTGAAGCCTGGATTGAATGAGTGTTTTTAAATAATGCATTGCAGCCAGGGCAGGTGCCCATCGCTAGGGCATAGAGCCCCTCAGATCACACCAGGCTCTGCCATGAAAATTTCATCGCTGCAGTACTCATGGGAATCTCTGTTCGATGCTGTACAGTGTGAACAGGGTGTATAGGAGCTGACGCCTGCCGCTGGGTATTTCACACTGGAAGAAGGCTTTGTTTTTTTGTTTTTTTTTTGTTTTTTTTTCTTCTCAACATTTTAAACCAGTAAACTCACCATTTTACTGAAAGCCGGGAAACTTAAACACCTCTGAACTGTTCAGGCGAAAGCACAGGCAAATGTTCTGATTACAATTAATCTGAATTACAGTGATTGACCAAAAAAACACCAAAAACAAGCAAAAAAAGACAAATCAATTTCATTTCTTCAGTTTCAATTATATTCACGCTCTAAAATACAGTCTCATTGAAAACTTGTTACATCAATCAAATATAAGAAAGTGACGGACAGCTCTGTTAGTAATTGGCCGTCTTATGAAAACCACAATAACCACTTTTATCACTTAATTTGCTGGACTGATGTAAATGTATATACAAGTGGGGAATTGCATGTCTTTTCTGGAGGGTGTGTGTGTGGGAGGGCTGAACAAGAAGCTCTGACTTCGTGTGAAACCAAACTAAGTGAAATAGAAGCCTCCGAAGTGAACAAATCACACAGCAATTTCATTACACACATTTTCAGGCAGCAACACGTAATTAAATGTGATGGGTTTGCTCCTTAACACAACACTAATCAGTTTCACTTGATGACACCAGGACAGCCGCTCCATCTGAGATCAATATTAAACATTTACAGCAAGCGGCTTGCTCCAACTAATCCTATTTCTGTACGTGCAATCTGCGACCAGGCCTGACCACCCTCCCTCATCGTCATCACACAACATGGACACACACATTTTTTAACAGCGTGTTTACACTTAATATCTGAAATGAGTGTGGATACAGTTGTAACTGATGTAAGAGTGAGAAATACAAGTTGCGATAGCATCTAGTGTCTACTGCTAGTTGAAACTGGTTTGGACCAGATGTAGCAGATTCAGCAGCTGGTTGATCAGACATTGCAGTGAAATTCAGTGATATCTTCGAGAGTATAAAGAATCAGGTTGTTCAGTTCTGGCCCGGCTCATTATTGATTTATTCAGTATCATCCTGCATCAACCCAAACATTACATCTCAGTGTCTGCTCTGGCCGTGACGCATGCGATCCTCTCAAAAAACAAACATACACAGGAGCACAGCAGCTCCCCTCTACTTGTGGTCTGTGGTCTGTGTAGCCTGCATTAGAGTAAAAACACTGTGTCTTTGTGCTGGCAAAAAGGCAAATTTGCTTTTGTGAGTGAGGGGTCCATGTGTGTCTTTCTGCAGGTTTAGGAGTCTGAGATGTTCATTATTTAGTTGTAAACACAGAAGAAGACAACATCATCGTTATTAAGTAGTTCTTTCCTGAAGTGTGGGGCAGCTTCAGTAGTCTTGATCCCTTCTTGTCTCTCAGGGATGAGTGTTACCACAGTTAACAAGGAGATGGCCATGACAAGTAATGAGGATGAGTCAGCTGTTGAAAGAGAGAGAAAGTATAAAAAAAATCACACTCTGTGATATGGAGATGTGTGATTTTGAATAAATAAATAATCATAAATAAATAAAATAAATCAGTCTTTTGTAAAGTTTCTGTCCTTTTGCCTCTGCAGTTAAAACAGAAAAACAGGCCCTTTGTTCAGTCTGATCTAGGTTAAAGTGGTGAAAGGAATAGTTCAACATTTGGGAAATAGGCTTATAGATTTCATGCACAGAGTTAGGTAAGAAGATTGATGCCTCTCTTGGATCTGTTCGTTATATTTGAAGCTATAACCGGGAGACAGTTAGCTTAGCTTAGCATAAAGACTGGAAACAGGGGGAAACAGCTAGCCTGCATCTATACCAATGTAACAAAGTCCACACACCGGCACAACGAAAGCTTATTATTTAACACGTTAGATTACGTTTGTTTAATTTGTACGAAACTGAAATGTTGAACTTACACATTGTGCTTTCACAGGGGCTTGTACTGTATATCTGTATTTCTCGGCCAAAAGCCATGACTTCATGGAGCCATGTCATCTTGTTGCCATGGCAACCAAATGCTATGTGAAAACATCAATTTTACGCCTTGGATCAACGTGTCACACAAACTGAATTTTTACGATTTATTCAGCGTTTTATTCTTGGTAGGAAACAGGAGGTCAAACTTTGAATGACTTGTTCTAGTATAGTAATGTTATAGTCAGCCAAATCAATACAAATTATCAGTGTTGTTAGTTGTAGATAAATATGATTTATTCTCCCCATGTCTAAATAGTTCAATTTGCCACGTTTCTCCTTTCAACTACAGTTTCCACTGTTACAATCTGTGTTTGAGAAAGAAAGAGATTTTATGTTTTTGCTGTCTACACTAAAACAAATGACTCTTGGTGATGTGAAAGGATTGTTTGTAGAGCCAAGCCGTGTCACAGTCACCACCAAACTTTTCAATCCTTTGCTACTTGTAGCAGCAATGTTTTAGTTGTTGTTGTTGTAGCCTAAGGTTGGGTCTCAGAAGTTCTCACTAACATTCCTATAACTGAACCGTATTTGAGTTTTATGGGCCAAGTCAGAGTTAAAATGTGAGTATTTGTCAGGATGTGAAATATAACTCCAATGGGATGCTCATGATAATATTTCACTCGCTGACAATATTTGAGGACTGTGTTTCTGTGAGTTGGTTTCGGAATCTCTCCTTTTCAGAAATTACCATTTATTGTTAAGCAATTTTTCCACCCCTGTGCCTGATGCATAAATAAGCATTAACACATGGAATAACAGGAATGCAGCAAGCAGTGTGGTAATATCTGAGCGTCCAACTTCAGCCACATCTGAGGATATTTTTCGTCTCCTCTGTCCATGTTTCTCTCAGTGTCTGCGCTGTTTTGTTTTCAGCCTCTGTGCCTCAACAGCAGAGTTCCTGAAACCACAGGGAAATGGCTGAGTGCCACCGAGGCTCTCTAGCTCAGAGCTGCAGAGCTTTACATCACACATTTACAGCCCCTCCACAGCGTATATGATCTCCATACTGTAAAATCATGTTTATCCAAGCTCCATCTCAGATGATACAGTGATGATTTTCTGCCAGTTGGGCACATTTGCTTGACTATAGTTGATGGACTACATGAATTGAAACAAGTGCGACACAATTAAGGATGAAGAGAGAGCATGAGCTTGTTTTTTATTTTTTTCTTTATTTTTTTCTTCTTCTTTTTGAAATCTTTCAAATGAGCAGTGTTTTCCAGAGTGAAATGATTTGAGGAGCAAATGTAATGTGAAAGATGTGATCCTCAGCACTGACGTCTCTCTTTCTCTCTCCTTGTCTCTGTTTTCCAGGTTAGCTTTATATGTGTATGAGTATTTGCTCCATGTCGGCGCACAGAAATCAGCACAGACCTTCCTGTCAGAGGTAAGAAGTTCTTTCAGTTCCTTTTGATAGGAAAAGGATTCCCCCCTCTATTGTATGACCGGGAATGGAATTCACATTATGGGTTGTTCTGGGTTCAAGCAGCTGTTCAGTAATCTTCCTGCAAGCTGGGGTCTGGACTTTGAAAACTGTATATTAACGTTAGTGAGCCAGGACCTATTTTGTTTTCAGAGGTTAAACAATAGCAGTGTTCTTTTTATTGTTTATTAATTTGGCACAATGTAAACATGGCGTCTGTCGGGCTACTTAATTACCTGCCCTTCATTATTAGCTCTAATTTGTAATCATAAATTCTGTATAATCAGAGCAGTTTGACATATTGTAAGCTTGTGTTGTTGCTCGCTTTCAGCTGTGACATTTAGAAAATGAAGCCAGTCATTGGTAAGTTAAATCGAGTGCACCTTTAGTATTTGAAACCATTCCAAACATAACCATTTGTCCCAGGTCTGCTGGACTTATTAGTTTCATATTAGGCCCCTGAACTGTCGACGAGGTAAGGGCTCTAATGTGTTGCATCCTCTTCCTTAATGGACATCCTTCCTGCTAATGGTCCTGTGTCCAGGCCTTCTCCTGTGCAACACCTCTCCTGCCCACTGGCTTCATTCAGCTCCACTTAAAAAGCTTCCCAACACTGAGAGAGGGCTTTAATGGCAAGCAAGGGCAGGTCTATATCATTCAACTTTAATACTGACATAATTTCATCAGGTGAGCTCGGTGTAGAGTCACATAGAGATACGGATGCACCCGCACAAGATCACAGATGCGTCGCACACACAAACACACACATGCACACATGATGCACATAAGTGAGAGTATCGTAAGCTAGACGGTTTGAACAAGCAGTACAGCTGGTCACCTGTCAAAGAGCTAGCAACAAGGTTTGGTGATTTAGGAAAGTTGAGTTTTAATTTTCTTTTTTTTGTGGAAGGCAATGAAGTTCAGATTACATATTCAGTTAAAGGAATAATTTTGTGAAATCCGCTCTCTTGCTGAGTTATGCCCTAATTAATCTTTTAAAAAGTTATATCTCCTTCAGAGTTCAAAAGGGTTTGGATTTTTAAGGAAAGAAATTAAAGATAAAATGGAAAAAAAAAAAACTCAGAAAGAACAGAAATCTGCCCTAAATCACACTCGCTGGGACAGATGCATCAATCAGATGCAATCAGACAGAAATTGTTCGCCTTTGCTTACAGTGTGCAGGCAGGCAGGCGGGTGGGCACGGCTGTTGAAGGCTGGCCCAGCTGCCAACAACCAAGAGTGGACATCTAAAATATGAAGGTGGGGGTGGGGGGTGGCACAGGGAGATTAAGTGGTCGGGCTGCAGAGAGCCTCACTGAATTCAGAGCCCTTGTGGGTGAATCTTCTCTCAGAGATTGAGTGTTATTGGTGAGCTGCTGGAAAGGGGTGAAATTCTGGGTCGCAGGCAACCAGAGGCACACACACACACAGAGACTCACACACACTTAGACGGCCTCAAACGGGAATTAAAACAACATCTATGTAGACAGGGATTAAAACAACAGACACAGAGGCACACACACAAACAGTCCATGTCCACAAGGCATGCATGCTAAGACTGCTAAGTCAATTTGACGCCAGTTGTCTCAGATGTTGCGCCTGCAACAGTATATTGCTTAATGATATTGTTTATTTCAACCACAGCCTCGTTTTTATTTAGTTGTCTTATATGGACAGAGTCAGTGTATTAGAATTACAGCGACAGTAATGGGTACATCTGAACAAACACTGCAGCTTGACCTTTCACCTTTTCCCCTTCATGTGCTTCTAGCTGTAGGCTTTAAAGTGTTGAGGGATTTCTCTTGAGTATTTGAAGAAAGGTTGCAAACACACAGATTTGTTACACTCATCTACATCACTCAACATCCAGTGACCGTGTTAGCACTTGCTTTCTACCTCTTCTTGAAGTACACAAGAGATGATCACTCTCTTTGCTTTGATTTTTTTTCCCTTTCTTTTACGCATTAATCATCCGCATTTTCCCTCCTTTCCCTCTCTATAGCTTCCTGTTAAACCCCCTCACTACTTAGCACCTCCTTATTTCCTCCTCATTCTGCTGCTCCTCTCTTCTCACTACGATGAACAAGAGTGCTCAGTGCACTGCAATATTTCTGTTAAACAAAACAAAAAAAATGACACTGTGCAAACAGCTTATGACCCATAGTTACGTTTTATTGTTGACCTTTAGTAATCTAGCACTGTAGTAATTGTGATGGGAGGAAAGGAGCAGGTTGGGATGGATGGAGGGATGCATGGATGGATGGATGCATGGATGGATGGAGGGATGGATGGATGGATGCATGGATGCATGGATGGATGGATGGATGGATGGACGCATGGATGGATGGATGGATGTATGGAGGGATGGATGGATGGATGGATGCATGGATGGATGGATGGATGATGGATGATGGATGCATGGAGGGACAGAAGGATGGATGGATGCATGGATGGATGGAGGGATGGATGGATGGATGGATGGACACATTGATGGAGGGATGGATGGATGATGCATGGAGGGATGGATGGATGATGCATGATGGATGGATGGAGGTATGGATGGATGCATGAATGGGTGGATGGATGCATTGAGGGATGGATGGATGCATGAATGGATGGATGGATGCATTGAGGGATGGATGGATGCATGGATGTATGGATGGATGGATGGATGCATGGATACATGGATGGATGGATGGATGGATGGATGGATGCATGGATGGATGGATGGATGGATGCATGAATGGATGGATGGATGCATTGAGGGATGGATGGATGCATGGATGTATGGATGAATGGATGGATCGACAAAACGCACAATAGCCAGCATTATTTCTTTTACCCATGACTATCCCTTAACCACTTGTTTATTATTGTTACCATGATAACAAAGGTCCATATGTGTCAATAAGAAAAGAAATGGTGATAGTGAATAAAACACAAAGGAATATATAAGGATTGTAGGAATGCACTATAACGAAATAATATGCTAGTAAATACAGACCTGAATCAATGCAGTACTGACAAATACTTCTTTGTAAAAGCTCCTTTTCAAACTGGAAAGCTCTTGAAAAACTAGTTCAGATTTCATTTTTGTCAAAACGCAACAGAAATTTTTGATGAACACTCTCAAGGCTAATGGTAGGAGTATAGTCAACGTATTCAATTGTGTGAGTTGAAATCAGCAACAGATTTTTAAAAACCTTTAAAAGATGGTTGTTATTGTGTTAAGAGTTGTCGACTTCAGGATGTCAAGCTAAATCTTTCCTGTAAACTTCTGTTGGGTTGTAACATTGTTTTGTAGGTATTTTATGTATTTGAGCTGTTTTTCTTACTCCAACATGTTGTTAAAGGGCTGAAGATGTTTTCTTAAGCTGCAGTGCGTTCAGCTCTCCCAGCGTCTGTATATCACAGTCTCTGTCCTCACACAAGTGCACACACACACTCAGAGAAAAACATGCACAAACGTTTCAATGGATAAGGGATTTCTATCCTCGTAGGTAGACTGAAGGCACACACACACCTGCTCATCTAATGAGAGCGCTATCACCTGGACTCTCCTGCCTCAATTAGCCTCTGTTCCTCCTTCAGTGAGGAGCACGCACACACACAAACACACACACTCGCTTTTATAGTATACACACAATACACTTCTGTCCCCAGGAGGACTTGCCACTCTATGCTCTCTTGCACAGTGCAACGCTCAGCTCTTTAGCAGCATTAAATCAACAGGCCCACACCCACATATGGCACATCACATCACTATAAACTGCACTGGGGAAATCTATAGAATAGAGCCTTTAATAGAAAACTGAAGCTTGGATCTTTTTTCTAAATATATATTTAGAAAAACAGAGGAATCTTGCTGCTCTCATGCAGTCCTCATAGACTCTGGTGAATCATCTCTCAGACTGTGTGTGTGTGTGTGTTTGTGTTTGTGTGTGTGTTTCTGTTGTGTGTGTGCCAAGTCACGGCAGTAGGAGTGTGTGAAGCAGGCAGCGGGTCTGCTATCTCTCACTGGATCTTATCTCGGTGTCCAGATACAGGCAGGAGCTCTGCTGGTTTGTGAGGGCAGTGGAGAGGGCTGCTGCTTCAAGACAGTCACAGTGTCTCATCCGCAAACTTTGCACTGCACTGCACACTTCACTGTACTGCCTGTCAGCCTATTTCTCTGCCTGACCGTCCCTCTGTCTGTCTAAAGGTGGAAGGACAGTTGAGCAAAATGATTACATTATGCATAAAACATGCTGCAGTGTCTAATTTTTCATTTCCCTGCTCTGTCTTCTCCCCTCAACCCTTCCCCTCTATCCCACTTCTGTCTCTCAGATCCGATGGGAGAAAAACATCACACTTGGGGAACCTCCAGGATTTTTACACTCGTGGTGGTGGTATGTATACATCAAAACTCTCTCTTTTTCTTGACCACACACACACATACACATGTTTTTTCAACAGCTCACGTTCATACTGTAGACATACCCTTGATGGTCTGAAAGAATGTGCAGGGGTGGAGAACGACAGTAATTGCAGGGAATGCTAAGTGCATCATCTCACACATGTTTAAGTGCTGTACTCTTGGCGTCCCTCTGATTGACAAGTGAGCTAACTTCCTTTGCTCTGTTATTTAAACTGAACAGTTTAAAAAAAAAGCTCACATTGAAGTGTGCAAATCAGGGACAGATCCTCTGTCACTGGGGTTTTCAAAGTCTGACACTGTGGGACGCAAAAACTGGACAACTGCATCCTCCTCAGAACAGTCCCTCTCCCCAAGTTTTGGAACTGCAGTTCTCGTGATGCTTTAGGGGGATGTAGATAGGATGTGTAATGTTGCTGTGGATTGAGTGAGTTACGCTGTGGGCTACAATTTGAGCCACCATTTTTTTTAGCCTTTATTTGCAAATTGGCATCATTAAAAGTATGCCGATTTAAGAGTTAGCAGTTGATGTTTGCCATGTAGCCATGGGTGTGCAGGCAGCTGTCACTGGATTACTTTGATACCAAAGAAAACTCAAAGATGTGATGATTCTCAGGCAAGTTCTGCAGTCATAAGGAGCCTCTTTTTTTCTGTGGTAATTATGGGGATTTATGGACATTTATTTGCGCTGGACATCAGAGATTGTGATTCCCTCAGAAAGTTTAATTCATAGTGAATTTAAACATATGTGTATGTATCATGTCTGTGTGTTCAGAATTAATAGTTTGTTAAGGAGTGCCATTTTTGAATTGTGGCAATTGGACACTTTTTTAAAGTAGCTTAATTGCAGTTTGAAACTTCTGCACTGTTGCAAAGTTTTCAAGATTTTTTTTTAACTTGATGCTCCATTTAACAGAACAAGGCTCTGACGTGGCTTGTCCCTCTTTTCTTTCAGCTTCTTTAAACAAATCTGTCAGATCTGTTAATGCTCGATAAATGGAGAACTGTGTTTTTTGTCTTGCTGGAAGAACGGGGTCAGTGGGCTTACAGCCTGACACGTACACTGTTTTTCTCCTTGTCTGAATAAGCGGGAATGGAAACACCCAAATGCAGGATTCCCCTCTGTAGTTGTCAGGCCAAGAGCTAGAAAATCTAACTTTGAGTCGAAGGGGGAGCAGACATGCAGTAAGGAGGAAGCTGGGCAGCTGGAAAGACTGCAGACAAACAGACAAGCAGACAGACACACAGGGAGGTTGAGAGGCTGAATCCCCAGCAAGGCAGCACGAGAGGCAAAGAGAGCCAGGATAAGAGGTTTGACAGGGCTCGCTTTGTTTGTCATTCATGCTATCCTGCTCATCCCCAAAGCCCCCTGGCCGGCCCTGTGTAATAAACCCGGACATGCGGCTTCATTCATTCATCCTCTCTGGCCCCAGCGTGTGTTGTAATTGTGCCGCCTGTTGACACGGTTCATAATGGTCCTTAAAGAGCCTGGCTTCTCTCAACCTGACAGCTCTCAAATGGACAGCTACCAGTAATACTGACAGAATGACATACACAAACATACAGCACAGTGTAGGTTTGCTCTCGCCTCTGCCCGAACCAATAAGAGGGCTCAGGGAGACTGGCCCAGTGTGTGCGTGTGTTAGAGAGAGAGAGAGAGCGAGAGAGAGTGGGAAAGAGAAAGGGAAACTGGACTACTTTCTAACTGTATTGATATATTTCAGCAGAGTGTGGGAGATGACCTTGTGTGTGTGTGTGTGTGTGTATGTGTGTGTGTGCGTGCCAGAGAGCAGTTGGAGAGTAGGCTGATGATTAGCCAGACTGAGCAGGGCAGGGCTCCAGTGTAGTATGACCTAGCTGAGGGGCGTCTGTCTGGGCCACGCAGCACGTGGACATGGAGCCTCACTGGGGGTGGGGTCCGGGGGTCGGCTAGGAGGAGGGGGAGGAGGGGGCGCGGAGTCCCTTGTCCATCTCTATGCCATACAGCCCCCCTTCAACCCCCAGCCTCCCCCAAAACAAAAGCTCCAGATGGTAGGAAAGCCACCAACCTCCCTCATCCCTCACCCTTCGCTCCCCCTCCCTCAACCTTTGTCTGGAGGCCTGTCCCTTTGTTAGCGGAAGAGAGACCCCCGAACGGATTAACTCTTTGCATTCCAGCCTCTTTTGTGTTAAACAGCCAAATCTAAGACCCCGACCCCACAGCCAGCCCAGCCCCACCACCGTCGTCCCCTCCTCAGCGCCTCACTGGGGTTTTCTTCCCTCCTGTCTCTGCCTCTGTGGCTGTTTCCTGTAGGACAGCGTTGGTTAAGGTGGGGGGGGGGGGGGGCCTTCAGAATAAGACCATGGCTGTAAGAGGGGGAGGGGGGGGCTGTTGGGGGAGGAAGAGAGGGGGTCACTCATCCACATCTGTTGTTATGGATGGAGGGATAAAGAAAAGGCTCAGCGACGGCTGCAGGTGTTGATTGTGTCATTAGCTCCCTCTCTATTGGCTGCTGCTAGTTGTCTCCTCCTTATCCCAAAATCGATTGCTTTAACCCGTTTTCACTGGATGGCCGCTGAATCCTCAATACACACCCCCACCCCCCATCACTGAAAAACATTAACAGTCACAAAAACCTCAGCACAACAACAGTATGTAGAGGGATCCTCGGTGTGATAGCCTCAGGCTGAAATTCTTGTTTGTGAGGGGCAGAGAAAACAGTGAGAGTGCAGCCAGCCTCTGCTCTTAAATGTCTGGACTGCTCTTTATAAACACAGGTATCAGACAATCTTCTTCACCCCTCTCCTCCTCCTCCTCTTCTCCTTGTCCAATTCATTTCTTTACTTCATATCATTCAGATTGTAAATATGAGCAGCTGAGTGGGAGAAACCCTTCACATCAGCCTCCTAATTGTAATTCAGAGTTGGTCACATTGGGAATTTGTGACAGCTCTGATATTTCACACTTGGTAAAAAGAAGTATGGTGTCAACAACATAGTGGCAAAATGGCTGGAAAGTCTCCATCACTGGCATCTAAATATAATCCAACATTAATACCAATACGGTCAATTCAGCTGATTTAAAAGGTGCTGTACACCGTTTGTATCTGGTTTCAGTTGTTAAAGTACAAATAGGCAACAAAACAAAAATGGCTCATTTAGGCTGTTTATCTGATGCGGCAGCAAAGCTAGCAGTGGGGGCAACTATCCTAAAATAATGCAGGAAGTTTTTATGTTCTTCACAGTCTGCCAGCATTTCTCAATGCACCATATCCAAATACAATCCAAGTCTTGTAGAAATGTGCTAGTTCAGATATCAGATACTTTCTGGAAGCGCAAACAAACTGCCTGAAGCGGTTGAGTTTGGAATAAATAGGACTTGGTTACGACCCCATTCATACCTTTGAAATTTAGGACTAAAATCAGTTCAGTTCATTGCACCCGAGTAAATCCACACAGAGATTTCAGTTCAACACGTAAACGGACACAAATCAAAAATAGAAGAAGCTGTGTCACACTTTACAATTTAAATGATCTCTGCTCCACAAAAGAGATGTGGGATGAATTTGCAAACAAGTCATGAGACAGGAGAAGATGGTCAGGTGCTTTTGCAGAAACAACCCATGTGAACTTGCTGTAGGGTTAAGAATCACAGAGGCAGCGGAACCTATTTTGCAGCATGTGTGAATTCATTTAGCTGTTCCTGTGTGTTCAGACACTTTGTCTCAAGCTTTCCAGAAAGTCTCTCAAGTCTCCACCATGTGCCCGAGGGCAGGAATATCCTCCACCTGTAATTGTGAACTTCTAACAACGCTCATGCTACTTCATTTTTTTTTTTGTTGCTCCCTCTTAAGCCGTTAATCTTCTTGCAATGACAGTTGCTGTTTTTATTAGCCACAGTCCAAAGGGAGTGTTGCTGATTTACATGGCACTGTGATGTTGTTTCCTCCCGCTCGCTGAACGCTCTGCTGCTACCAGGAGAGTAGCTGCTACTTGAGTCAAGGTAATAAAGACAACTGGAAGGGTTGTGTTTCTCCGCCTCCGCTCTTTGATTGCAGCATTTTGTCCCATTAAGAAGAGTCTGTTCTGATAAGAGGAGGAGACTGGAGGGTTGGCGCGCTGTAACTTTATTTTTTGGACTCTATTTTTTTCAGTTATGGTCTGTCAGCCGCCTTATCTCAGTTTCTCTCCATCTCTGTCTTAATTTGTATTTGTATCTCTCCACTGACTGACTTGCTGGCTGGTTCGATGGCTGGCCAAAGACACGCACAGGATTATCATGTAGACCTGCCACCAGCAGCCTGTCTTTCTGTGTCTTTGTTTACTCTCCTTATTATAATGGAAAAGCACATTGTAACCACTGGCTTTGTCAGACCACAGTTAATTGCAAATAATTATCGTGATGGCATTTCATTTTAGTAATTGTCTTCTTCTGGACGGCTGGACGCTAATCCCTTCCTCCTCTGTTCTGGATACAAAGTGTGTGTGTTTGTGTGTGTGTGTGTGTGTGTGTGTCCCGACAGTGCCAGCTCTTATTTTTTCTTTAGCCTTGTTTCTCATTGGAATGAATAAAAAAGACTTTGCTTGACTCTGAGCTGCAATTTAAATCTCTCCTGTGACCCTTGGAAGTAAGAGCAGTTAAAAGTTTCCCTCTTCACAGATTTGTGGGGCTCAAATACCACCAGTTACTACCCATAATACCATAAAGAGCTTCCCATGATGAGATGATTAGATTGAAATGATTAGATAATTGGATAGAAAATTTACTATTACCAGGGTGTGCAGAGTACAAGATTTCATGCAGATTGCTGGTGCTAATTAACCGCGAATGTTGACTTCCCAGATAATTTCTAAAGATTAATGTCTGTGAAAAGGAAGCGACAACAACTATGACATGGGTTTTCCCTCTAAATGTGGGTGGGACTGTCGGATCAGAACTAACAATCGTGCCATCCAGTACCAGCAATACATGAGATGGCATAGTAGAACAGATTTTTGTTCCCGTCCTGACTTCACCCTGACCCTGAAAATTTAGTTTTCTGAGAATCTGTGTTTAATTAGGAGAGTACCAGAGTAATTTTGCTTGCTAATATAACACCTCTTCACACCTAATGACCCCTTTCATCTCCTTTCATCCTCCATATGGAAAAACCTGTCAGCTACCTAAAATATTATCAGAATAATGAAAGTCTTGGTTTCTATGTTTAGTCCCGCCCACCAGCGATCCTGCTTCAGATTATGAGGAGAAACGCAGGATGAGATCTCCCTGCGTGGCTCAGCCCGATGCAGGTCAGCTGTTCAAATCGCAATGTATTTCAGACGCACAGGCCAGGAGATGTTAGATCACCTTGCCCCTGCCCCTGTGCCTGTACCTGCTTGTGTCTTTTTGGTAACAAACTGTAACCTGCGTCCCGTTTCATTTCCCTGAGAGCTGATTGAATTTGCGATGGCCGCGCCTTCTCGCTGTGGCTCGTCTGACGGAGAAGCAATCTCTTTAACACCAACCGATAGATATGATAATGTACACCGGCTTCATTGTCAAGTGACAGAAGGGCAGCACAACACACACACACCCCATATGTGTTCACCATCGTCTTTGCACAGACCCTCTCTGTTCTCTCAGTGCCCTCCTTGTCTAGAGGGGACCCCAGTGCTCGCTGAACGCCTCAGGGCACCAACTCTGTCTTTTAATCTTTAAATACTTTAATAACACATTTCTATTTTAGTTCATGTGCTTTGAGAAGGTGGTACTGTGTGCTACAGGGTTGAAATTTATTGTTCTTTTTATTTTTAGGACACCTATTGTACTCTTGTTTTTTTATGCCCTGAAATAACAAAAATCAAAAGGACATAAGGGAGAGTGTACAACAGTGTTTTGTAATAACCGTACTTAGGAGATAATAACACTAACCCATGAAAATCTAACATATTTTACGGTGGGAAATGACCAACATGTGACAGGGTGCCACTGAGCGATTCTCTGACAGTTCTGGGCAATCAGCTTATATTTTCTGCTCCATTTCGCAGTCTGTCATATCAAGTGTCATGGCTGTTCCTAACATCAGCACAAAGAATGCATGTAACAGTTTATTTGCACCTTTAAATGACAGCAAAAATCTCCTCTCATGAGTTCAGCAGTTCCTGTTTTTTTTTTTTTTAATACACTGTCCATGAAATCAATATCTTGAAGAAGGAGAACTGCTTAATGTTGACTGGCTTACCAGGTACTTAATTTCAGCGCAGTAATTAAGGGCCCATTTGGAGTGGGACCTGGTGGCTCCTGCTGCCCTGCAGGAGTGGGATTGGTCTAATTAACCAATATGAGCATGGCTGATTGGGCAGTAAGTAACATAATCACAGCTGATTGGACAATAACCTGCAGGTCAGCAGGGCAGGCTGAGAGGAATATTTGGAGACTGGTCCCTCCTGGATAAAAGCTCTGTGGAGCTGAGCTGCAGGCTTCAGACTGGACCGTTGTGGTGGCCAAGGGGGAGTCTGCACTTTATCTGACTGTAGAGGGTTCAGTATTTTACAAGGCTTTTTAATACCGCTGTCGAACCTCAATACTTAGTGAGTGCTAACTCAATTGTATCTTTATCGTTGAGTGTCTAAAACAGTAGAGCTGAAATACAGTTGATTAATCAGTTAGGTTGTCAACAGCAGTTCAGTTACATCAGCTTTTAAGCAAATATGTTTCGGCTTAATGATGTGAATATTTGCTGTTTTTTAGGCTTCTAATAAAGTAGATATTGTTTGGACAGTTGGTCAGACAAAACGTGTAACTGAAACATGGAAACTTTGTTTAATGTTTTTTTATCAGTTTCTGCAAGCAATGAAAGTTAACGTCAAATTCCTTGAAGGTCATGTTTACGTGTTTTTTGATTAGATATTTTCTTTTTATATCATAACTTCGGTAATTTCATAGGGCTTTATTTAGTAAAAAGAAAAAGAAGACTCACACATGTTGCTCTTACACTGAAGATGTTCATTAAATCAGTACATCAAACTCATGTCAAATATTTTGTCAAATATCTTGGATGGTTACTTATGTCAACTGTTGCTGTCACTGTTGTATTTGCTATTTGATTCACAAAAACGAATGAATAGTGTGTGATCGTTCACTTTAGCTTTTTATGATTCTTGTCTTCATCATCACCTTAAAAGGTTCTTTTGTTAGTGCTGAGTGATCTCCAGGTGTGAAAATGTGTTTATATTAGTCAAAAGTAAATATCAAAAAGGCGTGTTTTTAGTATTGTATCAAAAGTCTTGCTTCATATTCATACAGTACTAAAACATTTCTAAAATAACCTGTAGTCTCAGTAGATTTGTTGTTCCAGTTCACGTTAACTACATGCATTCAGAACACTGTGCACAGACTTGTTTTCTGCAACCATATCCACAACAGAAACTCAAGAAGCGGGAACATAATATGTCTTTGGATCACACAGGAAAGTGTCTAACTACTGTCGCTCTCTTGTCTTGTGCACAGTGTATTCTGGGATCTGTACTGCGCTGCCCCGGATCGGAGGGAGACATGCGAACATTCCAGCGAGGCCAAGGCTTTCCATGACTATGTGAGTGAACTTAACCAACCCTCGGGTTGTGTACAAGGGGCACAAATATATACACAACAACCACTTGGACACACACATTCGCACATGGTTATGAGCGGAGAGCACACGCGGAGTGTGTACAAGAGAAAAGGGACTGTTCTGACTGTGATAATGCTGCTGGTTCTTGTTTTGACATGTTTCTCACTGTCTGCATGTCTGCTGTGTCTGCTGCAGCCTCTGCTCTGGATGGGACAGACTCTGAGCCAGACAGCTGAAATAGGCTGCTTTTAAAAAATGCACCACCTATGAACAGCAGTTCTATATTTTATGGGAAAGCCCTTAGACTTCCATCTTTAAATTTTTAAAGTCAAGCAGAGGTCTTCATGGCACTCTGCCTCATTTCACACGTTCCACCTTGATCGGTTATCTAACAGAAGCAGCACAACGTTGTAGCTCAGCTGCTGGCCGCACTTCCTCAAACGCTGACCCCTGACCCTTCAGGTCTTAGCGAAACTGACAGCCTGAGGTGAAAGGTCACAGCACTGCCTGGCTATTTATTGGTCCACTCACTGTTTCAGGAAAGGTCAAAGCACATAAAGCAGCTGGCTGATCACAAGAGCACATTAACACACACATTCACACACAATACATATACACACAGGACACATTTAAAGCTGGACAGGGCTTTGGTAGGTGTGGCTACAGGGGCCGGACAGGGCAATGAAAGGTCAGGGTCTACAGCCCCCTTGACCCTCTCATCGTCTGAGGAGTTGGAGCAGTCGATCAGTAACCTATCAAACGCACACACACACATGATTTTGAAGAGCTGGTTGATGTGTGTATTGTGTCTTTGCTGGTCCAGCTCTCATTATTACAATTGACCATTTTTCTGTGATTGTAGCCTCCTGTTCTTTACCTTTTTTTGCATCACGTTGCTTGAGTCATGTTTGAAGAAGGATTACATGGTCTGGGGTTATGATGTTGACTGGACGGGCTGCTTCATTACTAAGTTATGGTTCCACCTTGGCAGAAGTGAAACCTGAAATGGATTAGAGGTGCTATTCTTACCATACGCATTTCATTCAGGCTGTATTAGCCCGTAGCCGCTCGCCCATTCAGTTGAACTCTCTTATGAGGTTTGACAGTAAAAGTGTGAGCGCTTGTCAGCTGAACAGATTACATTTGTTGTGCGTGTACTATGCGTGTGTGTGTGTGTGTCGGCTCGAGTTGATGTGTGTTTCTCTGCGCCTGTCTGTGTGTGAGAGTGTGTGCGTGTGTTGGACAACCATAAGATTAATTACATGGTTAATTAAACCTAGTAGTTAATTAAATCTGACAACTGTGTCTAATTAATCTAAATGCCATATAATTTCCTACACCTTTCTCCAGAGGTAGGCCAGCTGGATACCTGCATGTCAGCTCTTTAACAGCTCCAGTTTGACAGACCTGGTCAATATATGGCTGAAGTTTCAAGCTTCAGATTGCTTCCACTGTAAAAGCTGCGTTTTAAAGGTCCATGTGATTCAGTCTGTGGCTACATAAATCAGTCAGGATCAGTCATTCTGTTTTGTCTTTGACCAAAGAGGGAATTCATGAAATGTAGACTTAAACTGGATTGACAGACTTGAGAGGAGGCTATGAGGTCTGGTGAGCTTGTGTTTTTTAACAGACAAATGTATAACTTTGTTGTAGCTCAGTGATGATTCAGACAGTGTTGTTTGACCTTTTGACCTGGCTCAAGTTCAGGAGGTCAGTGCGAGCGAGCTGTCGGGCTGATTTGTTGGCGATGCATCAGAGAATTAGTTGTTGGTTCCCTTTTACTTCCCCCTTATGTAGCGTTAATGTTGGAAAATCTTTTTCCACCTCATTTCAATACGTCGTGGAAGCTTTGTGATGTTTACTCTGAGTAAAATATTCAATAAATAATAATTAAAATAATAAATAAATATTCAAAAATATTCAAATCCAAGACTGTGATTTTATTTATCAAATAGAATAATTCTGGATGTCAGTGTTAAGCTGCACAGCAGGAGTTGGTAATGACAGGGGGCTGCATGTTTCTAGTGATGCTATTTTATGATAATAATGGAAAACAATTAAATTTACTTACATTGATTTGAAGATGCTGGGACTTCAGATTGAAGCCAAAGCCACAGTCAGCAGTGACGCATTAGAGTAAAGTGAGTGTGCGTGCACAGAGGGTGTGGCAGAGGCTAACATAAAATACAAGAGTAGGTGTGAGTGAGAACATGCGCTTCTGTAACTGTTACCGTGTGTGTGTGTGTGTGTGTGTGTGTGTGTGTGTCTTTGTGTGACAGAGAGGGAGAGAGAGTGTCAGGGTCAAAGCATGTGAATCCCCAGGGTGATGAGGGGTCTGTCTGTCTCTGATTAACTCTGTCTCCTTGGTCCCCGCAGACCGACGGCCTGATCAAGTCTCTATCACGGCCCCTTGCTGATAACGGCTCCCTCATTCCCCTGAGTCGCCCAGGATCACAGAGTGAAAAACAACACGGCTCCCAGGAGTCACACACACTCAGCTCTGCGTGTTGCTCAGCAGGAATAGTGAAAGAGGAATGTGTGCAAGATAAACCAGGATTGTTTTATTTATGCTGCATTTTTTTAATATAATTTATGGTCTTCTCTGGTAGCTTCGCTGTCAGTTTGTTGTGCATAACAGTGAGAAAATATCGGCCCGGCACTGTAAAATTGATATTTCGAAATACAGTTTTGCTTATTTGTTTCCTGGAACTAATTTGGTTGCTAGGCAACGTTGAGCCAGAGTACAGTCTTAGTTACAGATTTGGTTTGGCTCAGCTCAGTTTGGCTCAATTTGGCCTGGTTTGAAGGCACCTCTTACTCATCCCTGTTCTACTGGCCCTCACTGAGAGCGATGATGTAGACTTTGTGGACTCTCCAGTTTGGGAAAGATAATGGAATATAATGTGCTAATCCTCAGATCTGGGGACCAGTTGACAGCTAATCCAGGGGAATGTGGTGGGATTGGAGCCCTGGCCACACTCCCAGAACTGGAGGCCTCTGACTAGCTGGATCGCTGGTTGGCTTCACCCCTGGATGGTGAATCTGCTATCATAGCCACGCATAAAAACTCACACATGGAGGCACATTTGTGTGCATATCACACACCCACACTCGTATGCAAATGAATGCTCACTCTCAAAAAGACAGCGAGACGATACTGTATCATAAAGAGCTGGAACAGCCTGAAGTCTTGTACCTCTGTAAAGTAATTTAAGTGGTCTCTCTTGTCGTCTTAATTGTTGGAGTTGTGTTTCTGTCCTTCCTCTTCACATTGCCTTTTAATCATGTTTATTTCCTAAAAGAGATCTGAACATCTTATAGTCCTCTTTTCTGCTGGAATTTGGATGTTCCTCAAAAGAGCACTTTGTTGAGGAAACGTGTTTGATTATAAGAACATGGCACATCTTTAGTAACTCAATATGAATGATTAAAAGACTGGAGTTTTGTGATGAAGAAAGCATACATATTGACGAGCGAGCAGGCACACTTGTTCTCTCTCTCTCACACACGTACACACACATTCTTGCTCACATTAAAGAGAGGAGAAGAATGAGTCTCTGTTTTCTCTGTCTCTGACACACACACACACGCACACACACACACACACACACACACACACACCCTTGCAATCACAGACAAACAGTCTTTCAGGAAGTGATACACTCAGCCTTGTTGTTGCAGACATTTTGCTTTGCCCCAGCCAGAGGTCGCAACCCCGAACATCTGCGATTCATGCCAATCCGGGTGCACTGCCTGCGGAGTGTCACAGATTTAGTGCCACAAGTGCGTCATTCACATCGCAGTGCTTCACTGACTCCACTCGGCTCTCGGCTCACTGATGAGAACTGTCATGATGATGGTTGAGATGGAGGAGTCAAATATGGGCATCTGACATTTCCTTTAGAAAGTCACACCTCATCCAAAAATAGACCACATTCAGAAAACCAGTCTGAATCCATTTGTGAATTGAAACATTCTCTGATTCCAGCTTCTGAAATGTCAGAATTTGCTGCTTTTCTATCTTTTACCTGATTGTAAATTGAATATTTGCATATTTGTTTTGTGTGACCAGTACTCTAAAACCAAATGATATCATATAACAAAACAAAAGGCATCAAATCCTCACATTTCAGAAGCAGGAACAAACAAACATTTGGCACTTTTGCTTGAAAAATTGCTGAAATGATCAATCGATGATTGATGATTGAAGATTTTTGCCTATTACATCTCTGTTCATCCACGTAACCACTAATTCGACAAATTGTTTAACCCCTAAATCAATTAATCTACAAAAAAATATAATAAAAAGGAGTGTTGCAGCCCTAACCTGATCTGTTCCCAGCATGCAGTGCACAGACTGTAGATAGATGGAGGTGCACTGTTGGCTGTTGCCTGGGGATTCTTTGAGAGGGTTAAACATTTGTTAGGCTGGACCACAGTAACAGGTGGCACAAGGGGAGGAGCTGCACTCAGTAAACAACCGTTGATGGCCAAGCCTTTGTCTGGACTCTGTGTGTGATTTTGTGTGTGTTTTCCATCTCCTCGACTCCCTGTGTTGCCATACCAGGTGCTCACTCGCCTAATTTAATGCCACACGTCTGCTGAAACCCTTCCTTCCCTTTCATAGCCGTCTTTGTCTCTGTCCTTTTTTTTTTCTTTTTGCAAAGACAGAATTTACTCATCCTGCACCGTTTTCCCTGCTTCAATTCCTCTCAGGTCTTTTGCACCACCACCCCCCCACCTCCCCCACCCCCACCCTCCCTCCCCTCCAACCCCAACATCCTCCACCTCCCCCTGCTGCTCTTTCTTTCCTTTTCCTCCCCTCTGTTCCACACTCTTCTTTCTTACTCCTCCCCCTCTCTCCTTTTGCCTCCCTCCCTCCCTCCCTCTCTCTCAGAGGAGATTGATTGGGTAATCTGGCTGGGTGCCAGCAGTGCCCGCTTTCTTGCTTGGGGGAAGGAGAGAAGCGGGGGCGACATGACGACATGCAGGAATAATAATAACATCCATAAAATAGGCAGAGCAGGTATGGATGGAGGGATGAGGAGAGAAAGAAAGAGAGCGAGAGAGCTGGGGAATGGAGTCGACGTTGGCACGGCGATATCTTCTTCATACAGATTCTCCTGTCCATTTTCAGTTTAAATATGGCCTACACACACAAATGGCATGCCACAACATTGTGTCTCCATTTCTGTCCGTCTCTATCTGTCTTCCTATCTTTCTGCCCCCCCACTCCTGCCACCTCCATTCGCGCCTGTGTCGTCTTTTAATATCAAACAGTGCGTGGAGTGGAGGCTGCAGGCAGATGGGCGTTGAGCGAGAGGACGCTGTCTTTGTGTGCCATTGTTTACCGTTGTTACCGTCTAAATGAAAAAGGCCAGTAGGCTCCTCTGTCTGTATACCTTTCCCTATCTGAGGGAAGCAACAAAGCCTGAAAGTGCTGCCCTCAAGCTGTGTGTGTGTGTGTGTGTGTGTGTGTGTGTGTGTTCGGCTTGAGGTCTGCAAGTGACAGAAGCAGGAAGATCAAATATTGTTTATGATTCCCTTCCTCGCAGGTTCATTCTGGGCAAGCTTAAACTGTGCTGTGGTTTAGCATTTGATCTCAACCCTGCAAGCATCTGCTCCTGGATCTGTGTTTGACAGAGACAGACATGGAGACAGGCAGATGGAGAGTACAAAACGGGGACAGAGTCAGAAAGACAAGTGACAAGAAGTCTGCATTTTTCATAGTTTATCCGAGTTTTGGAGCTTGCTATGCGCTGCATCCTGCTAGCCAGAGCAGTGTAAATGCCATGAATCCGCCTGTGCAAAGTTATTGTAGAAGCCAAACCCTGCAGCGTTTACTTTCCCTCCTTGCATGCAGATTTCCATCCCAGTCCCATTTAATTTCCCTAACCCAGTTACCCATGAATGCCCTCTTAGTTGCAACATCATCATCCATAAAATTTAAACGAATGCTTTAAATGAATACTACATTCTGGGAAGTAGTGGCAACTCCTCGGGGCATTTGTTTATCTCTCCCAGTGAAACTCGGCTGAAAGCTGCCAATTTTGTTTCAGTTTAGTCATTTTCAGGAAATATATTGTGGTTCAATAATTAAAAAAAGGCAACATTCATCACTTGTGTGCCTTGACTGTAACCAGTTTATTGTGGAGAATAGAAGTGAGCAATTTGTCAGGGGGGGTTGGAAGTTCAAGGGCGACCTTCCGTGCCGGAGGTGTTTATGTCTGCGGCATCTTGTCTGTGGCGTTTCTCCTGCCAAGCTTGCATCTCCTGACTGTGCTCAGACATTTACATACACACATTCACCATCACTCTTACATCTTTGAAGTTCCCAAACACTAGTGACTCCCAAACCACATCCACTTATCCATTTATCCGTTGTGTAAAAAGACCCTGTCCTGCACAAAATGGCATAAATTACTGCGTTTATGATCCCTCTGCTGTGTTTGCTTTTGCTTAGTTTGAAATTTCCTTTGACGACCTGTGCTGACTTGGTGTTTTTGTAACTCTGTGTCCTAGTCTGGGAGGTGAGGGCAGAACAACCTGGTATAAGGTTATAACAAAGTGAGATAACTGAGTGGAATTTTGTGTGTGCGAGAGGATTTGACTGTTTTACTAAGTCTGTTTCGAGGAAGTTTTTTCCTTATCGTGACGCCAGTTTATAATGACGCTGCTCGCCTCCAGTCGACTTTTCCAGCGGTGGTGTTCCCTGTTCTCTCTTCTCAGAGCAAAGCTTGGAGCAGCACTCCATTACTGCCGTTCCTCATTAGGTTTAAAACACTGACGGTGGTTACAGGGATTGTCAGGCGGGTCCCAGGGAGTGAAACCTATCTTTAAACATACACTCCTGTTGGTTAACGTGGGGAGTTGAGAAGCCATTTCCTTCTTTTACGCCAAGTCCCTAAATTAAATCAGCTCACACTGGAGCTGCTGCGGTGGACATGATATGAGGAAAGTTTGATTTTTAAGTCAAGCTTGATTGCCTACTCTTGTACAGGTCCACAAGCGCACATTAAATGTCCGCTGAGGGATGCAGTGTTTGGCAAACTGTGCAAGTGGAGGACAGAAAAAACAGGGAAGCTGTGTGAAAGTGTGTGAAGATACTTTTAAGGCTGTAAGTGTATGGATGAAATGGGATTCATGGTGTTTGATGTCACAATTTTAATCATAAATCTTAGGAAAAAAAAGTATACTCTATATATATTACATTTTTTATTTAATATGTACTTAAAAGCAATTCACAAAATCATCTGGATAATACTCTCAACATTATGGCCCTGCCACAGGCGAAAATGGAAAACGACAACTTTTTATAATATGTGGATAAAAATATTAACCATCGAGTTCCCAATACTCCTGCAGGTGTTCATGCCACCTATATGTATATTCACTGTCACCACTGCTTACAGGGTTTAGTGGCATTATGAGTGACCAGCACTCCTGCCGTAGATGTCCTGACTTACACAAACTCATGCTTACACAAGCATGAGGTTATTTTGCAACTTGTACTTTCTTGTGTTCCTTCACGTTGTCTGTTTTATTATCTGTTTAGTTATCATGCCTCCGCGCCGGCAGCAGCTGAGGCTGGAGGCGTTATGTTCTCAGTTTGTCGTCCGTCCCATTCTAGATAATGTCATATCTCATGAACGTGTTGAGGGAATTTCCTCAAATTTGGCACAAACCACTTTGGGTGAACAGATTAGAATTTGGTGGTCAGAGGTCAAAGGTCAAGGTCACTGTCACGTTTTTGGCTATAACTCAAGAATTCATACACTAATTATGACACAATTTCACACAAATGTTTATTAGGGTAAAATGATTAAGTGACATTTTATATCCAAAAGGTCAAAGGTCAACTCCACTGTGACATCATAATGTTCTGCAAAAACACTTTTGTGCCCATTATTCAATGCTGTAACTCAGGAACAGAAGGGGAGACTGTGACAGTATTTCACATTTGCTTGGATACTGAATTGGTGACACTAACCTTGCCTGACCACCTTAAAACTGTGGTGACTGTATAGATCATCTGTACCTGGACGGACGTGGTTTAAACTACGACACGTTAAGTGTAAACTGGTTGGTGGAGACATACAATTCTAGTTCTACATGTTGAACACTTGTCTTTACATGTGACAGTACCACTGGTCACATCAGAGAGGCCATTGGTTTAATGAATAACTGATTCGATTAGAAAGATTATTTAATGTTGATTGTTGCTATCTTCAGAGTGAACAGGTAACTTCAGCTTCACTTCCTCTCTGAGTCCAGAACTGCTTTTCTGCTTAGCTTTTGCTGAGTTTTTTTTTTTTTTGTACACTGTAACAATCTTTTTCCTAAAAGTCACTTGTGCCTTTTTCCTTTTTTTCTCCCTCATTTCTTTGTCCACTCTTACAATCTTTCTCCCTCTCACCCACACCCTCTGTCCTGCTCTTTCTCCTTTGCCTCTGCCTCTCTTTGTGGCACTGGGCAGGCTTGTAGCTGGCAGACGTTGCAGCCTGGCACAGTGTGTCCCTGGCACAGCGGGTGTGTGTCTCTGCATGTGTGCGTGTGTCTGCTGTCTGCTGCACAGTTCTGCCAGTCCACCAGTCTCAAGTACCAGCTGGGCACCCAAACTCACAACCAAAATAAACTGGCCGCGCTATCAATGAGCCCATGGGTGGAAGCGTGTGTGCATGAGTGTGTTTGCTTGTGTTTGCACGCACACGTACACATGTCTATGTGTGTGTGGTGCTGATCGGACACCCTGCTTATTAAGTCTCATTGAACTGAGTGGTGAAACAAACACAGTCCTTCCTCAGATGAATGCCTGAGATGTTCGCCTGTCTCAACTTTGCATTACACTGAAGCCCTCCCTGCGAGGATTAAAGACTAAAACAATTACAAAGCCTTATTTGCAATTTAAATTCTCCTAAATGCAGACTTAATCCCCATTTTCCAAAGGCAGCAATACTGAGAGGCAGAATAAGTGTGTGAGGGAGATCCAATTCAAGCCTCTGCTGGGGTTTCTGATGCTAAAATAACACTTATAAGTTATAGGGGGGATAATGAATGTGCTTTGAGCTGGTTGAGTTATATTTGGAGAACAGTTTGTTTCTGTTAAAAGCTTGTCTTTGTGATGATAGCATGAATGTACAGAATCAGCAGGGGACTTGCTGATTTTCACACCGTTTGAGCAGAGAGACATACTCGCATCCTCAGAAGTATTTGCATTTTATATTATTTGCATGTGTGTGTATTTTCATATTCACACGCTTGTGTGTTGGGGTGTCCTGATGGCGGGGGCCACAGTATGCGTGCTTTACTGCTGCCCAGGGTATATTTACGACAGTGACTTTAATGCAGTGTAATGATTATTTTTATTCCAGGTACTTGGGCAGCCTGTTCTCTCTGAGTGGAATGACTCCCCATTGGCCCACTGATTACCTCTGTGGCTGCTGCCACACCTGGCTCCTTCAGCTCTCCTCCCTCTCCACCATTACACCTTCAGAACGTTCCACCTTTCATTACTACACCTTCATCTCTTCCTCCCTCTCCCTCTGTCTACCTTTACACATCCTAGATATTCAACAATGGGCTATACCTTCGGTTTGTGTGGTCTTTTTCTCTGCTACAAGAGCTTCCTCATCTTCCCATCTCCTCCCTCCCTTTTGTCGCTCCATCTTTACGCCATTACTCACCTTTCCTCTGCCTTGCCTCTGATTTCAACTTGCTGACTGAATCGACCTTCATAGCTTTCCCTTTGCTCCCCTTTGGTGTAACATCTTAAAGAAACTAAAACTGTGTAAACCTGTTGTTTACAAGAACCTCCAAGAACCTCCAATTGCACCAATCACCAAAACAAATTCCTTGTATGTGGAAACATACTTGGCAATAAAACTGATTCTGATTCTAAAGCATGAAAACGTGCTTATTTCTGTAGGTCTGTGAAGTTCTCTACAGAGGTAGATGTCCAATGTACTAATATAACTATAACTATTAGATATTAAAACATTTTTTTGCACATTCCTTTGCAAACCTTTGCAACACTTACCTTTAGCTAAATGTAAGCTCATTTCTAGTGGCACCACTTTCTTGGTAACTTCTTGATTTACAAAAATGACTCACAAGAGGAAATACTGCTCATCAGGTTAAGGGCAATAAATGGCATTAAAACAGAACAACATGTAAATGGATCATGGTGTGTTTCTGTCTTTCCCTCGCTGCCTGAATTCCAATGTTTTGGGTCAGCATGTTTTTATTTTATGACTAATCTAATATAAATCAGTATGTTCCTCTGCTGCTCTCCATTTGACAGAATTTCTCTCAAGGTTCTCGCTCTCACCCTGCTGGTACTGTTGCCTTGGTTCCTCTGTCATCCACCCTTAAATCTTATCTTTTGAACTTTCCCTCTTCACTCACAGAAGAGGAGAGAAGCCTAAGCAAACTGCGCTAGCAGTTAGTGTAACATTACCTTTGGAACCTCGATTTTACACTTTCACTCCTACATTGAGTACAAGTTTAAAGTTTGATTTATAGACTTGATTAAGAGTGTAACTGATCGCACACTGAAGCACATTTGGTGCTCCAAAATTATCATGTAAATATGTGGTTAAAAAGAAAGGTCCCTCATAAGTTAGCCTTCCACACACTAGCACAGCCAGTGACCAGCCACAACACTTTGTGCTCCATATTTTAAACCTGCATTATCAAGAAGCTGCTCAGACAATAGGTGGTTGTTGTTGAACAGTGCTATACCAAAAAATGCATAAAAATAGGATGGTGTCACTGTCATTGTTTACTTATACCTAACATTATTAATCTATAGTATATAGACATAAAGCAACAGATATTGTTATATTGTTAAAACAGACTTCTGGTAAGAAATTGTAGCACTGTGAACATTTTCTGTCCATGCCAGTGTTCAGGCTTCTTTCCTGGCTGCTGTCGCAGTCGGTTAGAGTTGATCTTCTGCATAGTAAAGACAATGGCGCTATAAATAGATGTGTTTATATATTAGTGTATCTGTGTGTGCATCTGCGCATGCGACTGTGTGATGTTTTTCCTCTGCGCGAGCTGCAGCGCAGCTATTAGCCAGCCTTAAGGTCAGTGCAGGGTCAGGGTCTGCCCCTGCTGCCGTTTAGGGTTAATTCTTCAGAAAGGACCTGAAAATCCAAAAATCCGCCTTGTGTACTTAGTAACAACTGCATCATGTGAACTTCCAACTTCAACTCTGCCGTCTGGATGTAAGCCTTCAGATCAAGTATTTATATCTCTCGTGATTAAGTCCAATGTATAAATAGGGCAGCACATCTGTTTGGACTGATTTAAGTTTTAGTGTATGTTCATGTATGCATGCGTGCACACATAAAAAAAGAAAAACCAAACATTACACAGTGTGTGTGTGTGTGTGTGTGTGTGTGTGTGTGTGTGTGTGTGTGTGTGCACATGCTTGCGTACAGTGCATATGTTATTCCTCTTATGTGTCCCGTCTGTGCCGTTTGATCTGTTTTCATTTCATCAGGTCTTTTCTGAAAAAAAAGACATTTGGAATAGAGAGATCCACTGCACTGCACTCTGTTGCACTCTGAAAAAGGTCAGCTTTCACTGAAGGAGTGTGTGCGACCAGCCGTCGCTCTGCCAGTGTGAGAGAGAAGAGAGAGGTTTCTTCTGAACAGCTGGAGCAGTTGAGTTTGGTTAGATACACTATATACTCCTGCTTTGTGTTGACTTGGTTTGGATGATAGCCTGAGTTTCTTCAGTTTTGCTCTGTGCTGTGCTGGACTGAGCTGTTCTCTTCTGTGCTGAATTGTTCTGCTGGATGCTGTAATCTCTTCAGTGCATGGCCAGATTACTGTCTGCTCCATATTGTCTGGTGGCAGGCTGCAGGATGGAGAGACGGCAGGAGGAGGGGAGAGAGGGAGGGATGGAGGAGGCTCTGCTCTGATCTGCTGCTACATAAGGAAGATTACCTTTTTATTAATGTATCCATCTGGACATTTACTATATTTGGTTGTTTGTTCGGTCTATTTGTTTGTGTTTAAGTACATACTGTAAAAACCTTATGAGATTTCTATCTAGATAAATCAAAGCTGAGATTAGACATATGTGTTGTTTCCCAAGAGTTGCCAACCAAATGACTAAATCACACTGTATTATAATTATGATTAGATGGTATTAAAATATGTGTTGAATTCCCTTTGTGACTAATTCTGTAAATTCATTGTGCTATTTATACAGAACATGAAATTATTTTTAAAATTTTGAGTGATTTTCAGTAAAGAAAAATGAAGAAATTTGACTATTCATTGTGGGGCCCCCCCCACCGCCACCCTCCCACCTCCCTCCACCCTTCCACGCGTCTTCCTCTCCATCTCTTTCTGTCTCCTGTGCACTCTGTGCAGAAATGATTTCCATTCCTGCTGAATTAATGAGGTTCTGCTGAACTGAGAAAAGGCAAGGGGAGTGTGTACACACACACACACACACACACACAGAGGCAGACACACACACACACACACACACACACACACACACAGATGCGAGCGGGGAGACACACATACACAGTCACACACACACACTCACAGGCACACTCTACTATAGCCATATTTAAGTCTGTATTCACTCTCACATTTGCACACAGTGATTCACTGAAGCTCGGCCACTTTTTGCCGTTTCAAAGCACAAACTGTTTTTTCTTTTAAAGTCAATTTCAGGAAATGTGGACAAAGATAAAGAGTCAGGACAACAATCACAAATGAAGCGGAACTGAATCAACATATTTTCAAGTATCAGCTTTAGAGTGCCTACACACATACACACACACACACACACACACACACACACATATGAACACAAGACATACTGTACACACGTAAACATGCAGCCTCATGAGTCAAGCCCCAAAGCTGGGCCCAGTCACCATGGTAACACTCTGCTGTGTGTATTAAACACTACAGTGGTTTGGGACTGTTGAAGGTTGTTAAACACCCCCAACCCCTACACCATCCTCACACCCACACACTCTCTCTCTCTCTCTCTCTCACACACACACAAACACACACACATTCCCACACATTTACACCCACATAAATGTCAGTGCAGGTTTCCCCCCGTCATCCCATGAGACATCCCCTGTCTCAATCTGTAGAAGAACCGACCTGCACTTTGTTCCTGACTCTCATTTTCATTAACTAATGAACTCGCGCAATAATCAGGTGAACAGCCAAACAGACACAAAGCTCAAAGGCCTGATGAGCTGACGGGAGGCTCAAGTCTAGTTCATGCATTGTAAACACAGACAGTAGAAACACTAGTGAAGGAGCACACAGTCAAAAGGATGTAATTGCGGTGCAAGCGGCTGTTGTTATGCGCCAGCTTGCACGCCACTTGAAAGCTCCATCAAGGATTGGCTGAACAAAGAGGAGCAGAAAGTAACGACTGATTCTGGTGAGGTTCCTCCTTGTTGAGCTGATTTTTCCTAAAGCGCCACTAATGTGTGGAGTTTTCAGGTGTGCAGCCTGCATGAGAAGAAGCACGAACACAGAGGCGCATAGACCACATGAACATTACCCACATGAACAAGTGAGAGCCTTTATATACCACTGACTGTATGCAAACTGAGCTTTCTTTATTTCGGTCTTGTTTGTTTTTCTTTGTCTCTCATGTCTTTCTTGCTTCCTTTCTTCATTAAATGCACATGATCAGGCACATTCAGCCGCACGCACAAAAAAAATGCAACCTCTCTCCTTCTCCCCGCTCTCTGCTGTCTCAGTGTTTTTCTTTCCCATTTATCATCACTGAAGCAAAGGAACTGATTCCAATTTCATGTGTTTTCATTCCATTCCTCTATTTGCTTATTTCTTCATCCCCCTCTCTCTATTTTGATCTCAGGCAACCAGTCAGCAGTCAATAATCTGTTAAATAGCATTGATCGCCACCATTTAGTTTCCTGGCCGGCTACTTAGGTTGTAAAGCTGATCAATGGCTTTGAATGGGAACCACCTAGATAGCGGATTGACTGCTGGGACGCGCACTGCAATCATATCATTTGTCTTCATTTGCTGTTCAATTATTTGTTGTAATAGCTGCTGTCAAAAACAGCCCCATGCTGGCCCACAATGGCCCACGGAGCCTAAAACTGTAGAGTGCACACTGTGCCAGCATGCCCGACCGTCTACGCTCACCTTGACTCTGTGCCCGCTACACCACCCAACCCCACCCCCACACACCACCGACCCTCCCACACCTCCCTCAGTCACACTGCTGCATTATATAGTAAAAAGCACGAGAGGAACAGTTTCACATGTGGAAAGCAGTGTGTTGCTGTGTGTGTGAGGGGTGGTGGGCTCCAGTGAGTGTGTGTGACTTGTGATTGCACGCAGATGGTGTCCATGCCTGGATGTGTAGATGAGGTCTGACCCAGACTGGACTTCCTCTGCCCGAGAGCCCCTTCATGAACTCATCAATCACTTCTTGTAGGCCACGTGTGTTCTTACACACACGTGTGTGTGTGTGTCACTTGGAGTGTGTCTGTGGTAGTTTTGGGCTAAATTATTTGGTAAATGAGACCTTGAGACCAGAAGAATGTATTAATGTGTGTAGTGTTCACCTGTTTAATATTGAATATAAAGATACAAATATCTGAATTAAGACAGGATTTTTAAATGCTATTTGTTTCTAACAGTATCTACGCTACAGTCTGAGGGGTTTTGCTGCATAATCAGTGGCACATTTGCATTTTCTCCAAAAATGTCTCTTCACTTTCTATCACCAGAGGCGTTTTCTGAGCTGTGACAGTACAAAAAGACCATGTTTACTGTGAAACCCAGTGGTCAGCATTCTGTTGTAGCAGGAATCACAACAACATTTGGATGCATTTAGAAAAAATCGGATAAAAATCTGATTGAAACGAACCACTTTTCTTCAAAAATCTGAATATTTTGGGGGCACATTAAACAATGTGAAATGATAAGATTTTAAAAAGTAATGACAAATGTCCATGAGACAAATGTCCTGTCCAGAACCAGAAAAATGTTCATGTGCATTTTTTACTTGCTAAATGACTGAAAAATCAGTTGTTTGAACAACTATCTGATTAATCAAATAAAAGCTGCAGCTTTAGTTTGAAGCTGTTTTATTGGTCTACTTGAGTTCAGCTCCCATTTTTGTCTATAGGCAGCTGTACTGCAGACAGGGCCTGGTCAGCCTTTTCTACTTCTGGGGGGTTTTATTGTGATACTACAGGGGGGAAGCATCCTGCTCTCATTCAAATACAACCACTCTGGCTTATCTGGCATCAACATCCCCCCAACTTTACTCTTTTCTACTGTACCTCTGTCTTTAAATTGCTCTCTTTCTCTCTGCCTTTTCTCCTCCTTCTCCCTCCCCTGGTTTTATTGCAGAAGGAGTGTCCCCCTCCCCCTGCGTGTTTGAGGCGGCCTGCTCATATATCATACTCTTTCCTCGCAGGATATCCTCCCTCTTCCTGTCTCTCTCCTCTCTTTCTCTCATTCTCCCTCACTCTCTTCCTCTCTCATCACCCCGCTCTCTGTCAGCTGGGGGGTGGAGGGGGGGAATACCTGTTAACTCTATTTCTTTTCAGCACTTCAACACTCCTCCCATATACCCAGAGGACGTGCTCCCACACACAAATGGATGATAATGTTAGATGTCTGCACTTTACAACACAGAGGAGCTCAGCTTCACATCATTTAAGTCCGTTTGGTTAATTAAATATCAGTGGTGTTGTTTGGAGTTACATGACCAGAACCTAAGTATGACCTAAATAACTTTTTACACTACTTGATTATTTCTTTTTGCTCAACTGAACTTGCTTTATAGGGACACAAACTGAATCTCTGAACAGTGTCTTAAGACTTAGTGCATTTGCATGCAGAATGTCAGTACTCTGATTATTGAAATTGTCATGTACACAAATTGACCTGTTTATCTAATTCGCATTAAGGTCATAATTACATCATAACTTGATTAACAGGGCTGAGATGCTCATTGAGATGCTCATCAGTGTTTCAGATTACTCCTGGCATGTGTGCAGCTTTGTCTGCTCTCTCTTGGAGAGTTTATTCCAAGGCAGAGAAAACAGAGCATCATGGCCAGTAGTGGCAGAAGGGTAAAACTTTTTTGGGAGAAAGAGTGAACATACTACCTCGAGTGATGGTTCTCTGTAAATGTCACTGCCAAAAGGAATAAATATCAATGTAGTTCTTCCAGACTTTTAACAGGACTACCAAACAGTTCATCGCATCTCACCGTGAAAGTCAAGTTGTTGGATACAGTCCTCTGAAACAAAAAAAAATGATTGAAAGTGATTTATTCAAATGCCTAATACAACTGATGTTTACGTTGACCTGACAAGCTGCATTCTGCGGGCTTGTGAATTTTGTTGTCTCTCAGAAGCAAAAGCAGAAGTAATGTTGATATTGAGAGATCAGGTGGATGTTTAGGGGCACAATGGGCTGCTTCACTGAACAATCAATCATCTACGAAACAAAATAATTGTCTACAGGTCTCCTGTGATGGATTAATGTACCTTTCCATGGGTTTTCAGTGTGTTCATTTCTTAACCCACAAAAAAATTAAGAAATTTGATAAAAACAAAACATTACAGCAAATGAGCTCAACATGAACTAAAACTATTGTACTGCAGTGGTTTCTGGAATATTAATCTAAGTGCATAGATCTAAATGATATGGAGTAAACCTGGGACTTTGGGCACCTTGGGGTCTGGGCAGTTGTCTGCTTTGCCCAGTTGATAATCCAGCTTTAACTACAGTGAATTATCACCCGAATCTGCAGCTGTTCGACTTTATGGAGCTGCATAGCATTTTGGATCATTGTTTAGCTGTCCAGCTCACAACTTTACTGTTTTGGCTCTGTCTCACTGCTCTCATAGAGTCACTCTCGGACTCCGACACCATCTGTTTTCAGCAAAAATGCTTTAAAAACCTGCTGTGCGTACACTGCTCAGCACCAAACAGCAGACAGACACAGTTACCTGGTGAACAGTGGAGCATTTAGCAGCTTAAGATTCAGATATTTACCTCAGGAGTTGGTAGAGACCAAAAACAGAGCTTAAAGTGAGTAAACATTGGTCTTAAGGCATGACTCCAAATGAATATTAATGTTGCTTGATGTTAGCGTCATGTGTAAATTCAACAATTTCAACGTACCAATGTAACAGGTGATTTCATATCAATGCTGTGGTCACAACTTGTTTCCAGTGCCTCAGGTGACCAAAAATAGCAGCTTTAAGTCAGGAGTCAAATTGCAGTTCCAGCATGGCGTGACTATCAAATGAGTTTTAAAGAGCAGGTTTAACTGGAGAAAATTAACATAATAGAAATGTTTGCTAGATAGCAGAGATCAATATTCCGTCATTATATTTATAGATATTATATTACCAGGGATAGCACAGATCCTGCATGCTCCATTTAGGAGTCAGACAATACAGTCAATCATTTTTTACATTCACTAGGAGCCAGCATCACAGCAACATTGCTCATTCCTCCACTCATTACGTCCTCTGTGTTTGATGTTTGTGACACTGCTGATGAGATTTGAACTAAACTTGAGGGGATGGCGCTTTTCACCACAGATCTGCAGCTTTTTCATTATTAAACCAGTTGGCCCAACAGGGGTTGGGGGGCACAACAATTGGTCCGAACAAGATTACAGGAAGGATTTGGTACCTATGGGCCATGAGGGGACTGTGTCATTTTCTACAGATTTCATACAAAACAGATTTCATCATTACATGAATATGAGGGCGTATTTCAACATGGTTTCCTGTTTGGTTCATTTTATTCACCACAGAACTGTCCTTCATCACTCCCTCTCGTAACACAGTTTATTTGACTCTCATTCGTCCTTAATATCTTTCCTTTATGAGATTCATTATTCACTTCCTCCTTTTCATACTCCTTTAATTCAGCCCCGCACTGCCTCTCTCTCTCTCTCTCTCTGCTTTTCTCTCTTTCTCTTGCTTTCTTTCCTTTTTTCTACACCTTGTTTTTCTCTCTTCATGCCCTTGTTGTCATTTAGCTACTTCCCCTAGCTCTGCCCTCCCTCTCTTTTCTCCCTCTCCCCTCCCTCTGTCTCTCCTCCTCTGCTGCTATCTTACATTTTCTCTCCCCATCTCTTTTTCTCTCTCCATCCCTCTGCTCTTTTACCCCCCTCCCTTTCCCTCTCCATCCCTCCATCCCTCTCTCTCTCTCTCTCTCTCTCTCTCTCTCTCTCTTCGGCTGAGGACAAGGAGGTGAAAGCCAAGCGGATTACAGTGGCAGTTTAATCTGGCTGACCCACCAAGGGATTGCTCTCTACTTTGCTGTGAGGCTGCAGGGCTGGAGGGCAGCAGGACTGGGTGGGTGTGTTGAGGGGAGGAGGGGAGAGGAAGGGGAAGGAGACCAAGTTGTAGGGGGGATGGGGTTCGGGTGGAGCAGTAAAGGAGGGAAGGGAAGAAGACGAGGAAGAGGGAGGAGAATGGGAGCGGTTGAATTTGGGGAATTTTTCCTGTTTGTCTCGAGCTGAGCTGAAATGCTCTCCAGGACAGCACTGTTTGTGTGCACGTACACACATACATCTGAGTGTGTGTGTGTGGTTGTGTGAGTGTGTGTGTGTGTGTGTGTGTGTGGTTGTGAGAGTGTGTGTGTGTGTGTGGGTGTGACTGTGTGATGCCAGAGGTGGGGGAAGGGCTTTGGTTGTTATTAAGAGATGGAATATTAATGCTACTTTGCCTCTAATTTCTTTCCATCTGTCATCAAGTTGTCCTCTGTGTGTGTGCCTGTCTTAGTCTATGAATAGATTCTCTTCTTCAGACATTAACAGACAATTAGTCTGTTCTGTGTTTCAAAGACAAAATAAGAAAACGTCCTTGGTTTGATTTTTCTTCTTTATTCTGAAAACATCAAAATCTCATTTTACTCCATCTTGTCAAAGTCATTCAAACTCATGCAGCTTTTATCCACCGTTAACGCCAAGACTGAGGCCTCGCCTCATTTTTTAGTTCAACGAGCACCGTACCACGTTCTGTCTCTGTCGGCTGCAGGTCATTTGTGTTTGTTTTTTATTGCTATTTTTAATCTCTTGAAATTTGAACATGAAGAGCGAGGATAATGTGGCGATTAACAGTAGGGGTGCACACAAGGACTTTGGTTTGGGTTCAGTAGTGAGGGGGTGGGGGTGGTGGGGCACACAAAGTCAGAGGTTATTCAAATAAAAATAAAAAATACAATTAAAAAAAAACAATAATATGTGAATGCTGTTATAATATTAATAGACACATAGCAAATAACACATTATGAAAATGGTTATCAAGCTCTTCAAGTTAAGACTAATAAAAGAAATAGAAATGTGAATTGCAGTATTATTAATACACACTATTGCTGTTAATCTTTTAAAATCATATTTAGTTTTTGTTAATAGACGCCTTACACTCAATTATAAATATTTCATCTTTACTAAGTATTGTCTTTTACAGCCTTATCTTTGATTGCTGTTCTATTTGAAGTCGTTTTAGGAGAATATTGATTATAGGAGAATAATGACTGTAAATATATATATATATATATATATACAACAGAGTTGTGTCTGTTGTCTACTTCCACCAATCCTAGCCTGAGAGGCAAAACAAAAGGAAAAAAAGAAGACTAGAAACATTTCTTCTCTTTTCCCTCCTTTGGATTTTGGCAGCTGGACAATAAGAAGATATTGTTTAGAGAGATTTTAGTAGATAAACCAAAGTGAAACTATAAAAGTTGGGGGACAAAGACAAGATTTCAGTGTGAGAGTATGACGTATGCCTCCATCCACAATGGGGAAACTCCTTGATTGAGTTGACACATGCAGAGTCCCTCCAGTTTTAAACACTCAACTTGACTGAACAACATGCTGTTCAATCGAGTTGTGCTGGGTCCACTTTGGAGCCACCTTTCCAAATTAAAGGAACTTTTCCGATACTTAATTCATTTTGACTGTTGACAGGGTAGTTGTGCGAAAAACAAATCATGTAGAATGACCTCAAGGCTTTTCCCTCATATGGGCTTTTTCCTCCAACAGATGCTCTTTTTGTTGTGGCAATCCACTGACTGTGGGTGAAATGTAACGTTTCAGTCAAGAGGTTCGGCCTTGAGCAAACAGGATGTTGATAGTTGTTAGAAAACAGTATGAACACAGTTTAGATATTAAGTGACTTAACCTGTGCATCAAATAGCAGCAGAGTAGAAATGTCCACTTAGACTAAAGTTGGATGCCAGCCTTGAGCTTGAATTACAAAATGACTCGGACGATGTTGTGCTGTTTTAATGTCCTAAATGGCTTGTTGTACAGTGCTGAACACAGCACGGGGGTCTGAGGCAGGCTGTGTCTGCGGCTCTGTTTGCCTCTACAATGCCTTTCATGTCCCTCATATCAGCCTTCCTTTCATCAGCTCACCCCCGCTGTGCCGTTTCGGAGGAGGGGTCCAGTCGGCGAGCTGGATTAGCTTCCAACTGGTGCTTGTCCAGATTCTGATTCTGAAGGGGGGCTTAACCAGCCTCGCCTCAGAAAAGACGAGAGGAAGGAACGGGAGGGAGAAGAGGAGAGAAGAGGAAAAGGACCCCTGTAGGGGGGACGCTCCTCTTCAGTTGTTTACCTTGCAATTAATGTGCTGGATTGTCCTGTGAAAAGGAAGAAAAAGTCAAGTGTGTAGACTACAGAGCAATAGGCTACCACTGATACAGATACAGGAGCTGACGGGGTTCATTATACAGTAGGGAGGGCCTGGGGTGCTTCTCAACACCTGCTCTATTGGAATAGTTGTGTATCCACACACACAGACACACACGCACACACACACACACACACACACATACACCGACACTGTACAGCATTAAAATGTATAAAAGTAAAGCCCCACGCTGTGAGTGTCATGGTCAGGGCACAGACGATGGCATCGACCAATCAGCAACAAATGCAGCTTAAAAGTAAATTATCTAGACAGTGTGTGTATGTGTGTGTGCATGTGTGTGTGTGTGTGTGTGTGTGTTCTTCAGTGGCACAGTGGTCATCACGGGCCCTCTGAGCTGCTGTCATCATCGCACCACCCTGCAACATGTCTGCCTGGGGACCTTATTTTAGGCCACACCAGGTGCAAGTGTTTTGGGCTGGTTACATGATCTTGGATGAATGTGTGTGTGTGTGTGTGTGTGTGTGTGTGTGTTGGGGGGGGGGGCATATAAAGGGCTGTGATTGTGTGCTGGGTCAGGCCTGTGTGTGTCTAGAGTCCAGGAAAGGTCAGAGATTGGGTGGAGGTGCCAGGAATAGGGGTGTGAGATGCCGGGGTGTCTAGAGGGCCATGTGAGACACACACACACACACACACACACACACACACACACACACACACACACACACACACACACACACACACACACAAATTCACAAAAAAACACACATGCATGCAAGGCCTTCAAATCCAAAGACACAGCAGAACAAAAGCTGGTCAAAGTGGGGCAGTCTTTTCTCCCTCCTTCATCCTTCTCTTCCTCCTCTTCTCTGTCTCTCACATCTATCCTCAGCACTGTTTTCCTCTCTCCTCTCCTCTCCTCCCCTCTCCTCTCTCACGTAAACACGATGCTGCTTTCTGGATCTGGGATGCCTGAGGGACAGAGCACAGACAGGAGCCCCGTCACCATGACAACAGCTTCTCTGAGCTGCCTGACACCCAGACGCCATTGGCTGAGGGCTGTTGGGGGAGGGGGAAGTTGAGAGAGAGAAAGAAGACTGCAAGAGAGAGAGAGAAAGAGAGAGAGAGAGAGAGAGAGAGAGAGAGAGAGAGAAGCGGGAGTAAGTTAAGCAAGGGGTAGAAAGAGAAAAGGGGGTGTAAGAGGGGGGAGCAGTGTCGAGAAAAGGAGATAACAGAGGCAAACGACCCCATTTCTGTTTATGGGGCTGCGCGGCCTGTTCATGCTCATGTGCAGGTTTGATATAAAGAGGGAGAAAGCAGAGGAAGAGGTGGGAGAGAGGGCAGAGAGGAGAGGGAGGGGTGAGGAGGAGCAGGAAGCCAGTGTGTGTTAAAGGCTGTGGAAGCATGTGTGTAAATGATCTTCTCATTGTTGTGCTGGTCCAGGTTGTGTGTAAATGTGTGCACACATGTGTGCTCTCTGTGCAGTCATGCACTGTGTGTATGTGGATGTATATGTGTGCTTGTAAACCCACGAGCCACTGTCCTCACTTCCAATGCATATCATGTCTTTTCTTTTCTTCTTCTTTTCTTCAAATCATGTTGTATTACTCCACGTACTAAACCCCTCCCCTTATGGCCATGTGAACTATAGTAAACGCTTGGGTTTTGCAGCCTCCAGATCATGACATGGGTACAAATACTGTCTAGTAGTGTCTTCACTATCATGCTCTATTCATATGAAACAGTGGCAAAAAGTTCCATTTAACTGAAAACCATTAACATAAATTTTTAAGTCCCAACTTCTTCATAAATTAAATATAATCTGGTCCTTTTTTCTAATTTGTCCCGGAAGGATGCACAACAGCCGCCGATGTTTTTATTGTTTGCTGTTGTGATTTGATGGTAAAAGCTTCAGAATCACAGAAGTCTGGGTTCGGTCTGAGAGCGTGTGGGGCGCTGATGTGGCTTAAATATTTTCCAGTGTTTGCATTACTGTACCTGCAGAAAGGCTGTGAAATGCAATGCACCATGTTTATGTGTAGCTTGGCAGCCTGCCGGCACTGCTCGGAGGGGAAACAGCAAATGAAAAGTGTGTGTGTTTTGGAGCAGAGGGAGAGGGGATGGTGTGTGTGTGTCTGTGTGTGTGTATGTGTGTGTGTGTGTGTGTCGCTCCATGTGTAGTGGGCCTTCCTGCCGTTCTGTGATCACTGGCATATTTAGACTAATCATTGAAGACGGTTAGCATGTGTCTCCATGAATATGATCTCGGGTGCTGCATGCTGTTTATGTGTGTTTGTGCGTGTGTGTGTGTGCAACCACAACTCACACAGGAGGCATAAATGTCTCAGGCTGTGCTTGCACACGTGTTGGTGGATTCATTTTGCAGGAGACAGAGTTTTACTCACTCACACAAACACGCACACTGAGAGAGAGTGAGATGTATTGAAGAGAAGAAGGGGAGAGCAGTGAACGAGAGGAGGTCGCTTCTAAATCAGAACCAGAAGTTGAGACAGAGTGACGGAGCAGAGGCTCAGATAGGGGGTGTTGGGTGTGTGGGTGTGTGTGTCTGGGTGCATATGTAGGGGTGTGTTGCAGTGCTGCGGAGCCTAGTCTGGTCTGTCTGTTGGGGTGTAGAGGTAAGGAGGTGAGAGGCGGGAAGAAGGAGTCTGACTTGGATGGGGCGGGGGCAAAGGGGGATGTGTGGCATTCAGTGTGTTAGATAAAATCTTCCACCCCCACCCTCACCCCCACCCTTGCCTCCAAACAGGAGTGAAAAGTAAGCATGTTTCACCTCTGCTACTAATCCTTTGTACTGACTGAAGGCTCAAACACGCAAACAGACGCATCTTCTTTCTCTTTCTTAAAATCTTTCCATTTCCTTTTTCACCTTCTCTCCGGTTCTCTATGCTTCCCTTTTATTCGCTCTGTTTCCCTCCTTCTTGTTCTCTTCTCTGTGTTGCTATCTCTCCCAGCCTTTATCTTCATGTCTCAGTCTGTGTGTGTGTGTGTGTGTGTGTGTGTGTGTGTGTGTGTGTGTGTGCGCGCGCGCGCGGCTGTCGTCCCCTCTCTGGTTCACTCTGTGTGCGTGCCAGTGCTGTGCTATGCTGGCTGAGACTATGCTGGGGATATTTCTGTCAGCCTCTATTTATTTATTGATGGCGATGCTGGTGAGACTTCGCCTGCCTACATGTGTGCCTGTGTTAAGAGAAAGTGAGGTGCTCTCTGGAAATCTTTCCCTCCTCTTCCCCTTCTTCAGTCTCTCCTCTACATGACTTCTGCAGAGTAAATATTTGTCAACCTCCATCTTAGTGACAGTGTGCAGCCGACCCAGGAAGTGTTGGCTCTTTTGACCTCTGAACAGCCGGATGTTGAACTAGCTGCTCCGCGCTCTCTGTCTTGTCTTGTATAGAGGATGAAAGGCTGGTGTCACTGAAATGGAAGTTTAAATCATCCTTGAAAGAGCACCTCCCTGACGCGGCTGTCTTTGACAACAAGCTATGGCAAGCTATCAGCCACGCTGCCTGGCAACCAAAATAGTTCCTGGAAGCAAGAATGCAAATAGAGCACATTAATGTCAGATCTCATTGTGTGCTAGGCCCTGCTGAACTCTGGGAGCCTGTCGACTGGTAGTCCAGAGGTCAGCGGGTCTTACCAAGGCCGTTTATCACCCAGTGTGTCTCCCAGGATGGGGGGGGGCTAGGTGGGATGGCAGGAAGGTATGGTTGGCTGTCCCCTGGATGAGTGATCCTCCTATTCCATTACTCTCATTGCTGATGACCTGGTATCTTCTATCAAATGCTGCATTCATGCAATGTGAGCAAAATGTGAAGAGCTGGAAAATGTCCCACTGTTACAACTTAGGTGTGTTCAAGTCATGAGTCAAAGTCACTTTTCTCCTTGATTAAGGTTAGGGACAGAGTTGGGTTCAGATGAGGAAACAGCTGTTAATGGACCATTATTTTGTTTGGCTTGAAACTATCTACATTCATTCATTCATACAGATTGATGAGTCTGTCTTCAACTGTCTTTCTGTTGTCTTCACTGTCAACAATCACTATAGCCATAGAAATGTGGAAGAGAAACCTGAATTTGTATCACTGGAAGTTATTTACTAGATAGTTACTTATTACCCCCCTAAACAATTTCCCAGGGGCAACCCAGGACTAGGAGCTTGACTTCCAGTCAACAGGTCCTAAGCTCTGGAACAGTCTTCCATTGAGTTTGAGATCCTTGGACTCTGTTGACTCTTAAAATGCAACTAAACACTCGTGTGTTGAGACAGGCATTTAGGTAGCATGTGGTATTTTATGCTTTCAACTAGTGTCCTACATCTGTTTTCCCCTTGTATTTTTATCTGGTGTTTTACCTTTGCTTTTATTTGTTGTATTTTGATTTCAATTCTTTCATTTGATTTTATTCATTTGATTGTGAACCACTTTGTAACTAGTACCTGTGAAAAGTGCTGTATAAACTTATGGTTCGTATGATGTGACTTGAACGTAGTCTGAGTTGACACTTGAAACACCTACTGACTGAACTGAAAGTGCTCGCAGGTAAACGAGCAATAAGAGTCAAACACTTTTTTCCCTCTTTTTCTGTGTGTTACTGAAAGCAACCCTCTGCCCCTCCTCCCTCCATCCCATTTTCTCCTTATCAGTTCCCTACAACAGTGCCAGCACTCCCTCTCTCGTACACGTCCTCCCTTATTTGGCCACACTTTCTCGTCATTTGCTCTCCCCTTTACTCACCTTCTTTTCTGACTGCTTTTCTGATACTTCTCAACATCTTTCCCTCTTTCTTTCTGCCTCTTTCCCTCAATTTTCCCTCCTTCTCCTCAACGTGCCCCAGGGCCCTCAGAGTCTCAGCAAGTCCCACAGACCGTCCATTGTCTTGGGAATGCGGTTTGCTGTCTCCCCTCTCCTCCTCCTCCTTCTCCTCCTCCTCCTCCTCCTCCTGTCTGGCAGGAGACAGGGTTAGGTGGTGTTTGGCTCCTGGGTCCTCAAGGCCACTGGGTTTAAAGACTTGAACCTTACTAACCCCGGGACCAGGACCAGGACTAGGACAGCTGAATAGGCTAAACTTGGCATTAGACTTGGTGGAAATCTCAACGCTGTTTTGAAAACAGATGATACGTGTGCATTTATCTGCTGTTAGAAGCATGTTAGTGTGGAGGTGCTTACCTCCCCTCTGCACACTGGGTTGTTAAAGCACTGGATTTATCATTACATGAATAAAAATGTTTGGTGTGCGCTCGCGTAAACATTATTTTTCATTCTGTGCTCAAATGTGTAAATTAGACGCTCATGAATAGGGAAAATGTGCCTAAAAAAACAGATAGTGTCTTAAAAGACATTGTTTTATTAAGTTATTGTGTTCACTGACAGTTTTAACCTCCTTGTGAAAGTTGTTCTTACAGTAGATACATCGGTATGACGGAAGTGATGACGCTTCGTGCGATTTCTATATTTATCAAAATATCAGATCGCATCAGTTGTGACTTTTGAGGAGGAGGTGGTCCACATGGTGGTGCCTCTGGGATACAAAATGGAAATTGGTAGTGTGTGTCTGTACGTGTGTGTTTGTGAGCGTGAGTGTGTCTCACATGCCCAACCCCCCAACGTCTGGCACTCAGGAGGACTGTTCCTATGAGAATGCTTCTTCCTGCCTGCCTCGACACACACACACACACACACACATAGAGGCACACAGACACATGTATACTCTAAAATAGAAATGGGGTGAGTGGATCAGACTGGCGTGTGATGGTTTTAAATGTCTGGTCTGTTTCTGTTGGTTGCTAAACATAAGTGTGAGACACAAACTCAGCTCAGAGTGATCGGGTGACAATTTGGTCTGAATGTCAAATGTGCAGTCCTGCATCTATTGTTACAGTAGAACAGAATCAAGTTCACTCATAAGCTGGGACTGGACTTTTTTTAGTCTCCTCAATGCAGTGTGCACTCAGCTCATTTTCACTATTACCACATTATGCAGGATAATATATGGTAATTCTTTTACTGTTTCCAGCTAAAGATGTCTGACTTCAGCTTTGAGGTCCACCATGTTGCTTCAGGCACTATGGAATGTGTGCATCCTGACTGTAATTCAGACTGCTGCTCTCTCTCTCTCTCTCTCTCTCTCTCTCTCTCTCTCTCTCTCTCTCGCTTTTTTGTGTTCACAGTATACGGTACCACCACTTCCCTCTCCTTTTCATCTTGCACCTTCGCAGCTCTGCAGAAATAAAATCCAGTTGTGTGAGCATAACATGAGAAAAAAGAGAGAGGGGGGAAAAAAAGAAAAAGTGAGCGGGAGAATATGAAAGAATGCCAAAGAATAAGGAGGAGGTAGATATTGCTAACAAGGTTGCCAGAGACTCTTTTCATTTTTAATAGTCCCGTAGGAGGTCTGGCTGATAAAGTGTTATGTTATATTATTAAATCTTGGCAAAGTTTGAGCTGCAACAGATTCCAACAGTAGCAAGTGTGAAAGTGAGAGTGTAGGTTAGACAAACTGCATCTTTCCATCATGTGTACAGACACATGTGTGTGTTTAAGATTTTCTGTAGGAGACATGTTTAAAAAAAAAAGTTTCTTTACAGCTTTTATACTTAAGTGATAGGTTAGTGTAGATCAATCAGAAATAACTGGCAAGTTTTTCATACAGAGAAGTTCTCATTTTACTAATCCCAGCCTCTGTTTGATATCAGGTCATTCTTCTGTCTAAGCTTTTTGCAGTTATTAAACAACTACTCTACTGGGGGTCCTTGCTGTGGTGCAAAAATACACAAGATGAAACACACAACATTGCTGACGGTACATGACCAGAAGACATACCAAGTACATGGTCAGCATCTTTGCGGGCAGTCAGGCCGAAAGCAGCTCTGCATTTTGCAAAAGTTGAGCTAGGTTAAACTTTTTTGCCAGACAATCCTGTGTTGTTTTGGCACCCCACAGTGTCGCCAAGACCGACCAACAGTCGGCTGCAATTTTTCACGCAGGGCTTAAGTCGCACGGATGTCCTCAACATGACATATTTTATGTCCACATGAGGCACTCAGATTATCCTACCAAGAAGAGCAACTTCGCATTCACCATCCAGGGTATTTACACTGTGTCACCACTCCTCCATGCTAGTTTCCGTTGTTGCTGTTGTGCTCCCTGCAAACGTGCAGATTTGATGCACACACACTCTGAACTCTGGCATCTGTCTAATGAAAACATTTTTCTTATATTCCCAGTGTTTTTGTCACATTCATGTGTTATATGTGTACTTATATTAATACTTTTCCCTAAGGTGTTGCTGAGATCAATGAAAAATTCTGCAGATTATCATCTTCCTCTGTGCTCACTCTAATTGCCATTTTCAAAATCGTTCTAACATCTTCCTCAGGTCTTTTTCTGCTTTATCGTTATAAGAAATATTCCCTAATACGTTTCACTGCAAATGCAGAATATGAAGGACACAGAAATCTAACAAATACTTAAACATACAGAATGTGATTATTAATAAGTAAGAAGTAGTAGTGAAACATTTTGTAGGAGGTATGAACATATGAACATATAAATATTAGCAGTTATGTAAATGTCAGATAGTATTGCTCACTTGAATGTCATAGTGTGTAGTGCATATACATACACACCTATATGAGTCAATGTGGTTGTCTGACAGTGTGCCCATGTACTTAAGTGCATGTTTGTGACGTGTTGGTGTTTAAAGGTAAATTCTACTATTGGATCCTAATGCTGTTATTTATCCTCAGTCATTTCTGGCATTTCTGGCATCTTTTTCAGCTGATTAATTGTTTATATTACTTACGTACCTTTTGTGGTGCCAGCTTTCCCTCAACTTTTGCTACAATTCTCTTCAATCCCCAGACAGCAGCTGTGAACCTGTTGATTTTCTGATGTTTTTTTTCATGTGTAGGAGGAAAGAGAGAAAGTGACAGTGAAAGTGGTGGAGGAGTTTGAGGTTTTGTAGCTGAAAATAGTGAGCATCTGGCCTGGTTGGCAAAATGTGACATGTCTTTTGGCTGCATTGCGTTCTGGTGTATGGAGGCTGAGCAGAAGTTATCTGTGCTTCTCTTAAAAGGGATTTCTGCCTGTATGATTACTGAATGTTGGTGTAAAAGGAAAGCTGATTCAAGATAAAGTCGCTCTTTGATTCTATTCTATTCTGTGCTATTCTATTGATTTTAATCGGCCACTTACTGCACATTTCACCCTTTGGAATATCTCTTTACATTTGGCCTAAAAGCCATGGAATACACCTAGAAATACAACACACATCTTCTTTTGTAGCTTGTCAAAAGTGTTTAAGGGTGCCTTTCCATGTTTGTGTGGCCCTCACCTGTGAAGTGGCCTTTCAGGGGATGATCTACCCGCTCCGTCCTGATCTGCGGCCCTCTCTGACCCGCAGAGCAGCGCAGTGACTGGATACAGACTCCACTTATAGAATCAGTGAATAAGAGCCGTGGTAGCATGACACCAGCCAGTTATTTCAGAGGACAAGAGGGAGATAGATAAAATCATTTTCCCTGACTCTCTCTCAAACACTTACACACCTTTTCATTCTTCTACTGTATTCTTCAAATCAGGGTTTGTCTCCAAGCTCCAAGCATTCTATTATTATCTAATTAGCAGCATTAATAATCTTCAATTAGGCATATAGCTTTGAGTGCATGTTCAGGTATTCCTCTTTCATTCAAAGTGTGTGTGTGTGTGTGTGTGTGTGTGTGTGTGTGTGTGTGTGTGTGTGTGTGTGTGTGGTGTGTGTGTGTGTGTCTATGCATGCGTGTAGTATGTGTGTGGACGAGCGTCATCGCGACACCCTGTCCTCTGGTTCTCTTGTGGCTTTCCACCAACTGCCTAATGAGGGAGTGAAAGGCCATGGGCAGAGGGGGCGGGGGCTAGATATCAGTGTGTGTATGTGCACTTGTGTTTGTGTGTGTGTGTGTAATTAAAGAGCAGCGCCAGCAGGGGGGACCTGTGTTAGAAAGGGTCACCAGAGCGAGCAGCAGGCCATCGCCAACCTTTGGTCATTAACTACCGACACCGCCAATAAAGGCTTCTGGGTGTGTGTGTTTATGTCAGCGTGTTAATGTGTGTGTGTGTCTTTGTGTGTATGTAAGGAAACCAGGTATTAAATTACTTTACGTCGGTACATATTTTGACACAGTTTATGCATGTTTGTGTCACTTTTGTTCGACTTTATAGTTAAGCCATAAAGCAGTCTTGTCATTGCACTGAAGCTGCAGCTGAAGATGAATTTTTATAATCAATAATTATCATTAATCATATTATCAATAATCAGAATCTAATCATTGGTTTCCTGACTAAGCATGTAGTCTACAAAGTGTCAGAAAATGGTGAAAAGTCTATCACAGTTTCTCAGAGTCCAAGGCGTAATCACTTACTGCACACAAAAACTACAACTACAGCAAGTACAGAGGTCAAAGTTGAACCAGGAAGATGGTTTGTAAGCTGTGCTGGATGTCTCTAACTGACAGCTACTGTTAACCTGGAGGTTTTTTAAAATCCTGTGTGATTGTCTTTCTACATTCAGATCACAGCACTTACCTGATGACCAAAACTTAATTACCAGTAATCAAATCTGCTTTGGATACAAGTGATAATAAACCATAATTATCCTTCAAAGATCAATTTGCAGTTGTCCTTATGTGCAGATTACAAGTGAAATCTGTCTTTTGATCATCATAAAACTTATTCTTTTTGTTTGATGTTTTTCTTTATTTATTTCGGGTTGTTTTGTCTGTCATGTGTTGTGGATCCCTCTCTTCATTCTGTCAGCTGCCATCCAGCCCACAGAGAGCCACCACATCAATATCGTGTTTACAGGAGGCAGGAATTGACAAGTAGAATTGTCTGTGTTTCTGCATTTGTTTCTTTCATTTCAGAGCAGTTTCTTTTTTTCCAGGTGTCTGCTCCTGTGTGTGCATAGGCCTATGTGCATGTGTCTGCATGTGTGTTTACCCATGTGTGTTCAGGAGTGTGTTTTCTTCAGGTAGTATGTGTGAATTGTCATAGGTTGATTGGTTAGCCTGAGAGGCAGCAGCGGGAGTTAAGCCGGGTGCTCTAGGGCAGCAGGGGGAGAGCCAGGTGACATCCCCCAGCCACAGCAGCTTCCCTCTGGGTTTCCAGCTCGGAGCGGTGCCTGGGTAGCTGGGAGGCAGCTCCAGGCTCCAGGGGCCCTAATGCTAGGCGGAGATGATTCGGAGGGGAGGAGGGATATGTGTGTGTGTGTGTGTGTGTGTCTGTTTCGGCTTGTGTGTGTTCTGTAGGGGGATCCCAAGCAGATTTGTTTACTGGTAATTAATTCACCTGATTGACATAACAGCTGCCAGAGAAGTGTGTGTGTGTGTGTGTGTGTGTGTGTACGTGTGGTTGTGTGTGTGTGTGTGTACGTGTGGTTGTGTGTGTGTGTGTGTGTGTGTGTGTGTGTGTGTGTGTGTGTAGTATGTACAGTGCATTCCCATGCATACTCACCATGTGTGTGTGCATATTTCTTTTGCATACCTGTTGTGTGTGTGTGTGTGTGTGTATATACATACCTGCATGGGGAGCGGCTTCTGCCATCGAGGACATTTTTATGTCGTAGGTTCAGAGTCAGGTTCCTGGTAGAACAGCCCTGCAGCTCTCCGTCTTCCATCGATTAGACCCGTCTGTGGGCCAGCAGCCCTGCTTACACACTCCTGCCTCTCCTCTAATCTTTATAGAGTTGACTTCACTGACAGTTATTGGAACACTTGAAGCTGAGGGGAGAGGAGGAGGAGGGGTGTGACAGAAGGACAAATGGGGGAGTTGCGAGAAGAGGCTGATGGCGTTGACAGTCAGGAGGGCTGTGGAGAGGAATTCCTGGTTTGGTTATGGAGATTGCAGAGATGTGTAAGGCATTGCAGCCCTGACGAAACCAACAGATTGTCTGCAAAGCACTCTGCAAGCCACAGAAACAACATACATTGGCACACAATGGAGTCTCCATTCACGCATGAAAACTTCTGTCCATACATATCCCAGCTTATGTCTGCAGAGACACAACTTTTAACACAAGTATCTGCCTTTTTTCTGATTAAGCCTCACTCTTTCTCTGCATCCGTTGTGCATCAAGGGCAACTTCTTTACATTAACAGCTTCAACCTGTCTGTTTTTCAGCACTATTCACAATTTGGGCTTTGTTGTGTAGCTGTGGAGCAGACAGAGAAACGGAGAATGAAGCAGATATAAACACAAGAATAAGAGAGACGCAGAGAGCCCTTGTGTAAATAATGTAAGCTCATGAAAGAGTTGGACAGGCCTCTCTGTGTGTGTGTGTGTGTGTGTGTGTGTGTGTGTGGGTGTGTGTGTGTACACGTGTATGTAGATGTCTTTCTATGGTTTTGAGGACATTTTGGCTGTTCCTTACTATTTCAACAGGCTGTTTGAGGGTTTAGACTTCATTTTATGGTTCAGATTAGAGTTTATGGACACCCTGGTGGTTCACCATTTAGGCTCAGTCCTTACCGCAGCGGCCTGGTCATCCCCTCTCTGTCATCCCCTCTCTCTCCTTCAACATTCTTGTCTCTCTTTCTCACTGTCCCGATCAAATTTAAGACAGAAATGTCCCAAAAATAACTCTAAAAAACAACTGGGTTTAGATTTAGGTTGAGGTTAGCTAACATGAGTATGTGTGTGTGTGTGTGTGTGTCTCTGTTACTTTTTTTTTTTTCCTTTTGTCAGGTGGGGGGGCTGAAGAGGATAGGCTGGTCAGACTGAGCCCTTGCACACACACACACACACACACACACACACACACACATGCTCATATACTTACAGACACACTCACACCAGCACTAACAGGTCGGTATCAGTGTTGTTGTGGCCAGCAGGTAGCAGTGTGTTGGCCTGCTTGTCTGGACCCAGATAACAGCAGATCCATTACCCCCTGGAAGACGAGGTCTGATCACCACACAGATAGAGCCTCTCACTCACTGTCTGTGGGCCATCCAGCCAGCCAGCCAGCAAGCCAGCCTCCGCCATGGAGCTAAAGAGGATCACAACCAGGGGCCAAAGGAGAGCGGACCCCTTCTGTTAGAGTAAATTATCAAAAAAAAAAATGCTTCATAATAACTACAGGGGGATTTTTACTATTCTCATACAGTAAATGCATTGTTAATGTCTCTGCAGTTTGGATATACAGACTGTCGGCTTGTAAGATTAGCCAGCCTTAGCTCACAACATTTTGAGCATTAACTGATTCAGTATCAGGTAATGAGAGATCAGGCAAATTCAGGTGTGTGTCACTTAAGTAATTAGTCTTTGCCCTAACCATACATGTGCTTGGTGTTTCCATTATTCGTGTTGTGAACAAGCAGGATCATTTGTTAAACGTGAGCTTGAGTGAAGATAGGTTTTTGGTGTATGCTTTCGTGGAGGTGGAGAAAGCGTGAGACAGAGGAGTGTGATGGAGGAGTGTGTGAGGAGTTAACACTGTGCAGGTATTGTGTATCAGGTTTGTTTGTGTGGAGGGAGAGAAAAAGAAGGAGATAGCAGTGGCAAACAGGGCAGCTATCAAAAGCCACAGGCTGCTTTAAACTCCATTTCTGTTTCTTTTTCCCTCGTCTTCTCTCTCTTTCTTTTTTCATTTTCTCTCTCTCTCTCCCTCCCTCTCTCCATCTCTCCCTCCCTCTCTCCCTCTCTCTCCCTCTCTCCCTCTCTCTCTCTCTCTCTGCTCCCTGGCCATGCTGATGATTGACGGCCTGAGGGTTTTAATGGGCACTGGAGAGCAGGAGCTGAGGTCGGGGTTGTCATGGCAACTAGGAAAAGGGGCCTTTTGCTGCTGCTTCACCTGAGTACTGTGGAGCCTCGTTGGCTGGCTGAGGCAGGCAGCCACACGCACACACACACACACACACACACACACACACACACACTCGCCACACATACTTACATGCCAGCACCACTTCCATTCACTCTTCCTCCTCTCCCTGAGATGCCCTGCTGTTAATCCTGCCATCCCTGGCCTTCTCTCTTCCTTTTCTCATTTTCATTTCCATCTTCCTTTTCTCTTTCTCTCTCTCTCTCTTTTTCCCTGCTGATCCCTTAATGCTCTCTGATACACCACAGCTGGTTAACTGTGTGCGTATGTTTGTATTTGCGCGCATGCATGTGTGTAAATATAAAGCGTTTAGCCTATTGTTTGTGCTGCCCCATTGTCCAACAACAGCTCACAATTACACTCCTAATAGGGTCCGGTTGAAGTGTCTTAAATCCTACTGTGTTTTTGATGGAGATCGTGTAAAGTTTTCATTCATTCTAGTACTACACTATTCTAGTATCTAGTCTGCTATAGAGGTCTTTGAAGACCCTGGACACACCTGTGGAGAACAAACGTAGACATGCCTAAAGGAAAAAAAGAGGAAGGATCCAAGGACAGACAGACAGACCCATCCAAACAGAGCCCAGTAGACCAAACAGACAGAGAACACTCACTAATAATCAGCTGTCGTTGAAAAGAGCAGTGATACATTAAGATTTTTCCCTGCACTTCATGGTTCACACTGGCCATCTGCACTCAAAATACACATTTTTATCTCACCATGATTATGATCATAACCACACCTAACAACAGGTCTGCTCAGATCCAAACAGGTGTTACAGATATTGACACACGCACACACCTGAGACCAGCAGCTATACAATAGGATTCAACTCCATCAGACTGAATATGATTTGGGCAGGCTCTGACTCAGCTGCTGGTTTGGGTCTCACTTAGTGGACATATGAAGCCTCTTTTCTTTTAGATAATTTATTGGCTTTTGAGCCTGAATTTGATTGATGAGATAAGACAGAAAGGCAGAGATGACTTGTAACAAAGGTTCCTGGCCAGGACCAAATGTGGGACATTGCCACCATTTTCCACAATTTACAGACCACCAGGCCACAAGGACCCTCTAGAAGATTTTTAACAAAGAAAAGGAAACTAAACATTACTGTGTTTGATGAATTAAACGTATTCTCATTCATAACTTTGTGGTGCTGGGGCATTGCCAGCAGGTTAGCTGTATGCTTCTTTACTATTTGTTTCTTTCAGAGGCTAGGAGTAACTGACATAGTTCACACTCACACACACACACACACACACACACACACACACACACACACACACACACACACACACACACACTCCTTAGCAGACTGTTCTTCATTGTCTGACCTCTTCACCCTTTAAAAGATCTCTCTCTCTCTCTCTCTCTCTCTCTCTCACTCTCTCTCTCTCTCCTGTTTGCCAGCTCCATCTGTTTGAATGTCTCCCTCTCTCTCTCTCTCTTTGTCTCTTCGTGTCTCCGTCTCGTCCTTCTGCTTGTGTCTGACCCCAGTGGATGTCCATGTCCACGCTCTGAGTCTCTTATGTTTTGTTCAGAGAGTCCCACCGATTCACACCCTCTTACCCGTGCAGTGTGTGTGTGTGTGTGTGTGTGTGTCCTGCCTCCTGGCCCCGGGGCCTGTTAGTTAGTGTCTGGGCCATGCCGGTCAGCCGAGGGATGGAGGAATTGTTTGCTCTGGAAGTGAGTGAAGCTCTAGTTACAGTGGGGGAGGGGCAGGGGAGAGCCGTGTGTGTGTGTGTGTGTGTGTCTATGATTGTTCAGTAGAGAACAGATTTCATGAAGGTGAAACTGGGATATTAAAACGATTAATGCTTCCTTGGTCCCTCTGCGATTGTGCAACAAGTCCTTTAAAGTAATCAACATAATTACATACATACATAATGGTTCATATGGTTAAGTTATGGTTATGGTTCAGCAACTAGAACTACTCAGATAAGGTGAAAGAAAGACTGGGGTCATAGTTAAAAGAAACCAAACCACAGAGCGTGGGGCCGTTTTTTATGCCCCGACCTTTTGACAAGTGGAACAACACTAAGCTCCTTCTACCTTCACTATTTGAATTATCTTAGACAGTCATTATTCACACAACTGTACAAACATGAAGACAGGTTGCTTTAAGTGTCTGAACATACAACCAGGGTTGTTATTTTTAGTCTGAGGACAGTGCATCAGCACAGAGGGGGGCTGTTTGTAGCTTTATAATCCCTCTTCCCCAGTGTTGGGAACATCCTGTAGCATGTACTTTTGCTCCACAAAATGTGTCCTCATTGTAACTTTCTCGTTTCCTTCTCTCACCGCTCTGGCCATGTGTGAATATCGAGCTCTGACAAAGCAGTCATGACCAAACACCGAATGTCAGCCTCACCGCCTGAGAAGAAAGACAGAGCAGCGAGTGTCACATCTGTCTTCTCCCCTGATGTTGAAAATCATTATAATTGAGAGAAGAGATGAAGGAAATACTGTCAGAAATATATTTGGAGGCCATATTCAAACAGGGGTTGCATGCAGGAATAAAGGCTGTTGTATAAATCAAAATTTTGCATCAGTGTGAAGTGGGACCAAAACAGTGCTTTGAATTTAACAAAATCCTATAAATTATGGAGGTGGGTTCAATAACAAGCTGCTACTTGTACACAATGAAGTGTGTCTGTAGCACTGAGCATAAAAACTGTCAAGTGCTGAAAGTTGGCTTTGAATACTGACCAGAAATGTTCTGTTCTGATGTGAAAAGGAAATCAGACGTTTGACATTTCATATAAAATTCATAGACTTAATTGTATCAATGTGTTTTGTAGAAAAGCATGTCTACATTCTTCAGAAGAAGGTACTGAAAATTGTACTGTTTTGATGTTAGCACTGAAAATGTGTTGACGTTAAGGACTAATATTGTTCATTTAGGGTTGTTGCACATAGTCACACAGCATTTTGGTCAACAGACCAGTTTGGGAAATATAGGCAGGAACAGACTAAAGTGCCTCCCTAACTGTTTTCAGTTAGAAACACGAGTTATGCATTTGTATGACCCTTACTGTTCATAAACGTCTGCAACTGACAGCTTCTCGCCCCATTTTCAAGTTCAGCTTCTCCTGAAAAGGTACAATCGATCAGGCTGTCTGTTGCATCACACAAACGAGTTGTGGGAGCAGAAGCCCGAACCTTGCCCTTAAATCTGCATCTTCACAAGATAGTTTTGTCTCTTTCATCAGATCATTTATCTCTCTGACCAAATAATCATATCTTCATCAGTTGCAACAGTAATTGCTCCATTTGTGTCCAGAGATTCAGCGAGTGTAATCAGACTAGGAAGTTTTCTGGCAAATCATTTCTAAACACTTTTTCTATTATTTTCTGCAAAAACAGAGTTATTTTAACACCTTGTTGATTGCTGTTTGTCCCGCAACTGTGTTCAGCTCCACCAGTTACTAAAAATATACTTTTTTTCTTGTTTCTTTTTCCAGAGTGCGGCCGCTGCCCCCAGTCCAGTGATGGGCAACATGCCACCCAATGATGGCATGCCTGGAGGACCCATGCCCCCGGGCTTCTTTCAAGTAAGAAAAAGAACTTTCTCGCTGACTTCATCCCTCACCCACCCCCACCTTCACTCATCACACAACCCGGACGGCCCCTTCACCCCTCCCATATCCATCGCTAAGCCTATCCTTCTGTCTCCTCCTCCTTTTTTAGCCTCTTTAGCTGTCCTAATCCCTGTCCAGATGTGTTCCCTTCTCTGTCTCTCTGCCTCCATCCCATATGTCCATGCTGGAGTTGTTAACTCCTCGTGCTCTGCCTGATGTTTGGGATGCACTTGCAGACTTTTTCTGAGTGATCTGACACCATGTTCTTGCAAAAATATGAAAATTTGTATTAGTGATGGTTTTTTGAGGGAGAGGAGGGGAGAGGACAGAAGAGGACAGGAGAGGAGAGGAAAGGAGAGGAGAGGAGGCTATTTTTTCTGGTTTGTGTTGCTTCACTAATTCCTCCTGTCATCACTGTTCTCTGAAGGCTGTCTCGGAGGCTGACGAGGTCACACACACACTCTCCTCTCTCTCTCTATGTTTTCATCACTCTCTCCTTTCTCCCTCGTATGCAAACACACACACAAGCCTTATTTGACACTTCAACACACATTTAACTAGTAACACTTTGAAAATTGAGGTTTTAGAATATCTGCAGCCACCCAAAGATATTCACAGAATTGCTGAAGGTGAAAAGAAACTGAAGAATAATAAACTATCGTAGTGCTTTACTTACATATTGAAGTCATAACTAAATTTCTTTCTGTCCATTTATTTCTTATTTATTTATTTCTGTCCAGACAGTTGTTTAAGTGAAGAAGTAGCTGCACTTGGAAGGCATTTGCAAATATAATATTTTCGTCAATTTCTGGTCCTAGCTTCTGAAGCTGTCTGTGTCTGCTTTAATAGACAGAACAGGCAAAAGTCTTTTGAGTGTAGAGACTGTCCCTTTGGCCGAGAAGATGAACATCATCATCATCACTCTCACATCTGTGTGGTAAATATGAAGCTACCGCCATCGGCCAGTTAACATAGCTTAGCACAAAGACTAGGAACAGGTAGCCTGGCTCTGTCCAAAGGTCCCCTTGTAGCATTTTTAAAGCTCAATAGCTAACCTAACTCACTTGTTTAATCTGTAGAAAAACAGTATTTACACATGGCTGAGCTAACCAGCTGCTTGTAGCTTTATATACTATACTTTATACTATTATATACTATCGATTACATTTACAATATTTACAGTGTTCCCTTTTAACACACAAAATGCAAGAAAGCAAATTTTATTTCCCCAAATGTTGAGAACTAGGGCAGAAGAATATGCAATAAAAAAATCATATTGCGATTATTTTGGCAGATATTACAATTACGATATGAGTAAGGATTTCAATAGGAATGATCATTTTCAGTGAAAGAAATTTTAAAATGTTGATGTTTTGATGTGATTTTTTTTGGGGCTTTTACCAAACAAGCATGTTCCCTTATTTCTGGAGAGTATGATTAATCGGCCACAGCATCTCTGTAGCACCACAACGCTTATGGTGCTAACAATGCACCATAATGTTGTGATACATTTTACCTTTATCAAAAAAATTGCAGCTTTTGTGTTTTGGATATTGCACTTGGCCATATTCCCATTTTGATTATATTCCGATTAATTGTGCAGCCCTGTTGAGAACTATTCCTTCAGGTGTGATGACAGACATTGTTGTTCATGACTCTGAATTAAAAATGTAATAGTGCTGAAATGATTAATCACTTAATTAATGTATCAACAGAAAATGAATAGCCAGAAATTTGGATAATTAGTAAATACTTCATTTCATTTATCAAGCAAAAGTACCAAATATTTTGTCAGTATCACCTTCGGAAACATGAGGATTTCCTGCTTTTCTCTGCTAAGTGAGTACCATGTGTGGGTTTTAGCCACTGGTAAGACAAGACAAGTGATTTGAAGATGTCACCTCAGGCTCTGAGAAACTGTGATGGACTTTTCACTACTTTCACTTAATTATTATTTGAAAAAATAATTGACAGATTACTTAATCATAAAATCAATCATTAGTTGCAGCTCTACTAACTGTATAATGTACATATTTAGTCAAAGTTTGTAGTTAAAGTATGTTTTGTTATTCAGAAAGTGCAGGCTGAATAACATCTATGTTTCACATATTTGTTCTCCCTGGGTGTTTGGTTTGCTTGATGTCTAAGTACATGAAGTGTGAAACTGTCCAATCATTTGGCTGCATTGTCTTGTACTGGTTGATTGGCAGCATGTTGTGTGCAGTGCAGCTTGTGTGCGTGCGTGTGTGTGCGTGTGTGTGCGCGTGTGTGCGCGTGTGTGCGTGCATGCTGGGGTCGTGGAGAATGTTAATGATGTATGAGCAATGTGCAGGGCAGGGGGAAAGCTATCTGATGGTGTTGCCTGAGTGACATTGCTTTCCATAAATAGCCGCTGTGTGCATGGCAGACAGACAGATAGACAGACAGACGGGCAGGATGGGCAGAGGGGAGACACGGAGAGAAGACAGAGGGGGTGGATGGTTTCTTTTCAATATCATGCAATATCCACTCTCTTCTCATCTCCTCTCTTCTCTCTGCTGAGCTCAGCTGAAGTGAACATCAAAGCCAGCAAAGGTGAAGAAAACAAGACAATAAAAGAAAGTGTGAAAATGCTCCAAACTTTACATCAGATTTCCCTAATCAAGCGCACAGTGCTGCCAGGACAGCAACATATTTTAATGCGTGGCAACTTCAGCTACACACAGCTGTCCAAGGTGGCTGACATTCTCTCCCTGGTGAACTAATGGCTGCAGTCCACACTGAAAGTGCAGACTACTGCATTTTCTGTAGTTGATTTGTTCTTTCAGGTGAAGGGGAAGAAGACGTTTTTTTTTTTTATCATTCCCTCCCATTTTACTTATATTTTCATCTCACTGCTCTCAGTTGCAATGGAAGAAAGGTCAGTCGATTGACAGTATGAAATTTCCATGTTTGTAGCTTAGAGTGTATTAGACTCAAATTCTGAAATGTTTATTAATGGAATCATGTTCATGGTGTAAAATTGTGAATGAATTGCTTCTCGTAAAAGAGAATTTTCTGCACGCTTTAGTCATTTCCCATCTAAACTCCCGGCTGGCTTTCCTTCGCCACCTTTTCCTCTCTCCTTTCTCCTTCGTACGCCTGGCATCCTTCTCCATGACATTTCCTCACTCTCTCCATTTCCCTTGTCTTTGAAACTATTATTTTGCTCACTCTCACATACACTGCTTCAGTGACACATGCTTACTCACTGACTCTGTTGTGTGTGAGCTATTCACGTGCATTCTGTGAATATCTGTGTGTGTGTGTTGCAGAAATTTTTCCCAGTTGCACTAGCGCTGTAATTAACATAGGTGACCCCAACACTGTTACTGGCTACAGTCCTGGGAGAGGGATGAGGGGCAAAGGAGGGACAGTGGAGGAAAATGGAGGTGGAGGTAGGAGGAGTAGGGCATCTGCTCCCATGCTCCCCTAATCTGTAGCTCACAGGACGAGTCTGACATCAGGCTCCTGCAGTGAAAAAAAAGGTAGATAAAGAGAGAGACGTGATTTCAGTAGGGAGGCAGAAAACGGAAAAGAAAAGAAAAAAGTGGCTGCGGTGTGTACATATGGCATATAATCCTCCTCTTCACAGAGAAAGTCCATTGCTGCTGCATCATGGCCCTCTGGGGAGGACAAGCAAAGGGGGGAGAGGACGGGGCGGGAGGAGAAGAAAGAGGAGGAGGAGAGGCTGCAAGGAGAGAGGGAGTTAATGACAGTGAGGAGGAGGATGAGGAGAAAGCATCAGAGGAGAGGGGACACTGAGTGTCAGAAAAGTCTATCAAAAATGTTTTTTATTGGCGTTCGGAGATGTGAGATCAGAAAAATGACAGTGGATGACAATAGTGGACAGTTGATGGATTCATCTCCCATCTGCTACTTAGACAGCAACTGAAATGTACCAGGAAAATGTTACGATTTACAGAAGAGTTTCTGCACAATGTGCATGCAGCAGACATGTAGACAATTGGACTAAATAATGAGAAAAGGAGACAAAATCTGGAAGAAAGCAGCATAAATAAGAGCATTAGGCTTCAGTCCAGGGAAAAGCAAATTAGATAAAATGTGCTCTTTAGAGATTTATATGGTCCATCTGTCAAATAACGCCCCAAAAATCCCTCTTTGTTGACCTTATTCTCTGATCTACACGTGGTGCGCCAGGTACTCAAAAAACTTAATGTGCTCCATTAAGTCTATAAACCAGTTAGGGTGGGGCAGCTTCTTTCTACTAAACTGGAATCGTTCCTCTTGGCAAAAAAAAAAAAAGATTCAAAGTCAAGGGCAGTGTGTTTTACTGCAGGTAATTGCGGCTCTTCAGGGACAACACCAAAAAGCACAACAAGAGGATTAGGTTTGATTACACATTTAAGAACAAGCAACCCAGGTATCAAAGACAAATTTAAGAACTGAAAGCTGACACATGGCAAGCACACGGTGAATTAGGGAGACATCTGCTCTGAGTAATTTACTTATCAAAGTTAAGGCTGATCTCAGGGTTCGTCCTGGTCAGTTGTTTTACAAAGAGACAGATTAATAAGGTGAAGTGCTTTAGAAAGTGAATGGAAGACGGGCGGAGGTGGTAGAACAATGGTGGCTCAGGTATTATTTATTATCTGTAAGGGTCAAATGTCATATCACAGTGTTTGGTCGGGGTCAGTGTTGGTCCTCCAGTGGTTCCTGGGTGAGGGAGGGACAGAGCAATCATACAAATACAAGGTTGTTAGGTGGCTTTTGGACAAAAAAACTGCAAAAACACATATTTCCCAAGCACTTGAAATCCAAAGAAGTGAGACATAACTGACATTCTTTGACCTATGGACAAAAGCAGCCAACAATTTTAGTATAAAAAGCTCTATAAAACATTTTAATCTCTTTTTTTTACCATATCAGAAGTAGAGCTGTGAATAGGGGATACAAAAAGATAGATGCTTAAGAACCAAGATGATTGTGCAGGCAAAACTTTTCACTTCTGCCTTTGAAAGGAGAAACAGTCTCTGACTTGTATCGTCACTGCTTATCCTTGAGAGGACAGCGGCAAAAATGACACTCCTTCAATTCTCCTTGAATGACAACTTGAAAATGAGAGGCAGTCCTCCGCAAACGCTTACTCTGTCCATTGCCTGTTTGTAGCTGCAGTTAGACTAAGTTCAAACATGTTGATAACAGTCCCTACAGTTCAACACTGATTTGAATGTAGCCTTTGTCTCCTGCTGTGCATGCTTCACCCCTATCAGCATCACGTTTCCTATACGGCACGTTTTTGTCTGTTTACAGGCAGACGTGGGAACTCGCACTAAACACACACACACACACACATACACATACACATTTCCCAGCGTGTTGTTGAAACTTCACATGGACGCTCCCCTTAGCTAAGGAGGAGGGGATAACAGATGTATATAAATCATTTGGCACCTTCCTAACATGTTTAAATGGCTGTCAGCGTTTCACGGCCGTCCTCAGGGAGAAAACATCCCCTGATAGCGTGTTCCCATCTTTGAGCTGACGTGTGGCCGTGCTATATACCATGAGCTAGCAGGAGACCCACTGCTGCCACTGCCGCTCTCCCTGGAATGTTAGCAAGGAATGACAATGAGTGTGCAGCAGTGTGTGTGTGTGTGTGTTTGTGTGTGTGTGTGTGTGTGTGTGTGTGTGTGTGTGTGTGTGTGTGTGTGTGTGTGTGGTGCTGTCCCTCCTGGCTTTGTTTGTTGTGTTCAGTGATGCAGGCTGCTTTGTGTTCTCGCTCCCTGTTTGTGTGTGTGTGTGTGTGTGTGTGTGTGTGTGTGTGTGTGTGTGTGCGTGTGCGTGTGTGTGTGTTTGTGTGTGCATTAGTTTGACAGCAGTTACATACTGCCCTCTAGTGTTAGCAGCAGTAAACAAGAGAAGAAAACTCAGATGACTGGTACTCTTCCATCTCTCTCTCTCTCTCTCTCTCTCTCTCTCTCTCTGTCTGTTAGTGGTCCATCAGGGGCAGCGGTGTGGGTCTTTCTTAAGCTGAAATGAGTGGTGGGGAGGCGAGGGGGTTGTGTTGATGGGTTTGTGGTACTGTGCCAAGCTGTTATCTCCTTAGCCGGGTAGAAAATGATTTTATTAATTGCTTCATTTAACGCTCCCCGTGTCCCCCTCCTCCTCCCCCTCCCCTACACAAATACACAAACAACACCACACAATCACACACACTCCATCCAAGCTACTTTTCAAACTTACCCTGTGTATACCTCTGTGACAGCTGAAATGTTCTGTCTCTCCATCTCTCTGCAGGGACCTGCAGAGAGAACAGTATGGCCATAAAGGCCATATGCTGGCCCATTCAGATGTAATAGCAGGAAGGCCCAGGGAGGCCCAGCCTGAGGAGCTATGCTCCATTATGGCACATTATAGAGAAGAACAAGAGTGTGTGTGTGAGATGGTGTGCTACCTACATTGTGAGGAAAAAATATGTTCACACTGTAGCTACTTTATGGGGAATCAACTCCCATTTGGGAGTTGGTCCCCACATGATGAACAAATAAGTTTTAGGGTTAAGACTTGGGTTTTGGTTATGGTTAGGTTGAGGTAAGAGTTGAGGCTGAGGTCACACATGCAGTGGTTATGGTCACAGTTAGGGTAAGGCTCCAGAAAATGAATGTAAGTCAAAGCAATGTCCTCTTAAGTGACTAAAACTGGGTTTGGTGTGTGTTTGTGTGCAGAGGAGAAGCAGACTGCTGCAGCTGGGTCAGTGCAGCCAGACCCCGCAGGGATGTCTTGTTAGACGCACACACACACACACACACACACACATACACACACACACACACACACACACAGACTGCCTCTGCAACAACAATAACCTCTGAGGTCAGACAGAGCTAGCGCTGCATTAGCCCCAGTGTGAACCTGCTGAGAGACAGAGCGAGCCAGTACAGCTGGTGTTAACCACCCAAAACATACACACACAGAGTGGCAGAACAACCACAGTGGCACCGGTACAAACGTCAAACCTGAACCTTGCCAACATACTCAGAGAACACTGTATGTGCAACAAATAAACATCCAGACTGTTGAATAGATTATTGACCAGCTGCATGTTGTGTGGCTAATAAGTTGCCGTATTGAAGACCTGTCTGCTTCTCAAATGAGCCAGTCCTCTGATAGTGAGATGATTAGAATCAATGTGGCAAGAAAAGTAAGCTGCCATGCTTAAAAAGGACATGAAGCACCTGTCTGGAAAACCCTGCTGCTGCTACTGTGCTCAACACTTATGATAAACACCTGAAAAGTGTTACAGGTTCATAAATAAGTGCTTCTGCTTATGAGCAGTATTGGTTTAACATGTATGTACAAGGTCATGTCTCCTGCCAAAATCTGTGCTCTTGTACAGCGTACCTGGCAGCGCAGCAGCACAGTATCTGCGCCTGTGGGAACACACTTGTCTCAAGCTGTCAGTCAGGCATGTTTATTTTCCCACTGTAGCAGCGCCCACAGGTTCCTGGTGCTCAGCTCCGTCGGCACTCCACCACCCCAGCCATGCCAACAGAGTATTCACACAGGGAAGGCGGTACAGTGGGCAGGGTGGGAATCCGAGGGAGAGACGGAGTGGGGGAAGGAGGGCTTTAAAGAGAGCATGTGCACGTGAGAGTGTTCATGTGAGGCAAGAGAGACGCATGTATCTGTGCAGCTGCCTCCTCTATGAAAAACCATGCACACAAGTGAAGAGGTGCGCAAGTCTCGATAGTTAGTGTGTGTGTGTGTGATGTGTGTGTGCTGAATTGATTAGTCAATTAGTCAGTAAGTTGATAAGTTAATCAACAGAAAATTAAGTAAACAAATTATATTTAATAATTATTATTATGGTTTTTACCAGGCTTTCACCAGGAATGTCCCAGTTTTCCACAAACCAAACTTATGCCATTGGAATAATGTAAAAAATGCTGTAGTCACATAGAAGTTCTATGGTAAAGTAATTTATCAAGCAGAAATGCAAAATATTTCCTGTTTTTAGTTTTTTGGGGGGGGTTTTGTAGGTTTTTTTATGTATATCATTATAAATTATATTAAACAACAGCTGTATAAAAGTTAAATGGGTATGTTGCATTTTTTTTTTTACATTTTATACAGAGAATAATTACTTGGAAAATAATGACTGGATTAATCAAGTCAATATATTCACACATTAAATCAGTTTACATATATATAAATTATTAGTTGATGTTGTAACTCCTGCATATTTACATTCAAGGGCATAGAAAAGTGTGTAAACATGTCTGCCAGAGCAGGTGTGTGTGTACCAGGTTCTATTGCATATGGGTAATCCCCCTAATCCCTCATCTTTTCATTGTGATGTTAGATACACACCTGTTGAAGTAGCACACCCCTTCAATACACATACTGTACATGCACACACACATTCAGCACCTGAGAGAAGAAGATCCTGCTTTCACCTGTGAAAAAAGAGGGAGAGCTCATATTCGCACTCATCACCGCTCTGCTGCACACACACATGCGGACACACACACATACACACACTCTCTCACACACACACACACCTGTAATGTCACCTGATAGCGGAGTGCTTGACGGAGGCTCTGGCAGACTAGTAGATAAGCCTGGTCTGGCAGTGGGTGGTCCTCTTTCTCCGTATTGATGTTCAGTAGCAACAGATCTCTGCTGGAGTCATAAGAGGTTACTGTAGGAAGCGACAGAGAGGTCAGAGTTCACATAGTCGTCTGATACTGTATTCACTTTAATGTGCTTAACACAGTGTTTGACTGAGAGATTGACTCAGGAAAGGCTTCGTTCACTCCCATGATGCAAACTGAAACTGCAGTTCACATACCAGTGACTGAGTCTTCAATCCAGAGCTTCAAATATTTGGCCCTTCTCCGTGGAGGGAAAAGTGAGCACCAGGTTCAAGCTTGCGTTGGCTGTTAAATGAGCATTGGACGACAGCACCTCTGGAAAACTGGATCTGGCATTATCAAAGCAAAATTTGGAAAAATAAGTCAGTGTTTGGAAAAGGACCTGAATTAAAACAACATGACTGTAACTGAGTGTTGATTAAAGTCCACCCCCTGAATTGATCTGACCTCATCCGGGAAATTAACAATTCCTGCACATGAAAATCAATGTGGGCTTCTGCAAATGCCAGTGACTAATCTCGTTACATGCATTCCTCGTTGATGTAACAGAATACATATGCATAATTGTGTTGTAATTTTACACACTTAGCCTGGACATGCTGCATTTATTGTCTGAAGAAATGCCACTTAAAGCTGCATGAAGTGACGCTGACCACTAGGGAGCAGAAACAAACTCACAGAAGGTTTTGCTATTGTATCATAGCTTAACAGGTTCTTTTGTCACATGTTAGCATGCAAATCCCTCCTTAAACTCAGCAGACAAAGCAGCATTAACATCTCATTGGAGTTGACACATGCATGCACAGTGTTTACTGGCCTTTGAGCTTTGCTTTAGCACAGCAGCTCCTGAGCTAAATCTTGCATCTTTCCTGGCAGCAACTTATTTATTTTGTCTCTCCTTAGTGTCATGCTCGTCAGGTATCATGCAGTACTTGAGCCTGAGTGCTGTTGGTGTGTTTTATTGTTTTCTGTTGTTGGTTTGATGAGAGCTGTTGGAACGTAATTGTACTGACGGGCAAACGAAATATGTTTTGTCTTACCTTTACTTCTTATAGTACTTTTTACAGAAGAATTTGTCGCTTTGAAAACTGGTGACAGGAAAACTGTTTCTAGAAAGGGGACATTGCTACTTTTTTTGATTTTAAATGCTGTGAGCATCACAAACAACAATATTTTTTCACTGTCATGATGAGGATCATAAAATATGTTTTTTGCCTGAACAGTCCCTCTAAATCTCATTTCACATACTCTATACTATTAATAGCTCTAAGGCTTACTTTGACAAGGTATTTATTGTAAGTTTGTCTGAATAACATTTTAACAACACACTTCTTTTCTTCACCAGGGTCCACCAGGATCTCAGCCTTCCCCTCACACGCAGCCTCCCCCACACAACCCCAGTAATCCCATGATGGGACCTCATGGACAGGTAAGACATTTACTCAGTCTTTGTCTTACTTCATCTCCTGCATTGTAGTCTCACTCACTCACTCACTCACTCACTCACTCACTCACTCGCTCACACAACACCAGTGTACAAACAGCACACAGGTCCCTCGTTGTGCTAACGGACAGGACGGGCAACATCCATGATGGTAGGTTGGATGAATAATTTAGCTGTGTTGGCCCAGCTGTAAGGAGCGGAGGTGCATCTGGAGGGCCTCCCCTCTCCCTCAGCCCAGCACTCACCATCCCATAGTCCATCAATAGACCATTAATATTGCAGCACAACCTGACATGGTGCAGCCCTTCGTGCACAAACCCACCATAACATGGGGAGAGGAGAGGAGAGAAGAGGAGAGGAGAGGAGGAGAGAAGATGGTACAAAAGAAATAGTAGTAAGTCAGTCCTCCCCTCAAGGGGTAACTAGGATTATATAACTCATCCTCCAATTACACACACACACAAAACATACAGTATATAATTACCATTGAAAACCAGTCTCCTGTTGTATTTGTGTTGTGCTTATCTCTGAGTGAAGATGATGATATGAAAATTATTCTGCTGTTCATGCTCCGTGACAAAAACACACAACTCTTACCCAATCAGCATTCAAATCAGCATGTTTCCCCTTGATACTAAAATAGTTGGATTGAGTTTGGAATTAATTCTTCTCTGACACTGAAATATGGCTCACTGGATGTGGGTATTTGGAGTTGCAGCAGTGTACTCTCATAGGTAATTCTGAAAACCATCTGTCTGGGGTGCTTTACATTATTCACTAGTTGTGCACTGGCTCTGCGTGTGTGTCTCGGCCGGCCTGTTCTTGTCCCCTCTTGGCTGAAACATCTGTCGGGATGGTGTCTTCAGTTTCTGTTATGGATCACACGGTCCGGGACGTATTTTTGTTGCACTGCTGTGTGGTGATACACACACGGCAGGAAAACGTCACAAAACAGACAAACCGCCACGATGTAGAACATTGTTTCTGCTCGTACCACTCCTTCTCTCCCATCCGGCTATGTCATGTTTCTCTTCTTTTTCTGCTCCACCTCCCTCTCTCCCATATCACTCTTCCAATCCAAGTTTCCATCCTGCATGTATTCTCTCTCTCCTTCTCTCTTATCTGCCCTCCTTTACCTTTATCCTAATGGGTTTTACCACCTGAGGTCTTACTTTCCAAAACTTAATGACAGCACCCACCTTCTTGGGGAAATGTAACAAAACTACAAAAGTACATTATACTTCAACACAATGGCTCCCCCTGCTGAGTACCAATGATCACATGTAAAAAGTGGACAGGAGAGTTCCAGAGAGCCAGGTTTATTAAGGCTTTTGTAGCATCTGACAAGTTCACTGTCTAGAAGTGTTACTCATCAAGAAGTCTTTCTTCTTGATTTCAAATATTTGGCCCATGTCTGTTTGTCATCTGTGAGAAGCTTTGTGACTAATACAGGTACAGATTTGTGTAGATATTGTAAGACCTTATTCAGGCAACTAATACCATAGTATCTAATACTGGTACCAAACCCAAACACAAGCAGCATATTAAATGATGAGAGATCCATGAAAGAATCAACACAGTGAACATTTGTCCACATTAAAACACGAAGCAAAGAGCAGACCCAGATGTGATGTGATGTTATTGAGCTTGAATTTGACATCGAATGTGATTTTCACTGAGCTTATAATAACACTGGCATGCTGAGACACGTACTCTGTGGTGGTTTGAGTATTTTATGATTCATGCATTGTTTTGTGTCAGTCTATGTAATTTCCTTAGAAGTCTGTTTAATGACTCCTGCTGTATTCACTTTACACACCTTTCTATAAATAGATATTGTCAGTATGACTTAATGATTATGACCCTAATTTTATTTAATTTTTTTCACTTGAGATCATCAAATGTTGTGGATTACAGTATCTTAATGTAGTCCTCATAATCAATATTTTTAGAGGAAATCCAATCATTATCTTTTCTGTCATTGAATTCATTGACTTCAGCTGCTAATAAAGTAATAAATTAGGAAAAATAGACATTAGATTTCATCCTAACTGAATGAACTCTGCACTTCTGTGCTGTGTTTTCATGTACTCATCAAAGAGATTTGGAAGTGCATTTGATTCAAACAAGGTCATGAGCAAACATACTCGTGATATTTTATGGCCTGTCTGTCAAGAATCATAACAAGTATTCCATGCCGAAATAATTATAAATAATTGTCATCCTTTCCCTGTCCCTCCTGCAGCCATTCATGTCTCCACGGTACCCAGGTGGCCCAAGGCCCGCCCTCCGTATGCCAAATCAGCCTCCTGGGAGCATCCCTGGGTCACAGCCTCTCCTGCCAAACAGCCTGGACCCCACCAGACCTCAAGGTATTGACGGACATGTGGTGTTGTTGTAGAGATGCTACGATTTCAGGGTCTATTGGCCTCTGAATGAGGTATAGAATTATTATTGATCTAAACAGTGCTGCCACGCTAACACATCGCACTGTCTATGTCTCACCACAGGACATCCAAACATGGGAGGTCCAATGAGAATGAATCCCCCCAGAGGCATGGGAGGCATGGGCCCACAGGTAAAGTGACTCAGTCATATAGAATATAACTCAAAGGGCTGTGTGTCATAAAGCAAGTCATGACAGTGGATGTGTCCTTTAGTGTTACCAGCCCACTACACTCCCACTCTGCAGCTGCCACACAGCCAGATTTGGTGCTTGGACCGTCAGTTTATGAGCAAACCCAATGTTTGGTTACCCTTCATTTAGAGCTACCGTAAAAACAGCTATAATGTCAAACCAGTAGCCTATAAACTTCCTACAGATGATCCTTCTACTCTGCTGAAGAGAGGTTTTGGTTCTGCCAGCTCGTAACTTTGCCTTTAAATGTCAGAAGCGCTTTGATGATTAGCTTGGCTCTGACCAGCGCTCACCCACTGCCAACGCCAGTTCTACATGTTAAATCCTACTCGCCAACTCCCACCTAGGGAGACAGACAGAGGCAGAATACTCGGACTGCTCTGAGCAAGCTGCCGCCAACACATTTTGACCAAAAACGGTGCCAATTTTGGCACTGTTGGTTTCCTTTTATCATCTTAATTTTTGTCGATGGGATTCAGTGTAATACATAAGATGCTTAAACAACAGTGTCCTTTTGAATTACCATTGCCAGACAGCTGCTTCATTCTGCACCCAACCACCTCCTACTCTAACATCACCTCACACACACACACACACAGACACACACACACACACACTGTGCCCCTCGGCCCCTCTCTGTGCCACCCTGGCATGGTGACTTTGGCAGTTAGCGTACCAGCAGCTGGTGTGGCATCTGCTCGACAAGTGTAATCGTCTGCTGAACAAAACTCTTCCTCTGAGTGGAGCTGCTCTCTGGCCTGCCCCTCTACTCTCTCTCTCTCTCTCTCTCTCTCTCTCTCTCTCTCTCTCTCTCTCTCTCTCTCTCTCTCTCTCTCTCTGTCTCTGTCTCAATCGTGCACACACAAACACACACGCACTTGCCCAAGTACACACATGTAGTGCCATCCAAACCCGCCTGCTGGGTTGCCATGAAAACATACACGCAAATGCACAGAGGGGAGCATGGACTCATAGAGACGCATATACAGAGACACACAACTCATATATACATACATACACAAACACACTCACACGCAGCTGTCCACTTTCACACACAGCCCACTCCAGCCAGCCCACACACAGCCCATACATGCACATAATTAAACACTAGTTAGTGGGAGACATGATCGTCACTGACCTTCATTAAGATTCAAACCTTTAGACGGAGCAGGTGTGAGACGCTGTGCTGACTGTGTGTTCCTCTCTTTGTGCAGAACTATGGCGGAGGGATGAGGCCTCCACCAAACTCCATGGGGCCGGGGATGCCGGGAATGAACATGTGAGTAAACTGTAAAAAAGTTCTTGAGTATTTGCGAATTCTCATTCCAGAGAAAAGCCTAATTTAGGGGAATAGGCAGATTTTTTTTTAAACCTGGATCTTATTTTTGTAGTTTTGACTGTATCTCCTTCTGGGGGATGATAGCACTTTCTTCACCAAGTCAGTTGCTGAGATCTGGGGACAAAATCCCTCGTCACATTAAAAATGGATTTACACACAAGTACAGGGAGAATGGTTTGTCAAACTTGAAGCAGGAACTTGGGTAAAATCTAATGGAGACTTACAGGGGACAGATCAACCAATAAGCTAATGGCAATGAAGTTGGTTAGAATACATTTATTATCACCAGTAGGGAGTGAAATTTCTACCTTTCTTTAAATACAATACCAATAATCTGACTGGCTTTATAATGTAAAATAAATTAGAATCCATCACCATGCAAAAATATGTTTTATACTCATCATGGTCTACTTCCAAAACTCTTCCTTAAATTATTAGACAGAATAATTTGGAATATTTGTCTGTGTGTAGAGTTAAAATTGCCACAATAACACTTAAAATGTGCTTTTTGTCATGTGAATTCACCTCTGTTGTGTGCCAGAGGTCCTTACATTAAATGTCCAGTTCCTTATTGCTCTCTCTGTTTGCTTTTCCAGGGGTCCTGGTGGAAGAGGTCCATGGCCAAACCCCAACACCAACTCAGTGAGTCACACTCTCTCACATCTTTATCACCCACATGACTGAGTGTGTATACAATAACTGTGTCTCGTGTTTTGTTTCATCTCGGGCTCTATTCTCTCCACAGATAGCTTATTCATCTTCATCTCCAGGCAACTATGTGGTAAGTGTCCTGTCATGGACCCGTGTTCAACCACAGGCCATAAATTACCTGTCATGCAGTGACATCTAACAGGCACGCTGCTGTCTAGATGCACTCAGCACTCATTTCTCTTCTTCTCTTGCTTCTTCACCCCTCAGGGCCCTCCAGGGGGAGGCGGCCCACCAGGAACTCCCATCATGCCTAGCCCCGGAGGTGAGTTATACACTTCAGTTTCCCTTCTGATTTCTACTTTTAACCAGTGTTCACTGAAGGAGGGCTCCTTCTAAGAAACATCAAACCTGTTCTTTGTCAGATACACGTTTCTCTTTGGTAGTCAGGCAGAGATAGGACTCTAAATACTTAAGGAATTGAGCCTGAAGGAATGTTTTTGTAATGTAAAACATTTTTTAAAAATTGTAAAATATTACACTGAATGTGTGACATACATGAAAATTTTTGGTTGGGTATCACATTTTGTCACTGTTCTCCACTTTAGGTGCATTCAGAAAAATATTTTAGTGTTAGCTGTGTTTTCTCACAGTCAAGACAGTTGTATAAAAGGGAAGCAGAGGCATGTCAGTCTGCAATCAACTGAGTGATCCATCTCAGCTTTGACCCATCAGTCTAGTATCTCTGTGGAGGATTAGCTGCAAACAAAACACTGTGGGCAGATATCCTGTAGATGTTCTGTTTCTGTTGGCCTGTGGAGAGCTTCTTTTTGTGTCCACTATTTATTATTTATATACGTACCTCTATTGTGATTCGTTGCCGGGGCAACCTTTTGTACAAAACGCTCCTGCTCACGTACACCAGGAGGAAAAACATATTTCCACTGCAGTCGCCAAGACTGTGTGCACAGACACACACACACACACACACACACACACACACACACACACACACACACACACGCACACACACACATGCACGCTCACATACACACAAAACTCCCACTCAGTATTGCCCCCCTCCTCCAGTCACGACATAACAAGCTAGATTCAGGCAAGATCTCTCCACCACTTTGCACACGCTGTATCCATCTCCTCCCCTGTCTTTCAATTTGTTATTCTTTTTTTTTCCTGCCTTTCTCCGTCTTTTTCTCACAACTTTATGCCTGCAATGCCAGATCAAGGACATCTCATCCTTCTGAATCTTTTCAGGACAGACACATGAGGAGTGACACAGCATGTACTGGTTGTTGCTACGTTGCCAGAGTGTCCATAGAATAACTTGGTCTAATCTCCTGATTGTTGGAATTACAGATAATGGGTCTCTTTTAATGCACAATGCAGAGAACAGTGAGTTGATTGACTGACAGATACTGTCATTATGTTCTGCCTCTTAAAGTAATATCCAGGTGATCTTTCTCTTGCACCACAGAAACAAGAATATGTCTGGGTTTTAGCTCGTTGTATTGTACAAATGGCAAAATTAAACTGAAACAATGTCAAATGCAGTGAAAAACAGTGCCACTCCAGTGACTTCGCCATAGCTCACCTCATTGTTTCCCATGTCTGACCCCATTTCATACCCCAAATCCACCTTATTTTTTGACATTTTTAGACCAATTGGATACAGAGGGAGATAATATAAGTATTTCTCTTTGATTAGGAGGAACAAACTGTCTTACAGTATTCTGATTTTAAACATCCAACTGTTTTTTGTCATAGATTCAACAAACTCAAGTGAAAACATCTACACAATGATGAACCCAATCGGCCCTGGTGGAAATAGACCTAATGTGAGTAACATTGTTCTGTTCATTTTTGAATTATAATAAATAGGCCTAGCTTCATTGTTTCTACATTTCATCCAGAATTTATTTATATGGTTATTTCTAATTCATTATCAAGCATAAAAAGAACAAGATACACAATCTTTATATACGTTGTGGTTATTTTTCTTTAGTTCCCAATGGGACCGGGTCCTGACGGACCAATGGGTGGAATGGGTGCTATGGAGCAGCATCATATGAACGGATCACTAGGTGAGTAGTTAACAATAGTGCACAGTGCACAGTGTGTGTAGCAGGTACTTGGTATGAGCTCTGAGAATATTCAGTGAAACCTGTTACTTTCTATGAACAGAGGCCTTTAGAAGTAAGACTCTGCCCTCCTATGGCTGGTAGAGGAAGTGTTCTCTCTCCTCTGTGTATTGATCAAAGCTGAAACAGATTAGTGGGGCAGTGAGTAGGCCAATTGATCCCGTGGATGGGTGAGATGTGGTCAGTGAACCCAGTGCAGTTGTTGCTCATCTGTACCTGAAACATATAGCTTAATTAAAGACCATTACCTGTGAGAGATCAGGGTGTTTTGTGCTTGCACTGGATATCCTGAAGGGATGTTTAATTAGTAGCAGGCTGCTGAAAATTGGAACTGTTACATAATAATCATTCAGGTTTCTCTCTTTTTTTAAATTTCTAATTACAGGCTCTGGTGACATGGATGGGTTGCCAAAGGTAAGACTGACTGACTGTCCATCTGCCCATGTATTTGTCTGTCTGTATGAAGGCTGTATTCTCATTGGTTTGTTTCCAATATTGTAGAATTCTCCCAATAACATGGCAGGCATGAACAATCCCCCCGGCACTCCACGGGACGACGGCGAGATGGCAGGCAACTTTTTAAACCCATTCCAAAGTGAAAGTGTGAGTACCAACACACCTTATAAGCTGGGAACAAACTAGAGGACTATTTTAAAAAATCCTGTATGACTGTAACAAGGAATAGAGTCGCATAGAGTATTTACTCCCTTACTTCCGCAGATTAGTCATATCTGCACAAATCTCCACTGTTATCAAACAGCAGGATCACATTCAGATGTCACAGAAAATCAGTTTACACGATACAACTGTGATGGCACCACCTCAGTTCTGCACACTCTGTGTGACTCTGTGTGCCAACTGTCTGCGGTGACCCAGGTCTGGTTTCACAAAAATAGACTTTGACTGTGGTAGATCAAACTAACAGACTTCAGACGGACATCCAAAATCTAAAATCTGGTCCCTGACTATCTCAACTAAGACCGATTTGCCATTTATTCTTGGTAAATGAAGACATGAAGACACTGTATTCAGAAATTATTCAGACATCTTAATTTTTTTCACATTTTGTTATGTTGCAGCCTTATGCTAACATAAAAAAAATCTTTTTTCCCCTCATCAATTTGCACTCAATGCCTCAGGGGCAGCAAGTAAGTTTGGCATTTGGCCAGTTTTTTTCTGATCCATTAGGTGGCAGAAGAGAAGATAATCAAAGGCTAATTTTAAAAATTGATCGATAGAAATGCAACTAGAATTTGCCTTGTTATTGTTCACATGTGTGGCACTGAGGCCCACAGTCACAGAACTGTTACTGTTACAGTTACTGAACTGGTGTAATTTTTTTCATATCACACATCGTATGTCCACTATTTCAGAGGTCTGTCAAGCAAGCAACAGAACCTTTTGAAATAAATTTAAAAAAACACTTCCGTGCACTTTTTTGAAAGCAAAATTGCTACAGAGGAAGTGATTCTGTGGGTAACGGTTACTGCCATGACGGAGATCTATTTTAGCACCAGGCGCTGTGCACTGACAACAGTGCAGCCCACAAACAGATGTGTGACTGTTTGTCTCTGTCATTCACTTGCAACAAGGATAAAAGTGTAATAAGCATTCTTCAAGTGGAGGTAGATTCTCTATTGGGACATTATAGCCAAATTTGGGACTGTGGTCAATTCAATTGATTGGACATGATTTGGAAAGGCACACACCTGTCTACATAAAGTTCACAGTTGACAATGCAGAGAGAAAACCAAGCCATGAGGTGAAGAACTGCCTGCAGAGTGCAGACAGGATTGTGTCAAGGCACAAATCTGGAGAAGGCTATAAAAACATTTCTGCTGCATTGAAGGTTCCCAACAGCACAGAGGCCTCCATGATTCTTAAATGGAAGAAATTTGGAGCAAGCAGGACTCTTCCTAGAGCTGGCTACCTGACTAAACTGAGCAATCAGGGGAGAAGGACCTTGGTTCAAAAGGTGAACTTCAGAGATCGTGTGTAGAGATAGGAAACTTCCAGAAGGACTACCATCACTGTAGCACTCCACCGATCTGGGCTTAATGTTAGAGTGGCCAGACGGAAGCTTCACCTCAGTGAAGACACATCAAAGCTGCTTGGGGTAAAAAAAAAAGCACCTAAAGAACTCTGAGACTCTGAGGAATATGATTGATTAAACCAAAATTGAAGTATTTGACCAGGCTACACTCATGACCTGCTCAGTGCCAATTCAGCAATGAAGCATGGTGGTGGTAGGGAGGCTGGTCAGGGTTGAGGGAAAGCTGAACAGAACAAAGTACAAAGATATCCTCAGTAAATACCCGATCCAGAGGATTTAGGACCTCAGACTGGGCCGAAGGTTCACCTTCCAACAGATCAATGACCCTAAACATGCAGTTAAGACAAAGCAGGAGTGGCTGAGGGACGAATCTGTGAATATCCTTGAGTGGCCCAGCCCGGACCAGACTTGAACTCAACCAGACATCTCTGGAGAGACCTGAAAATGGCTGTCCACCAACATTCCCCATCCAACCTGACAAAGTTTTGATCTCTAGAGAAAACTGGCAGAAAATCCCCAAATCCAGGTGTGCAAAGCTTGTCGCTGCCAAAGATGCTTCAACTGAGTACTGGGTAAAGGGTCTGAATACTTATGTCAATGTGATATTTCAGTTTCTCCTTTTTAATAAATTGGCAAAAACTTCTGAAAAAATGTTGTTTTCACCTTATCGTTATGGGGCAATAAATGTAGATTGATGAAGGGAAAAGGATTTTCTTTATTTGCTGCAACATAACAAAAGGTGGAAAAATTGAAGGGGTCTGAACACTTTCTGAATACACTGTAGCTGACTCAGCAATCGCGCAATGAAAACAACTGATGTGTTTTGTCAACAGGTTACCACACTTTCTAAGAACTCTACCTTTCATTACATTGCTAGAAAACCACAAATAGTGAGCCACGTTTTGTTTTGTTTTTTGTCATTTGGAGCCACTGGTCAGCAGATGTCTCTGACTGTTACCATGAAAACCATTGAGGTAGCAAGGTGAACATTTTAGGCTTGAAATAAGTCTTCATTTTTGTGAAACTGTCTAACTTGCATTAGACTAATCTAAGAGCAACACTAAGACTGACCTAATGCGACGGTCTGAAATGTGAAACCCGCCCCTGCTCTATTTTGCACCCTCTACCATAAACTTTGTACCATCTTGAAATCAACACCCATGGCTGAATTGAGCTTCATTATTAGTCCTGTATATCGTGCCCTGTGTTCCCAGCTTTACCTAACTTTGAAACACAGCATGCACAACAGCATGGAAGAGAACCACATAATATGCTTTCTCAAATGCATGAAGAGATTGTCATATAGTGATTAATATGAGACTGACAACTACATTTTGCTACAGTATCCTGACTGTGATCTGAAATTCCCTAACATTTTCTCCTTGGGCTGGACTCTGCTCTGCTTGCTGCTGGTTTACTGACGTAAGAAGTTAATTAGAAAGGGTTAGTTGTTTAGTGTAATGTTCGCTGCAAAAGGCTGGTGTACTGGACATGGCATTTAGTTTAGCTAGTTGTATTGCTTTCATCTTGAACTGGGTAGTATAAGAGGTTTAATATAGTTTTGGCTTATCTTTTCTCCCCTCCCTCTGTTTTTTCTCTCTTTACAGTATTCACCCAACATGACGATGAGTGTGTGATTTTTTTATTTTATTTTATCTTTTATTTTATTTTATTTCTCTTTCATCTCCCCTTATCCCAATCTCCCCCTTCCATCCGCCCGGTTGCATCTTGCATTACCTTCCTCCCTCCCTCCCTCTGTCCTCCCTCCCTACCTCCTCTTCCTCGTGGACGGTGTGCTGTGCCACACAGCACCTGAGGATACCCCTGGAAAGCAGGACTCCCCTCAAGGCCCCCCATCCCAATGCCTGCAAAATGGGTGTAAGAACATGAAACGGCCTCCAAGCAACAGGAAAGGTCTCCTATCCGCTTCTCCTCGCCTGCCAGGCACCAACAAGGGCCCTAGGACAGTGAGAGCCTGAACCTGCTCCAAGCCTGTCTCTCCCAAACCCAGAAACCTGTCCCTATGGGTGGATTTCAGTCCAATCAAGATGCCCACTTGCATCTGCCACCACTCCATAATATCATGCTGATCATAACTTATGAGGGCACGCAAGTAGTTAACTGACGGGGGAGGGCTGAAAACCCTTATTCAAAAACTCCTGTGGCAGGAACGATATATTAAAAAAAAGAACTGATGATGTTATTTTAGGGCAAGAATGGTTTTCATTAAATGTTTGTATTTTTTGTTGTTGATGATAATATTATTGTTATAATTTTCATAATTGATAATATTCTACTAATGTAGTTATGATTTCCTGTAAAGGGCACATTTTTATCTCAGCAGCAGCATCAACAATGACAGAATAAGCACACACTCGAAAAATGCACAATGATTTTCTGTTTACATGATTTTAGGTTATTTGTTGTTTGTTTTGTTTTTGTCACAGTCGGTCTCACTTCACATACCTCTCCTTGAAACTTCTTCTGAACTTGTAGCCTGTGTCTTTGCCTTCTAAATCTTTGTAGCACCATTTCCATAAACTAAGAGAGATTGGAATAATTGATTATCTTCACCTAATGAAGTAGTTTATGCCGAGGTGTTGGTATCTCAGCTGAAACTACTGTATCCATATAGTCACAACAGAATCTATCTCAGAGCATTGCTGTTTTCTGGTACAAAGGGTCTGCTGAAGCACCTGAATGGTCGGATGTCTAGCTATCTTGTCTTAATAAACACCCTTTTACTCTGCTTTTACTGCAAGAAAATGGCTCTGATGAAATCCTGACATGATTGTCAGGACAGGTGCCAGTTCTCATTCAGTAACAGACAGAGACAACAGAGAGCATTTTGTGGATCCTTTCGTCTCCTCTACAGATTTGGTCTTGTCTGTCTGTAAATACAACATATTTAGCTTGTATTGTGGTTGTTTTATTATTAGTTATTTACAAGTTGTCTGTGAATCCTAAAATGTGGTTCCTTCCCCTTCATCACTTTGTTTGATTTCAGCCTTACTGTGGACTCTTTAGTGGCACTGTTTTCCACCCAGGACTCATTCTAGTCTCTCCCCAATGTCTCCTTCTTTGTTCGACTGGGGGAGACATTGGGACCTCTGATATGCTCGTGAAGCCTGCTTTCATGCTTTGAGTCTGGGTTGAACTCACAGATCCTGTATGATCTACTTTCTTAACCCAGACAAGACAGGCTAAATAACTGTCTCCTCTGAGCTCCCATCGACCAGTTGCCTCAGCGAGTCCCTCATGTATGGGATAATGGATCCAGAGTGTTGGGTGGCTGCAGCAGCGCTGATGATGGGAGTAGAGTGATGTACTTTGGGGTTAACAGACCATGCAGCCACGTCAGTCTAAAGAAGAGGAACAATAATCGGATACTTTTGTAATGGATGTATTTCAATTTTTGTGGATTGTTTTCAGCAGATTGTTTTTATTTGAAATGTATCAACTGAGAAAAAATCGAAGCCCATAAAGCCCATAGAATCTGCACACAAAGAAAATCATAGTTCACATTTTACACCATTTAATTTGTTTCTTTCTGTGTGTTATGTACTCTTGACCCGATTAACTCACTGTTTCAAAGGGATAAATTATCTCTCATTATCTCTTGCATCATACTGCAGCACTTGTGTCATGGCTGTGTTCAAACCAACAATAACTAAACAACAATTGTAGCCTCTATGGGTGATGGTGATGTACTTATCAATTTTCTGATATCAGTGTGAACAGATTGTACCCTGAGTTGAACAGGGACATCTCCAGGATTTGGCTGTCAGTGGCCTGGGAAACAGTCTTTCCAGTGTTTCTTCAATATGACACACACCTCCCTTCTTTCCTCCAATCCCATCCCTCACCCCCCCCCCCCCCCCCCCCCTTATCTTCACCCCCTTTTTCTTTTAATTTCCTTTTTTGTAAATACTGTATAATGCATTTTGATATCATTGACATGTTTTGATATGTCAGTCACTACCAATGAATACAGCTGAAAGTAAATTATAAATAAAACTGTCCATGTTTTTCATAGAGAAAGGATGCGCAGACTATTTGGCTCATGTGGCTAAATTTCCATAAAAATGTATAGAACACAGTAACACAATAAATGCAGACTGTATGCTAAAGACTTGTATGGTGGGGAGGGTAGGACAGAGAGAGGACAGGACAGAGAGAAGCAAATGAGCTGTGGCGTCCTCACTCTGCCCTTGTCTCCATATGCTTCAGATAAATGTCACTATTGGCTGTGAATAATCAGCATCTGAATCATTTTTTTAAAGGGCATCTTCTCACAAAAAAACATGTGACCTCATATTGCAGTTTTTAATATGAAGGATTTTTATCAATTTAAGAAAACTTTTAAAAAGGAAAAATACTTAAGAGAACCTTGTTTTAAATTAAGAATAGATAAAAAGTAATACTTATGGGGAAAAACTGTGTCCTTTGCTATTCGCTCCTTTAATAGCTTTGTATAGATTCAAGCTCTCTCACTGATCCTCTCTCAGTCCTCTGTGTATATCGATCGTTGGCCATCTCTGTACTTCTATTGTGATGTATAATACTGTACCATTAGGAAGATTTGCTGGTTGGGTGGGGTGGTTATGTTGAGTTGGGGAGGGGTGGGGATTCAAGGGAAGGGGATATAAATGATTCTCCTGTACTGTTCATGGTCCTTTCTGATGACACGGCAGTATTCAATATGAAGCAGTCTGTCTCTTGGGTTTGCTTTGTATTTCATGGTAGGATAGTTCAGAATCTTGTCTTAGGGACTTAGGTGTCTTGTGTAGGTAATAAAGATGTTCTTTGTATGTTTCTTTATATTGTAAAGTTTCTTTAGACTGAAAGAAAAACAGATAATTTGCTTATCAAAAAAGAAACAATGCATCAATAATAAATGTCATTTGATTTTTCCTTGTTGTTTGAATCTCTTCCTCTGAGCTCTCATTTTAACCGGTATCTTACACACAAAGGGAAGTTGCACACAATGCAGGAAAGGACCTCTAGACCTGCTGCGCCTACATGCTTGAAAGGCCCTGGTTTAACTGCCCTATCATGAGCATTGGTTTTTGGACTTTACCTGTGCACATACCTTTCAAAAAGATATATCATCAACGTGTTTGATTCAGGCTATCTGAAACTATTTTTTATAGTTAAAGTTCTACCAATAGACAGCAGAAAACTGTTCATTGTGAGGTCCTGCTGTGTACATTCAGGAGCTAAGTCATTGCCAATAGCGTCCTTTATGGGAATAAATAGCAATTAAAGGCTTTTTATTTGGCAATGGTTCAACTTAAAGGTGCTTTTATCTTAAGAAAGAAAATTCTGTTATATTTGTCTATTTCTGAATTATAAATCGCCATTAATAAATATTTGTATAGGCCTCTTTGGAAAGAGGGTAAGTTAAGAGATCACGTATTGTATCATTATCAAAAACTGGTTTGCGATCCCCTTGAGGATAAACATTAACATGCATGAAAAGGTCCAATAGCGGTACAGGAGCTCAAGGTTAACAGGAAGCAGCTTGTTGTGATGAGGTAGAGACCACGACGAAGTCAGTTTGACGTCGTTTATGCAGCACGGCACGCAGGCGCCACTGGCCCCGTGTTTCCCAACGGCAAACTGACTTCGCCACTGTGAGCTGGAGGGGAGATTGTCCAGGACCAAAACAAGCCTCCGCATAAACAACTCGTGTTTTTAGGTAAGCTTCAGTTTATTCTGTTAAAATGAATTATCATACGTGACTGACTCACTCTGAACTCGATATAAGCAGTGGTTTATTGCAAAACAAGACAAAACAGTCACTTAATTGTCACTAATATTAGCTAGCTAGATACCCAGTCAGATTACAGCTAATGCTAGTTTGCTATCGTCAAGTATGTTAGCAGCAGCCTGTTAGCCGCTTGAGGAGCTAGCAGCAGGATAACTTGTCAGAAACTTCTGGAAACGTGAGACTAGCTTGACTACTGTTCATCAAAATATACTGTTGTAGCAAAACACTACACAGGTGAGTTGTAGTTGTAATCATGTTTCAGATTTTGCTAACTGATGATAATAATCGACTCAGTCCTGGGTGGTTTCTGAGGGAAGGTATGCACTCTACATATATCGTAGATGCGGTGTTAGCACCGTAATAAAATGTATGATATACCAGCGGGTAAGTTTAAAAACAGCGATTGCATTTTAATTTGGACTCCGGTTTTGGGACATTCAGTTAAAGGCGTCAATTCTGTAACTTGAATATTGTAAAGTTGCACATTTTTTAAGTTGATAACCTTCTTTCTCAGAGTATTCCGCAAATGACTGAAAAAGAGGAGAGTATGGACGTCTCTGATATCCATGACAGTGCGCCATCAGCAAAGAAGAATGGACGAACCTCGTTGTTGGACAGTGGGGAGGACTTTGAGGTTTTAGATGATGAGGACATTGACGACGACCCCCCTCCTCTGGAAGATGCCGGGGGAGGGAAGGGGAAAAACTCAGATGAGTCTGACAAGATAAATGCAGACACAGATCCAGACCCTCCAGGTCAAGTTGATGAATGGCTGGATGTTTTAGGTATGTTTCAAAATAACCTTGGTAGCATGTAGAAAAGTACAGTCCTGTAGAAGATGTTACAGACGTTTTAAAGTTAATATTGACAATGGGATTGTTGCCTGATCAAATCCACACACTCTCCCAAACTACAACAAAGATTCCCAAGGTGTTGATACACCTCTGACTTGTGATTGCGCCGTAGACACTGGCAACTGATTGGAGCAGAATTTGTTCTAACTGCAATAAATATCCTTATATTTCCCAAGGTAATGACCAGCTAAAGAAAAAAGTCCTGGAGGCAGGGCAAGGGCGAGACAGTCGGCCGCAGAAAGGGCAGAATGTCAAGATTAATCTTAAGACCTTCCTTAAGGACGGGGCACTGGTAGAGGAGCAGTCTGACCTCACTTTCACTCTGGGAGACGGTGATGTTATCCACGTAAAAACTGTTTCATTTCATAAGTTGAATTTTTCCTCTTCAGGTTGCAAATAATGTATAGAGATGTTTTACATTTCATCTAGGTTGCGCATGACTTGCTTTATGCTAGTTATATAACTCATGTTGTACATATTGGTGTCCTGCTGCAGTGATATTATTCTACCTGCAGGCTCTGGATCTCACAGTGCAGCTCATGGAAATGGGAGAGAAGGCTCTCATCCAGACGGATGCAAAATATGCATATGGTACTCGTGGGAGGTAAGCAGCCTAACTAATCTAGTCTAGGCTTTAAGGCTTCAATTTAATCCACAAGGATATGTAAGTTTACTTCCTTGAATTTGGAAAAAAATAGCATAGCCTTACTTGTTTGGCAAGCTTTGTTTTTTGCCAGGGATATATGACACTTGAAATTCCTTGTGTGTAATCCAGTGATTGATGTCTCTCTCCACATTATTTCCTGAAATTGACTTTGTTTCTTTCCCTTGCCAGTTTTCAACCTGAGGTCCCCCCCAATGCTGAGCTGTCCCTTGAAGTGGAACTGCTAGAAGCTACTGATGCTCCAGATCTGGAGCTGCTGCCCCCTGCAGAAAAGATTGCCCTTGCGAGCCAGAAGAGAGAGAGGGGCAACGTTCATTATCAGCGCGGGGACTATGCTTTTGCTGTGAACTCATACAGCATTGCCCTGCAGATAACAGAGTCTAGTTCTAAAGGTGAGACACAAGTCAGGGAATCAGGATTCAGTAAAAGGTTTACAGTAGGTGTTTTGGGCTTTGTGGCTGCCTAACAGGTGGAGTAGATGGTAAGCAGGGAAAACCTCATACATACATACATACATACATACTAATGTTCAATCATTCTGTTTATGCACTAATAGACAGTATAATGATTTAATTTAATTTGAAGGTTCTGTTTATCTGTGGTCTTTTTTACTGTTTTTAATCTTATTATTTTGTTCTGTTGTGTTGGTTGCTTCTGCTGCAGTTGACATTAGTCCTGAGGAGGAAAATGAGCTGATGGATGTGAAAGTGAAATGTTTGAACAACATGGCTGCTTCTCAGCTGAAACTGGACCACTATGATGCAGCTCTTAAATCGTGTGTCTCAGCTCTGGCACATCAGCCAGAGAACATAAAAGCACTTTTCCGCATGGGCAAGGTACATGTTGTTCATCTTCTTTCTGCCCACTTTCTTTTTTGTTTGTCTGTTTAATTCACTTATAATTGTGTATTTTCATTCAAGGTATTGGCCTTGCAAGGTGAATACACAGAAGCCATTCAAACTTTGAGGAAGGCACTGAAGTTGGAACCAAGCAACAAGGTACTTTAGGTCTCCTCTTGTCGATTTTTGGTAAAACACAGATTTCGAATGGAGAAATTGCAGTTATGACCAGCAGATGGTGCTGTAGGGTAAAATATCATATCACTTAGTTTTGTAGTGCAAGGTCAGGTGGACTGCTGATTCATCATTTCAGAGGATCTGTTTTCATGTTGTTGCTGTAAATAGGTTTGCCCTGCAACCCAGCCATATCTAATGCCCAGCCACAGTTCCTGTTCTCCTGCTTATGCAGTCAGGTATATGTGGTTCTTTGGCTACACAAAGCTATTTGACAGAATTCAGATCAGTGCGTGGGTTTCTTGGATTAGCTGTAAGATATAGCGGCATGTACTCATGCCCAGAATCCCCCACTTCAGTCCTACACCAATCTGTCAAGCAACACATGGCCTGGCCACCACTTTCATGCAGTATAAATATATAATGCATTTTGTAATAGTACATTTTAGGTGGATTGCTGAATTAATAGGCCTCTGTGTAGTTGAGAATCTTTTGCAAACCTGCCAGAGACTGCCAGAGATTTGACATTTCATAACTGTCACCATCGTGTATGATTGCAATTGTGTCTATTTGTCAACGCATTTCCAATTTGATACTAGATTTCTTGTTTTAATGTTAAAATGGACTTGTCTCCTAGTGCTGAAATAATGAAAAGACTCCCTAAATAACCCCATGTTCTAACAGTAAGTACAGTGGGTGTGTTTAAGTGACAATACAAGAATGCTCCCATTATAATCAATGAGGCGGTCTTAAACAGGCGCAGGCATCATGGAGTGACAAGATGACGCGCTCTCTCTCTCTTTTCTCCCAGCAATGATGAGACATGCTGTCTGCATTTTTTACACTGGTCTGAGCTGTTCACGCCCTCTATCTTGAACTCAGATGGATGAGGAGAGATTTATTGTGTCGGTGGTTGTTTAGTTTTTGATATGGTGCGCGGACTTGACAGTTCTGGTATAGACAGCCTCAGACTGCCTCAGCACAGTTTTTGGAGACACAGATGCTGTTAGGACAGGATGGTAAATGTTTGTTTAGCCTACTTCATCCTTGCCTCAGGAACAGGTCAATGTTGTGTCATTTCTGTCATTTTGGTGGGAAGCTGATTGCACAATATTGGTGCAAACTTGCCATGGGTGCCCTGCTCAAATACTGTGCAGTAAATTCACCATCTTACTCTTAGCAGTAGATTAGAATTTGACAAATCTTCAGGGTACACACTTATACAGACATTCACAATGACTCTACAATCTCTAATGATAAATTCACAGTATATAATTTAAGCCCTGATATTCCATTTGCTGACTGTTTTTGAAGATCACAGAGAAAAGCCCCAGATCAGAGTCAAGACTCTGCATCACAGATGCTTGAAAGATATCTAGCAGGCTCAATGTCTGGATCCATTGAGGAGTCTAAATCCAGAAGGGTGGAAAGTGTTGTTCCATTCTCTTACCGACATTGTCTTATTTTTCTTCTTTGTTTTTTCGCTGCATATAAGAGTACAATCAACTTGGATTGCTCTCTTCTTGCGGACATCTGTTTTGGAAGAAAACCAAATCCTGTGTGCATGGTGTCATGCCATGTCCTGTGTCACTTCTCAAGAGTGTTTTCATGACAAAAATTAGTATTGAGACCAAACTGACTGGTTGGGGATTCCTCCTGGTGACAGGTCTTGTAATTTGTGACCCTCTGTTGATCATCGATTGAGTAGTGTGCAAACCACAACAGTTTCAAGATTACTGATTACAAGACAGGTTGTGTCCTGTGATGACTTTGAAAGTCATGTAGACTGCAATCAAATGACTTTTGAGTCAACATAACTCCATCAGTTTTTTTGAAGCACATTTTCAAAGCATAATCATTTCTGTTGTCTCTGAAAGCAGCTTAGCAGTTTGCTTAGTCACTCACCAGCTTTAAGAGCAGTGAAGTGACTCAGATCTGAGAAATTGCTGGAGCAATAACTGAACCCATATCCTGGAATAATTGTGTGGACATTTTGTGATGCAAGCCTGTGATTTCTTGTAAGATAGCAAAGAACAGCATAAACATTTATTCCAGTATTTATTTATGTCAGTGTTTGTTTATTGTAGAAAAATGATTGACTTCATTTTTTGCTTGTCTTTTGGACCAGTACTGTCATCCTGACAAATTCCCATTCAGAAGGAACTCAGTTTTGAGTTGTAATACAATATCAGGACTTTATTTTCTACATATTGGGATAGTGGGGTTGGTAGAGAAGAGCAGGGTTTGTGTATTGGACTGTAGCCTGCAACACCTATTCGTCTTGTCTCTCCTTTCTAGACTATCCATGCAGAGCTCTCCAAGCTGGTGAAGAAGCACTCGGAGCAGAGAGGAGCAGAGCAGGCCATGTATAAGAAGATGCTGGGTAACCCCACTAGTAGCAGCAGCAGCAGCAGCATACAGAAACACCGGACCAAGTCTTCATGGGTGAGACAGTCATTCCCTGAGAAAACAAATGTGTAAAAGGGTGAAAAATGTAGCATTAGAATACAGCTTGAATATCTGGCCATCATCACATGATACTCATGCACTGTCATGCATTTTCTTTTAGAGTGATGTGTATGTAATCCTCAAGGGAACCTTTGTGTTGTAATAAACAGGGAGCATTGGTAATGAATGAACTTAATTTGTGCTTTTCACTGTGTCATTATTCAACCTACTTAACATGCTCTCTCCACTCTTTGTTCCTTTATTTCCCCAGGGTCTCAGCTGGAAGTGGCTATTCGGTGCCACTGCAGTAGCCATTGGTGGTGTAGCGTTATCCGTTGTCATAGCTGCTAGAAACTGAACCAAGTCTGTAGTGATGGCCTGACCAAGCCCCTGCAATGTGATAGCCTAACCACAGAGGCACATCTTGCAGTGCCTTCTGACCTTTGGTCAAAGGGGGTGGAAATGTCAGTCGGTCAGTTGCCCCTTGAGTTGTCACTCTCCTTTCTCTGCTATGTTTGAGAAGTATATGTGACAAATTAGTAAAACATCAATATTTGCATATGGAAAATGTCTTTCCAACCTAATAAATGTGTAGGATTATGCATATCTGTCACATTGCCAGACACTGTTTTTTTTTTTTTTGTTTTTTTTTTTTTGCTGCCATTGTTTTTGTCTTTAGTAGTTGATGTTAGAAAATGATTATTTGAGCAATGAAATAAAAAAATAACTTGCCATAGGTAGAAGCTATTTATAAGATATTTTTCCCATAAAAATTAATTGTGATATGGTCCTATTTTATGCTATAGTTTTAAATACAGATTGTGCAGTTAAATGAATACTTCCTGTTCAAGAGAGAACATGTGATTTCACTTTGTTTTATGGTACAATGTTTAATGTTAACTGGTGTAATGCAGATGCTCTATTTTTTGACATTCACACACTGGCAACATGCTTCCTTGTGTTTTAGCTTTCTCACCCTTTTTTACAGACTCATGCACTGAGTGACCAGAAAAGTAGAAACACAGATACAATGTAATTCCAGACAACAGTCCTGTAAGATAGAACACTTATTTAAAGTTTTCAGATTTTGTTGACAGACTTTCTTTAGTTGCTAGAATTGTATCCATCTCATTAACATATATGAAGGAGCAAATACATCAGAAAGACCTCACAACTTAATACAGTTAAATGAAACACACCAAGCAGCAGTACCAAGTACCATGGAATTGAATGAACACCTGTCTGACGCAATGTCACCAAGAAAGAACAATGGCACTATATAAATATACATGACTGCTGTATTGATTGATTGATTTCAATGCATCTATACTCTTGGTCACTTGTGTATTTGTACATAAAAGCATCAGCTGTATTTTCTGTTCAGCATTCCATAAATCACTCATTTTATTTTGGTAGAGATATAGTTTTTACCTTAAAATGGGCAGAGAATGGTACATGAAGTTTCTCAGTGATGTTGCTATGAACAGTGTTGAAGGAGAATTTATTTTTATCCAATTCCAGTCAAGTACGCTACAATCTTTTATGAAGACCAAATATTGAGGGAAGACCCTTCAAGTACAACATTGCTTGTGTGTTTTTTCTTTCTCTCCTACATGTTTTGCCTGTGAAGTTTTCCTCAAATGATTCTCTGTCAGGTGTTTATTTATTACACTTTTTTTGTTCTCTTGTTTTTTGTGACACGGCTTCTCAAGAGTAGTCTGTTGTCAGAGCCAAAAGTTGTTTAAACTGGATGATGAATGAAATGATCACAAAAATTCCTGGCATTCCCTGCATTTATTAATTTTATATTCATCAGAATAAAAGTTGTCTCTTATCAAACTATGGTCTCCTTTTTTAATCGTGTTACAATTTCTGCCAGTATATCTCACAACCAGCAGTAACAAGTGATTTTCAACTATTTCCAGCTCTGGTCTGATTTTATGTTGTGTTCATGGCCCACTGGTTATTACAGTGTGCTTTCAGCATTTATGCTTAATAAAACTTAAATATCAGTACCCACTTGTAATGTCTCTATTAGACAGACACGTCTTCCCTTATAAATCCTGCAGTCATATTTGAACGGCAACTGCATTCAATGTTTTGAAGAGTCCTTGACATGCCTTAAATATTCAGTATTTACATTTCTCCAGTTTTATTTGTTTTATTGGACATTCCCATTTTTTCTGGATATTCCCAAACTGTGCTTGTTTTCCAGACATTGACGTTTCACTGACGTAATGAGATGACCTGTCGTTTCCCTCTTCCTACGCTTTAGTGTGAAACGCTCATTTCTGAATACTGCGAGAACTGTGTTATTTTGTCACTCATTAATAACTATAACATATTTACAGAATATATCAGTATCAAAAACATTAACTGATTTGCGTGTTGTCTGCGAATTAGTTGTAAATTTACCAAAAAAAAAAAAAAAAAAAAAAGTCGATGCTCAACAATATATATATTTTTTTGTCTTTAATATTGCAAAAACGACGCGTACTTTATAAGTGTTAAACATGCACCTATGCGGGGCTCCGCTGCTGCTCGGTGACCTCATCCCCGGGACCGGTCACTGAATATTCATTGAAAAGCGACGCGAGCTCTCGGTTTACAACAGAGCGCGTCCGTGCGCGTGGTGGGAACGGTAGCAAGATGGCGGCGCTGAAGGAGGAGCAGTGCTACGGACTGTCCTGTGGAAGAGTGAGCAACGGCAGCAACGTCTCCGTCTTTCACGTTAAACTCACTGACAGCTCGCTGAGAGCGTTTGAAGGCTACCAGAACAGCAAGGTAAACGGCTCTTTTCGGTACCGGGGCATTTTTCGGTTTGCGTTTTGAAGTGGTGTCGGGGCGGCTGTGACAGGCGGAGTGAGGTCAGTCTCCCCCCCTGCTCCGTCTGCTGCCGCTGCGGCTGCCTTCATGCTGCGATACGCAGACAGAGCAGGCTTGGTCGAGCCCGACTAGTTCGGCTTGATTCAGTGTCTGGTTTGCGGCCACCAGCTCTCGCCTGGCCGGGCTTACCGATGCTGGATGTTGGGTAACAGTTCAGCGTTTTGTAGCTACACCCAGACTCGCTCCGCACCGACTGTTGAACACTGTGCTCGGTCATTTAACAAGCTCAGTGCCACCGCATACTGGCCCCACTACTTATTTTTATTGTATTGTGGTGTTTGTTTTAGTTGGCGCAACAGTTTTAACTCGCTGTCGTTGATAACTTGACCGACCAGAACGTCTGTTGAAATTTTAACTGAAAACATGGAGTAACTTCTGAGGTGTGTACGGATATTTCCAGAAAGTTTAAAGCTGTCAAAAAAATCAGGCAAACCTTGCTAGCTCAACTAGCCACACATAATGGTAACAGTTACCGATGGACACCTAAGCCCTGTCTGCTACCTAATTATACATTTTTTCAGCCGTTAAGTCAAGGAAAGCGTTGCCTGGTTGAGCATGTACAATGACAACATGGTGAATAATTTGGAAAAGTACCCAGTATTCATCGGAAAGATGGCCATCTCCTTTCCCAACCCCCTCACTGCCACTAAAGGCTCATGTTCACCTCTCAGCTGTAGAAGTGCCTCAAAGTTATTTAACAGTACATTCAACACATTTTCTTGTCCGTAAAGAGGTAGAATTCAAGCTGTGATATCCGAAATGGCTCTGCTGCTGCTACTGCTGCTTGCTTAGCTTCTTGTGTAGAGAGCTATAAGTCTGGTGATGCCCATCTAATGTTTCAGCTTCTATAAATATTTGACAGGGAAAACCTGGCAGGCCACAACGAAAGGGCCTTATCTCCAGCTTCAGTGGCTGTGTACAGCACGACTGCAGCTGATAACCCAGAACAATAAAACACTGACAGGTAATTGAGGAACTAGGAGATGTGGGAAGCTTGTAAATTCAAAAACTGCATGACACATGGAAGAAATTGTCAATACAGGACAACCCCTCAACTCTTTTAAGATATTGTCATTGTAGCTACAGTAATTATGTTGGCAAAGAATTTAATTAGTTTCTTCTTTATAATGCTTGACTGTTCTTACATTCAGGCAATAGCACATTATAGCAGCATGTGAAATTGTTTTGTACTTTTTAATTATAAGAAGAAAAAGCATGTCTTTTATAACTGAAACATGCACCCAGAGAAATTTGCACTGCATCCAGCTTTCATTGCTGATGATTCAGGAGAGCTTCCTCACTTCTTGGCCATTACCCTAAACTCAGCCTTGATTAGAAAATGTACCCAACCTGTCCTACATTGCCTTTCACAAACTCAATATTTCTTGTAAAAAATTAATAGAGTAGTATGAAAAGAACAAAAACTGGCTTTCTATTTTGACAAAAAAAAACATACAGTCACAAGGATCTGTCCCGCTGTCTTATCATTTATAGTGCTTGTGATTCAGCATAGGATCTTATTTTTTAAAAGGAGGCAAGACTATACAAGTGATTGTCTCAAGCATCTTGGGCTCTAGGGCGTTAATGTTTGCAAAGGGGCTTTCCGTGAGGGGTTGAATGTTGCCCCATCCTTGTTATCATTGTTTCACTGCCACAAAGTTTAAAAACGGTTTTAAAATTGATTAGCACATCATAAACAGGAAATCTGTTTGCTGGGCTGTTTTTCTTTGGTGCAGCTGGCTGATACATTGATGACCAAAGAAGCAAATCAGACGTGTTTTACAGTTAAGATGCACCTTTATTGAGAAGTATATCTTGTGCAGACTTGAAGATTCACTACCCACTCAATTTGTATTGCTCACTGTATGCTTACTGTATAACAGTTTTGCTGTTATCCAAGATCAAACTCTTACTCACAATTTGATAAGATCTCAGCTATTGAGTAATCAAATGTGTCCATTGCATATAGGCGGCCTGCTTCTTGTTGTTGTTGTTGTTGTAGTTGCTGTTGTGAGTGGTCAGGTTGGTACAGTGGAACAGGCATGTGTTGCATCATTTTGGGGGTGTTGCACCTGAGGTGGCACACCTGTTCAAATGGTATATGTGCTTTTTGTGGCGCGGGGGTGTCTCTGAGGTCAACCCTTTGGAAGGTGGGATCTTAAATTTGTTAGTTTGGATTTGGTCTGTTTATATGAACAGATATATTAGTGATATATGACAATACAGTGTACGTTCTTTTATCAGACACGTAGACCTCACAGGCATAAAGACACTGTGATCATGACTGTTAACAGCTTTTGTTTTGGCCCAGTCACAGTATCTTCACACAATGACAGATGATGACATCTAACCCCCCATTTGGCACACAATAATCAAGCATTGGTGCAGGTGTGCCACATATCTAAATGAATTACATTATACGTGTGTATACATTATATTATGGTAGCATACACACAGGGGTCTCCTCGGTCAGACACACAGACGAGTGCTCAGAGCCATGCATATTTAAAGGTAACAAATTGAAATTCAGACCACAGCTAAATGACAAGTGAGCAGTGCAAATATGTGAAGCCTCTCAGCTAACACAGACCACAAGTATGAACACAGATTGGCAAAAGATATCTTGTTTACGCTTATGTATCAGATTTGTTGCATGTCAGAGTGAGATCAGTACAAGCTTTGGGCTTCTTATTTGCGTCTGTTCATGTTTTTCTGTTTTCACGTTAGGTAATGAAATATAGGAAAATCTACTATAGGCTAAACTAAAAATCAAATAGGGTCACCAGCTATGTTAAGATATGTACACTGTTCTGTCACTTTCCAAGTTCAGACCAACTTAGATCAGCAGCAAAATATACTAGCTTTTTTTATCTTATATTAACCATTATAGGAGTTGGAATGTAATATATTGATAAAAGTAAGGGCTAATTATTAGCACACATGCTACCTCCACAAACTTGAGCTTGTATTGCTTTCATTGTGGCTCAGGTATCTTTTAGGGGAGCTGAGCCCCTCCAGCTTCCTCATAACTCAAACACTGGCTGGCACCCAACAGCAGGAGTGAGCTGGGAACTCGGCAAAGGAAGAGGAAGAGAGCTACAGAATGACACACGTCTTCCAATGTAAAAGTTGTGGTGTGGTCAAGGATGTAGACAGATGAAGCTGGTAATGTTTATGACCCCAGTTTTGCTGCTGTTTCGGCAAGTATATCCACTCCGTCAGGCACTTGCTTTCATTCAGGCTCTTTCAGGCCAGGATACTGTACAGCACAGCAGCTTTGATCAATTGTAGACTCTAGCGAGCAACAAAAAATGTATACAGCAGGAACAGCAAAACTCTAGTTGTCAATATACTCATTGTTAAGTCACTACATTGTACTACATTGTAGGAGATCTAGAAATAAAATGTTTACAAGCTTGATTCCCTTCCAATGTAAGATAACCAAATGCTAAATTTTGGCCCAGATGCAAAGCTGATTCAGTTAAGCTGTCCAGTAGCCAATGTCACTGTACTAACAACCTTATGAAAAATTGTGAGTAATTCTTGGTGTGCTTTTGTTGAGACATTGTCCAACTACAGTCAAGTCGCAATAGTTCAGCTTGCTGTATGAGACGTGAGTGTCAGCCTGTTCATCTGTTGGTTCGTCTGAGGCCAGAGTGAACTGGAGCTCCTGCTGCGGGACTGGCAGCACAGAGACTCACTTTTTCTTTTTTTACCATCTGTGACATAAGCAAGGAAATGAGTAAGGCTATTTGAGCGTCATCAAGCTGAAGGTTATGGAGAGTGCAGATAAAAGTTTATAATTATGTCTCTGGATGATTGTGGTTACAGCACGGTATTCGAAGACGCAGTGTTTAGTTTGATCCAGCAGTGCTCACTGTTGTCATTTTCTTCATTATGGAACATCCAGTTTCATGTATCCTCAAAATACAGGCCACAAAAATTAAAACTATAGCAATGAACTAAAATATTAAGCCTGTCTCATATATAAAATTAAGATTCCCAGGCAGTCCAGGGAAGCGTGCATATAAACTGACAATAAATCTCATGTGCTGGCACTGCAGTATTATACTGGTGAGAGATGAGTAGTCCCATTTGAATGTTAAAACCTTTTGTTGGCCCTAGTCACATCTTTTGTCTTGTGGTGAGGTAATGGATTGGTTATTATAAACTGGGAGCGTGGATTTTGCATTCTTAAGGACATACATCACACTAGTGGCACCCATCTTGTGGTTAGCACTTTATTCTGTGTTGCATTTACATTTTAAGCCCTCAGATGAATTATCAGTACCTTAAATGAACACACTGATTTCGTAATGTTGTCTTTAAACCGGTTCTTTTTCATAATAAGCTTCTAAAAACCTGATGGTTTGGTGTTAGAAGCTGTAGTAGGTGTATGTTACATTATGCCAGCACCAGCTAAACAAAGCAACAATAAGCATGTCATGCCAGTCAAGTTCTGGTGTGTTATGGTTGCTGAGTTGCTCAAAAGTGTGAAATACTTAAATTATGTTGTTTAGCATTTAACTAAGTCATAACATGGAGCTTCAATCTTCAGTAATGTTGGATGAGCTTTTCACCTTGTCAACGCTGAAAGGAGACTGATTGCATTATGAAGTGTGGTGCTCTGATCCACTCAGCTTGCACTTTGGTTTCTTCACCAGGTCAACACATTTGATTGCAGTTTATCTATTTTTATGGAGGAAACACTGACACCCTTTCCAGAATCTAATATCTGAAAGCCCTTCAGACTTTAAATTAAGCATTTATTTTAAAAAGTTAGAGGCATGAGATCTTTCAGGATAAATCCTCAGTCAGGCACTTGTGGTGACTGGCTATAGGCTTTACTAAGGAGATCAGTTTACACCAAGCCAGGTTTGCTCCTTTGCCTGGCTCCCATCTACCACCTGTGTCGACCCCTATGGGAATGGTATGGGAAGTAATGGAGACTGGGTGGGGATTTTGTTGCTTGATGCTGGGCAGCCTGTGCCAGTGCAATGGTTATTTAAGGAATGCTGAGTCCCCAGTTTCAGCAGATCACGCGGCACTGCAAGAGATGACCATAACCACTAAGGCCAAATTTGACTCTAAATGTCATAGTGTTCCTCTGTCCTGTGGCAGGGTTGCCACAAGTGACCATGTCAACCTGGTATCACTGCACACGGACCAGACTCACTGACCTGCTATGTCTTTTTAAAGAGATCAGTCAGTGCAAAGGTCATGGTTTGGTCTTGAGTCTGCAAACACACACTTGGTGCCTGTGGTTTTTGACCACAATTGGAGCAGTATGATGCTTGAAAACAGGTACAAATGTACAATTTTGATTGGAGCTAGAGGAACAAATTTTTGTATGTAGCAGTTTTGTATGCATATGGCTTTTGTCACTTTGACGATGTTATGTCACTCACTGGATAGTGATAATGAATCAATGCAGAGACTTAGACTGAAATACTGCAGCCTCGATTTACAAATTTTGAGTCAAGGCAAACATGACGGAATCACTGCTCAATCCATGCAGCCTTCTCCAAATTTAAAAAGACTGATAATGAAAGGCTTCCCCTCTTGTTTTTTTTCTAATAATGCAATCTATCATTGTGTCCCTCTTTCCCTCTCAGTTTAAATGATTATCTTTGTCAGTGTTGTCAGTCAAGTGACAGTTACTTTCACACTGTTATAAGAAAAAAAAGGTTCCCATGTTCACTGACTTACTGTTTTTGTCTTGCACTTCAACCAACTATGAGACAGCACATCATACACCCATAAATTACAGATATGTAAAACCACTTTTAGTTGCACAATTTTGTTCAGGTCTCACAGCAATAAAATATTAAGATAGCAAGACTAATGTTATAACCCACAGATACTGCTTACTTACCACTTACTGTGGGAATTTTCACCTAAAGCCGCTCACAACACCTTTAATGGTCTTCTGTACTTTGCTTGTTTGCTGTTGTTTGCCATGAAAATTGATGTACTTTAATTTATTTTTATAAGCATAGAAGCAAAGAACTTTTAATCAATGTTTACAATTTTTCATTTTAATTTATTTATATATATATATATATATATATATATATATATATATATATATATATATATAATATAGGGATATATATATAAATAAATAAACAAACAAACAAACCTTTAGCCCAGTCAGGTACATCGAGCAAACTGCAAGTCTTCTAATTATTACTGCCTGCTGGGTCATCACTTTCACATCACTTTTGTTAAGGTCTCAGATTACCAGAAGACAGCTGATACAGACTTCAGCTTTCTGATAAATGTCTTTTTTGGGATGAGGCTGGTATACACTGATGAAACATTGATGCTATTCACATTCTGTGCTTTTTTTTTTTTTTTTTTTTTTTATTTTTTTTATAATTATGTTTGATTTGATGATGAGTGAAAGTTCAGTAGAGATACATCTAGGTGAAGCCATAATGTCATGTTCCCATTAAGTTTGGCCCTCCAACATGGATAAATCTGAAAACAAGCTGTTATTAAAACAATGACGTAGTTTTCAGATGTTTAACAGAAATGTTAGGGTAGCCAGTTGCACCATACAGCTGTTGTCAGTCTGTATTTATGTTTTGTTTATTTATGTTTATATTGTGAAGGCATAACACAGGGATTTTCAATTTCTACTAAATTGTATGATTCATAGAATAAATGATCATCAGCTGAAGTTTAACATGAGACCAAATGCAGAAATTTACCAGATGATTGCTCCACTGCACAATTTTGCTAACCCGAAGAAAAGACAAAAGAGATCACTTTTTCTATCTGCAATTCAGTATGGACAGAGAACATTTTTGAAAATGACCTGAAATTGGAAATTTCAGTACCATGTCATTGTTGAAAAACTGGACTAGAGACATAAAGTTTGACATTAATCATATAAAAAGAAGGTTTTGTGCTTGTAACATGAAACTGTTTGTCTGATATACTGATCCTCCCCTTACAACCAAGAAGTGGTGCAAAACATTAGAAACATGTGCTGCCATTTCAAACATAAGATCAAAGGTAACTCAGCATTCACCAGATGAAAAACAGTAAAAGCTTCAAAGGGGTTTTTTTTTGAGCGATGAAGAGCCACTTACAGTAAATACACGAACAAGTAGGTCCAATTAAGCCTACATGCAAGTGTGCTCCCTCAGTTACTCCTCTGACACTCCTCTGTCACAGGTATTTTACACCACATTTCACACAGGGGACACACTCAGCAATGATGCAGGCACACTTAATATTGAGAGTTGGGACACCCAGTACCATTTCTCCCCCTCGCAGAGTGCGTGGCACAAAGTGCACCTCCCACCTCTGAAATCCTAGACAGGTGGAACATCTCATCAGTGTGACAGTTATGCAACTAAACGCCTGACAATTTGGGTGACACAGCCATACCCATAGGGATTTGGACATGGCTATAATGGTGTGCATTTACTACAAAACAAAGAAATCCTTTGGCAGTGCAACATGAAACATGAGAGACAGTGGAGAGTTACACTGTGACAATATGGTTTAATGTAGTCTTTTAAGTCTGTATTAAGAAGATGGGCATTTTCCATGACTTATTTCCAGTTTCATGCATAAACAAACTCCTATCTTATATTCTGGACGTTAGAAGTGAATTCAAACGCTACTGGCACATATATCATTGCTGCAATGTAGCATCATGTAATTTATGTTAATGGGACAGTTGAAAGGCTTGGGCTTGTTTTCCATATATCCAATGAAACTATTGCACACACTTGATAAACCTGAGCAAGTTTTGATGGTAAAATAGATTGTTTGCCAAGGAGGTTTATGAGCTCAATATGGGCTTTACTGGCTTACTCTCAAATCTCTTAAAGAATACATTGGACATCTTATGGCAAAACAAGTGGAGTATTTTTAACGACTTTTGCCAAATACTGTTTCCAAGGTCAAGAATTAACTATCAATCTGAAGTTTGGAAACTTGATTTAAAACCTTTTTTTCTTCATAGAGAAGCTGTGGAGTCTTCGACCATGACTGCATTATTGGTATAATGTTAGATATCATTTGTTGCCGTTATTTGTCTGGCTGATGTTGGACCATGAAGTGTACATGCTGATCATATTAAATTGTGACAACTAGTAAGCTGTAAATTGTGTGTTACAACTATTTACGGTTGAAACATTTCCACACAAAACTTTATTTGAGAATTTTGAAAGGCCCATGTTTGTGTAGTTACATTTCCATTTGCTTTGTTAATACTGCAGGGAAGTACACTCAGAAGGCAAGCTTTTATGTCGTAGGAAATGTACTTGAACAACATTGTCTTGTCATCAGTTCAGTTTATTACTGGCTGCTTGGCTACAAGTGCATGCTATGTCCAGCTGATCCCCACTGATGCTGGTTGGCCGTGTGTGAGATCACCCATGGCCTTGTCATCGATCCATGGTCAGGACCCACACTCTGTCCCTAAGGTTAGCTCTGTGGAACATTCTGGGCTCAGGTCCCAGAGAATAGTGACATGTCAGCAGCCCATTCAAATGAACAGGCTGAGGGTAGCACTATGTTAGCAGTGTTGGATGGGGGAGGGGCAGGGCAAAGGGTGGTAGTGCTAAAACTGGTGCTGTGTTAAACATTGCAGGGGTAATACCGCGAGTGTGGCTCCATGAAAGGTCTGGTGTGCCTGGATAGGCTCTGAGTGTTTGGAGCTCTGGATAAAGTGAGACCGTCTGGCTGTTATCAACATAATTGAAACAGTGACTTTCCTCTTTATTTGATTCAACTTTTAGTTTACGAGGCCAGAAAGGGTTAAGGAAGGTGTAATTGCATATTCTGAGTTTTTCCAACTGCCTCTTCAGTCTCTGAGATCCTGCACAACATGGTAGTGAATCATGTCCTCACATAAGACCCAAAGTAGCTATGCGGTAGTGGCCTCTGTGAGGCTGTATGAAGGCACAGTAGTGCTCGAGCTAGCATAGCAACATGCTCACAATGACAGTGCTAACATGCAGGTGCAAAGTCTACCATGTTCACCTTAGTTTTGAATGTTAGCATGCTAACATTTTCTACTTAGCACTAAACACAGTACAGCAAGTACAGCTGAGGCTAATGAGAATGTCATTACTTTTGCAGGTATTGGAGTTGTAAAAGAAGGTGTTGGACAAATGAAAACTTTGACCTGATGATGGCTGAAGAGATGAAGCTAAAGGATCACCAAAGATTACAGTTGATCCTTATGGGAACATGAATGTCTGTGGCAAATTGTATTGCAATCCATCCAATTGTTGTTTAGATAAATACAAATGTCAACCTCATTGTGGTGCTAAGGGAAAAGCCAGTTGATCACCAAAGTTAGCAGGCTTCATCTTTTGGCGAACCGTGAATTGTGTAAAATTTCATAGCAAGCCATCCAGTAGTCATTGGGGTACAACTAGACCAAAGTGTTTGACCAACTGTCTGCCAGACCATCAGTACCATCTCAAGAACCATGCCACTAGGTCACTAAAAACTCAACTTGGCTTACAGTTGGTGACTAGTAGTAGTAGTAGTAGTAGTAGTAGTAGTAGTAGTAGTAGTAGTAGTAGTTTACAGTGGATCACTTGGTGAATGACTATTTCTTGTGGTTAAAGGGAAGGTTGTGTAAGTGAGTGGGTGTGTCAAAAGATACTGAACATGCTACTACATCAGATTACGTTAATAGTCCAGCATTGTCAACTAAGGCCATGAATGCAATTAAATATTACAAAATACTTGGTGATGGCTTAGCTGCCAGGGTGTTGTCCCTGGAGCGTCTGGTGAAACAAGTTAATAATACTAATACCAGGAGGGTTAGCGAAACTATCTGAATACTACAGAGCACTTGCAGCAAGGTCTGGGCAGGATTTGCACAACCTCTCTACATCTCTGGCATGAACAAAATTCCTCTGCTCAAATGCAGCTTTCACAGAACAGCATTATTTAAAAGGGCCGATACATCTGCATAATGTCACAGATTTAGGAGGTTTTTAGAAGTATGCTTTTTATAAACCAACAGCCCCGATCATGTCACCTGCTGACGTTCCCTGTATGTATGGGTATCATTATTACACATATTACACATGCTGGAAATATATTTGCTGCATTCTGCTCACTCAATAATGTGCTTTGGGAGAAGAGTACAATGTTTTGTACAATTTTAACAGTTTTTGACACCTGTATTACAGTGGATTACAGTAATGAAACAATTGGAAATAGATCTGGCTTTATATATGACGCACTTGCTTCATATATCGCTATATCTATATCTCACACTGATTCATTAAATAATACCCCAATGGTCCTGGCACATATTTCAGGTCCTTGAATCTAAAATCTATATGAATTCCCTTTGGCATCTAGTGGCCTAATAGCTAAGGCACATAACACATAACCGCAATGTCCATGGTTCGATTGCACCTTTGTTTCATGTCATATCCCTCTTTCTCTCTCTGCTGTAGTTTCATATCTCTCTCTAGGCTGTCAAGTATCATAAAATGCTAAACAAATGAAAATCTACAGGAACTCCCGTCATACTATGCTTGCATGGTCTGTAATCCAATTATGACCAATATAGAGAGTATACCGGTACTAAGATCATACTTTAATGTTGACCACATGGCTTCCCTTCAGGTATAAATGGCACCAAATACCAGTTGGGACTGAAAGCAAATAAAGAGAAAGTTATGTTGTAAATATGTAAGTGAGGCCATGTAGAGGACAGAAGCTCACCAGTCTTTGTATGCATGCGGCATATCTCTGGGTGAGAATCAGGCAGCAGTACAAACAACGTTGTGTCTTTGATAGGCTTACCCTCTCTTGAACTTTTAGGTCTCTCACTTGATCACATTTGATCCACTAAAGCAGCACCAAGGAGGAAAGGAGAGTGACTTCCTCTTTTTAATGCTCACAACTGCTTAGTTCCTGAAGTCAGTGAAATGCTGCAATTACTGATAATAATGGTAAGGTTTCTCCATTCAGCTAGAAGTGAACCATTGTTAAAGGTTCAATTTGCTCAGCTTACCTCGTCTGGCAACAACTTTAATTTTGTTTTTAAAAAGTCCTGTTTCACTTGCCTTCTTTAGAATATTTTCTTTGGGGAATGAAGCTGCTAATGTGTCCCTGATTTACTCAGTTTGGAATAGTGAAACTGAAACTAAAGGTGGAATTATCAAAAGTCAAATGATTAACAGATGGCCAGCTGAATACAACTGAAAGTGAAGTGAAGAACCTGTTCTGTTTTCTGCAGCTCCAAAACTGACACAACATGTTCAAATGAAAACAGATGCCCACAAATGTGTGTTATGTAAGACAGGGCCGCAGCTAATGATTATTTCTTATTAATCTGTCAATTATTAACTATCATAGGTACACAATATATGTAAGACATGTAGACATGTTAGTCATTAAATGTTTACACAACACTTTGGTATAATTACAGCATCACTGCATTACTCCCTTACACGATGGCCAGACTTTTCTGAGCCTTTATTTTTTGGGGCTTCTGTGTCTGAAAATATTTGAAAAATGTCAGTGATGAGCCTCAGCCACTGGGTAACTGGCTGACTGGACAACACACACACACACACACACACACACACACACACACACACACACACACACACACACACACAGAATCATAATATTTCTCTGTCACAGTTTTTCTTCCTCCCTGCCTTTGTCAGAGAAGGTCATAGCAACCGTTCACAGTCCTTAAATCTGTAGATAGTCCTTTTAATTGTAGATTCAAAATATAACCTAGATGGAGAAATGGTGTTGCTCAGATGACAGGTATATTGTATGCACTGACATTACAATACATTATAATATGTATGTAAACTGCTGGAGGAAACCTTACCAATCTTAATGTCTTGAGCCTTTCTCATAGATAGAAGACATTTGTATGAGTTATAGGAAGTAATCACTGAACCAGTACTTCAAATTGTTCTTAACTGTAAACTCGGCCTGCTGGAACATGGTATACACAATACCAAAATTAGGGAGTAGTTCTCTTCATGAGTATAATTTTGCTTATGCAAATTTGAAAACATGATCTCAAAGCTTTGGGTAGAAAATTATATTAATGTTGTGGTTTCTCTGTGGGTAATGGCTCTGTAAAACAAATGTTTTCATGTAAATCTGTCTCAGTCTGCCTGTGTTAAACTGGTTTCATCTAGGAGTTTGATGCATAGTCAAAGTACCTGGTCTTCTTTCTCATAGCTGAGAACAAAGAAAATAAAATAGAAGTTCCAGTAATTCAGAGGTCATGGTGGATTTAACCAATTACAGCATCTGGCACATGCCTTAAAGCTAATGTAATGTATCCAGGAATTATATCTGTACTTTCATTGCTGTTTTTTCGTATTTAACAGTTGAAAGCTTTGCATAAGCAGTTTATTACATGAGCAAGTTGAACCTACAGTGTTATCTGGAAATTTGCCTGAATGGAATTGTTTAATGTGTTTACCTTGAAAATTATTTAATAATACTGTTATTTGTCTTTTTGTAGGTCCTGTCATCACGACCATTGATCAGATTTAATGGAAACCAAGGGGTAAGACATCTCTCTCCCTGACACTCACCGTCTCTTCCAGTTACATGCATGCACAGATTTGTTTATGTTAATTTTGTTAATAAAAGCTGCAAGCTAGCTACTGTGTTTTTTCCCCAACATGACACCTCAGTGCCATGTCACAAATAGTTTGCCTTAGAAAGCGGCAAGAAAGATGCTGGCATAGCTGTTCCAAATTCAATGATGTGCCAGATGTGTCATGTGGTTCGTCGACATTGCTTGATCTTAATGCTCTACTGTCACTGAGAACTAGTAAGGCAAATGGTTCCCGGCCTCTCCTGCTACTGACCACAAGATTTGGTTTAATTTGGCTTTGGTTCCTTAATGTGCCAAGTTGTGTGTCAGTTACTGTCCATAGTAGGTACATTGGCTGATGATGAAATTTGATCTCAATGCATTAGTCTGTTTGAGACCTCTCTAGAATACTGTAGTGTTTCTTCAACTACCATAACTCTGTTATTGTAAGGACTGATGCTTTTTAAGATTTCTAGACAGGATCAGATTGTAGTCTGCTCTTTGTTGCTGATAACGTGTTGGTGGCCTGCTATGTAGTGGTTGTAAGAAGACACTATGTGATAGTGTCAGCCAAATCACTTTAAGTATCAGCAATATGAACAGTGCTAATCATAATGGAAGGAAATTAATTAGAGAATAGTTAAAGAAACAAAGCAGACCCAAGACAGAACAGACTGAAAGATGCAGGTGTTAAAAGGTGCTAAAGTTATTCCTGCCTGTCACTGCCTGCCTTGCCTCTTAACTACAATAGAGGCAAGCTATTAAATGCGCTTGGTATCCTAAGTGAAGTAACACCGAAATTGACCGTGAATTGTTTTTATGTCCTAGAATGTCAGCAACTTCTTTCTGAAACTGTGATCTACCTGTTTATGATAATGAAAAAACTCACACACAGGTGCCAGCACTACCTGTATGAGCAATAAACCTGCCACGTGCAGACAATAAACATCCTCATGCTCACAAGCATTTTCTGCATAAGCGACTGCTTCCTGGAAAGACAGGGATTGCATGTGTGAGCCTGCCCCAACAGACATGCACAGACAGTCTGTTTGCTCTTCAGTAGTGGCAAGTTTTAGTTCGGTAAGACATCCATTCACCTGGTTCATTTAGTGATTTGCCTAGTCTCCAAGCATTGTATTGGCTATCCATCCCTTTCCAAAATGTTGTTGTGATAGCCTGTTTATGGACATGGCTGTCACAAGCCACTGTTCCGTTTACTTCCTCCTACACACACACATACACGCACACATTCAACCCTGCTGCCTCCTCTGCACATACATGCCTTTGTCGTGTGACAATAGGTTATCGTAGGTCATCAAATGTGATATAAAAAGATCCAGCACGGGTCACTATACTGAGAAATGCGGGTTGAATGTGTGCAAATTTCTCCATTTGCCAAGGAGGATCATTGAGTTGTTTACCCTAAAGTGCTTCCCCATCGAGCTTAAGTGTTGCAACATCCCCAGATCTCAGCAGTGACATTAGGAAAGTGTTATTACTCATAGCTAATATCATATGAAGCCAAAGAAGTTGTATAAAAACATACATTTTCTTGTAAGAATGGCTGAAAATGGATGGAATAGCATAAAAAAAAAAGACACAGCTTGTCCCACTGGAAAAGCGTAAAGGTTGGGAAAACAGGAGGCGGTAAATGTAACATTTACATTGTATCCTACATGCACATTATCACTTTACTTTAAGGTACATAGATAACAACCAGAAACTGCTTACAGACAGCTACACTTTCATTTTATGCAATAGTACAACACCTCCAAGCACCTCATTCTGCCCATACACACACACACACAGCTTGTTTAAAATGTATTTTTAAGGCTAGAACTGTTGCTTAGGGAATCCAGTGAATGCTTTCCAAGCTCTCAATACACTTGCTTTCCAAACTCTAATAAATAGACCTCAGGCAAATTTGTTCAGTTTGTTGTTTGGTGTGTATGTTTTCTTGAAGAATTTGGCTGTAAGATTTTGGATATGAACATTGGTATAGCTTAGTTCTGTGTACTTCAGTTGTACTGATTTCCTCATTTTACAGTGAAAAGTCAGAATTTAAGCTAGACTGTCACTATGCATCTTTTCTGAGTTAACAAAATGCCATGAGTAATATTTATTTCCCAAATTCATCTCCAGCAACATCTTGGTGCATGTAATGCTTCCATCCTGTCATCAATAGTCCTTCTTTTGTACTCTTTTACTCCATTGCTTTATCAACAAGTAAAATCAATTTTCTAAATGTTAGTGTACCAACAGGTCTGCTCTGGGAAGCCAGATGAATAGCCAGATAAATCAGTGTGACCCTTTTAGATAATCGTGTTGTACAAAGAGCATCAGTCATTAGCTGTCTTTAGATATTGTCCTTTTAACATTCATTGAAATGTAATGACAAAACATGCATATGAATACATGAAATAACATGCATATGGTTCATGTGTGGTCACGTTTGTCAAATGTGCAATTCTGATGGCAGACCTGATGTTTATTGTCTGATGGTTTTAGGCTGTCAAAAGTAAAGTAATGCATTTTATTGATGCAGCAGGGTTGCTCAGGAGAGGAAAATCTGTTGCTTTTGAGATCAGAATGCTAGTCGGAAAAAGTGTGAAAGTGGCTAAATTACAGAGCAGATGGCCTGGCTGTCCCATATTCATTCACTCATATTCATTCATCTGGTACAGCTCTCTCTGAGCTCTGACAAGGTGTGCACACACATATCAAGTTTCTTGCACCTTTTAGAAAGGAAGAAATTCAAAGAGTAAAAACAGACAAAAAATGCAAGGCAGGTTTGGTTCCGATTTTCAGTGGCAAAGGAGAAAACATACGAGGGCTACATAAAGTATGTATGATACAGAAAAACCTCAGTGTCAATGAAGCCTGTATCCGTGCTCTGATATTGTTTCTCCTGCAATGTCATTCTGGCTGTTTATACAACTTGTTTGTGCATTAGTGAGTGTGGAGGAAACATCTTCCTTCCTTTAACGCTGCACAACTGGCCTGTAGCAATGGATGAATGGAGATGGCCTATATTTGTTGTTCTCTCTTACTCTCCCAAACCCTCCCTGTCTTTCTCTGAATTTCTGATTGTTTCTTACTCGTGTTATCTGCTTAATTTCAGACTGTGTGTCCATTCTACAAATATTCAAACATCAAAATCACACATGCGTATCACACATAACATCTCACACATAACATCACTATCATATGTGCTTAGATTTGCAAATAAATGATTCGTTAGCAGGACCCACTGAAAGTACACAAAGGACACTGTTGTGTAGTCTAGATTCCCAGGAAAGACAAACTAGAGAAAAGCCCCATTCACTAACAAATGGGGTGTGTCGGCTTTCATCTTAATGATGACCCATGTTCTTTAGAAGCCATACTCGTTCATGGATGAGTATACTGGTGCGTCCATGAGTTGGTTTCAACACTCAAGTTTGTTAAGCTGGACCCCAAGCCATTTGGTGTGGAGGAGCCTCTTTAGCTTCTCCTCTTCAGTGTGAGTCAACTGAGTCCCTCCCCTGTGCCTTGCCTTTCAGTCAGTTCCTGTGCCTCTTAATCATCCCTGCTCTCACGTACTCAATCTCCTTTGTTCCGCAGTATTTTCACATAAACTTGACATAAATTGTCCCAGTTGTACATTTAGATGTCTTTCAGCATCACGGTATAGTATAGTAGAGTGTGTAGCACTGTTGCTCATCTTGCCACAAAGCATACATTTCATTGTATTTTATGTTCCTATTATGTGGTTTTCACCATTGAGACTGGGCTTAGCTAATGACACTGCTGCTTTGCTGCATTTAAAAAAAAAATTTTTTTTTAAATCTGGATTTGTTTTTCTCTGTTTGTGAAAACCACATTTTAGAGCAGAGATGCACGTCAACATGTTGCTAATGTTGTCGTGACTGGGTTATTCAGAACTATGTTCCTGTTGCTAGCAGTGGCAGCACTGGCTGGTTGATCTCTGTTGCTAAGACTTCGCTTCAAATGTGATATAGGGCACATTATATATGGGTGTATTGCCTATTGTGCAGTTGACAGGGTTGAAGCAGCAGTGAAAGTATAGAATAAAAAGATTTAGAACTTACAGTGTAATGTTAAAGTATCTTGTTAGCCTGTGGCAGGTCAGCTCATCACAAGCCATAGGAGGGTCTTCAATCCAGTGTTCAGTTTTGGTAATTGCGACTATGATAGGAATAAAAATCCAAACTACACTATAATAGTCATTATTATTAAACTCATCATTTTATCTCCGTTAGGTGGGTTTCAGCAGAGGCAGTGTGTGTTATGTTACACTGAAGTGCAGTATTATGGATAAATGAGAGCACATGTCTTCCAGGAAAGCAAATAAAGGATATTGTATTTATTTATAGTTGGCCACCTGCAGCCTTCACACGTGTTGAGGCCTTTGGTAAACAGAGCTGAGCTGCCTACAGGTTGACCTCACGTCAGTCCCAGCCCTGATGAAGGAGCCAGTTAGTGACAGGCTCAGCCTTCGATGTAGGTTAGGTCAATTTCAGTGAGCTGCTCACTGGTGAGGAGGACCTGTACTGGGGATCCAAAACCATCTAATTGGTAGCTTCTGCTGTCTTCTGCTACTTTGGCTCAGTGTAATGTATAGTTCGTGGTGGTGACACCACTTGAATTCATGCTCAGGTAAACAAAGCTGAGCAGGGTCTGCCTGCCAGGGTGTCCTGAAACCCAACCCCCTGCCTGGCCTCACTGTCAGTCTTAAATTACTTTCACTGGAGTTTTTCTCTTCAGAACTTTTGAAATGAATTCAGTCTTAAATTCACAGTCTAATGATAGGGTGTTAAAACTATTTTAAGGTGGAATAGTAGACTCAAATGTGGCAAGGTCAGGTTTTGGTGTCACCCTGTGCTTTCTCTGCACCGCCTTTCATATTTCTGTCTAAGAAGATTACTGACATGCTTCTTACACTGCATTAAAATCTTAACCATTTTCACCCAATGCCTATCTTTAATGTGTTTTAAAGCAAAAATATAGCATCCTCATTCCAGTTGTCACTTGTCAAATTATTTCCTCTATTTTAAACAAAGTGTCCAGCTTAAAGATGATTAGAGGTTTGTGGAGGTTAGCAGTTAGTTGACAGTGGTTAACTCCACTTCCTCCAGAGTTGTCTAAAAGTAACACCTGTAGTGTGGAAAGAAAGTAATTATGGAGGTGGAACAGGATATGAATGACAGTGTCAAAAGTCAGACACTGCAGAAATACCTCCCAAAGTTCTTCTGCTTCAGTAATTTCAATGTGGTTCCTCCAATCACACATTGGGAACATAAATAGGAACACTGCAGTGCATACCATCCTTGTAGATATAAGCTGGCAAAAGAGAAGCCAGTGGGTTTTGGCTGCATTTAGTTTTTTTCAGTGTTTTTGACACCAGCAAGAAAATGCCTCAAGCTTATTCACTGCCAAGTTTTAAGGTGTGCAGCAGTGATGTTTGTTTATAGCACTGAATACATCAGACAGAAAAATGTATGTGTTAATCTATAAATGCGATGTGGAGTGCAGTTAGTCATTCTTTTTTTAAGGCTTGGCTGGAAAGTATCTAAATTGTGTTAATAATATACAGGTATGAAAAGAAATGAGAAAACACACATTCATGAAAGCATGGAAAGGGACCTAAAATGTAGCTATACAGATTTTTGTGTTTGAAAATTTCAGCGTCAAGATACCATGTAGATTTGGTCTCTAGTGATACCTTGACAGTTAGATAGTTTAGAGCAGGGATATCTCAAGTGTTTTGATATGTTAATTTTTCTATTTTTTTTGTCTTCAACAGAAAATTTCAATACCGCGGTCAGAAAATTCCAGTGAACTGCAAACGTTTACTTTCTACCTGTCGAATGTGGGCAGAGATAACCCCCAGGGCAGCTTCGACTGCATCCAGCAGTACATCACCAGGTGAAAGCAAACACTGAATCTCACTCACTTTCACTCTTTTCTCATTTATAGTGTGTGCAACTAATTCCTCTCAATCAGAAACACAAATTCAGAAACTTTGAGCTTTGTGTAAATAATCAACAGTCAGAGTGTTTCCCAGGAGACAATCTGTTTAACATAGTTAGGACCTGAGGTGAATCACCAAGCCTCTCAGTGAGATGCTTAACAGGCACCCCTGATGATTACACGCGGCACTTTTGGCTCCATGGAAATACGCATTTCACATGGTAAATGATGGACTTGACCTATTTATTCTCTATAAAACAGGTGTGAAAAGGTAATGTGTTTAGTCAAAATCCAATCAAAACTGACCTATTGCCCATACTTTTCTAAATTGTATTATGATAGAAATAAGTTTGTGCACTGCTGTAAAATAAGAATTAAGTTGTTCTAAATAGCAACAGTGCATACATTTTAGTTTTTGATATAGGTTTTGGCTGTGCTATGTTTTCAGTGTAAATTAAAATTATTCAGTTCGCTAGTGTTCAAATATATTTAAACTTTGATATTTGTTGCACTTGCTCTTGCTGCAAGTGCTGGCTGTTTCTGTTGTAACAGCTGCATCAACAGAAGATATGATTATAATGTGGGTCCACCCCCTTCCATGCATCAAACCCATTAACCTCATTCTGCACATTTTCTCTAACATATGCAAAAAATGTTGGCTGAATCAGATGAGCAGACCCGGATTTCTTTGAAGTGGAAGGCAGAAGAAAAACAGAATGAAGAACAACAAGTCTCTTCTGCTTCTCTGACTGTCAGGTTTCTGACCCCATTACTCTGAAAATATTTTTAACAAGTGGGTCAGGTGGAGTTCATTCGCATCTCCGACTGGATCCTAATCAACCTTGAGTTCCAATCTAAAACCCAAATGACAGAGCTCAGCTTCCACCAACTGCGCCAGCACCATCTCATTTTCTGCCAAATCCTCATCAAAGTGGAGGGGAACCAAAGAGATCCGGAAAGTCGGGAAAGAAGGGGATTTGATGCGGCACTAAGTCGTACTGTGGGAACCCACAGTTGGATGGAAATTGAAAAAATAATAGTTGTGCCCTCAGGGTGTTTGATGGATCTCATCTGGGCAGGAATGCACACTGAAGAGACGGGTTATTGCAAATAGTGAGAGATTTAGGGTTAATGCTGAGAATTAACTTGTGGATTTTTGTTTAGTATTTTAAAGTAGTATCCTCTAAAATATAACATGATATTAGTTTGTGCCCTGTCCATTTCAAATAACTGACAACCTAGTAATGCAGCAGCTTCGAAAAAAGCCCTAATTCCCTGCCAGTCTTTTCTATTCTTTTCTTACTGAAGCTTCTGGTCACTCTATCCCTGTCTTCCTCTCTCAACGTCTCCTGTTTGTTTTGGCAGTGAAGGGAGCATTCAGCTGGATTGTTTGGGTGGGATCCAGGACAAGATTACAGTATGTGCCACAGATGACTCCTACCAGAAGGCCAGAGAAAGCATGGCCCAGGTTGAGGAGGAGACTCGCAGTAGGAGTGCCATTGTCATCAAGCCTGGGGGAAGATATGTCGGTGAGGAGACATGATAGTGACACATGAATACCACAGGTCAATCTGGCATTTTCTCAGTCACACACTGATATTTAATAAGTCAGCTTTTCACTGACTTGAAAGAGATATATCCATTTATATACCAGAACCGTGTGGGGAGTTAATAGCACGCAAATAGAGACTGGAAGAATTTCTGTACCCTGCAAACACCCAAATGGCCTGTGTGTTTGTGTAGTCTTTCGCCGCTGGTGAATGGGTTCACATTGGACCAGACAGGTTGTTTGGGTCTGGGGCTGGATGGCAGAGGTCCAGCGCACTGCCAGCATGCCTCATCTGTAACCAGGACTTTATTGAATTTAATGGAGGTTGATTCCTCAATGGTCAAACATGTAATGCACCACATACACACTGATCCTTTTTCTCCCTAACCCCGTAAATGTAATATAAACACAAAGAGGCAGAAATGTCTCTGGGCATAACACATCAACTTCCTGACTTTTTGTTTTTGTCTCTGACCTGCACTATAAACCAGATCGCAGTAGAAAACCACAGCAGCCCTGCCTCATTGCCTGCAAAGAAAAAAATCCAGTATAAGCCTATTCACTGTGCAGCAATGAGTCAAAGAATGTTTAGTTCAATTGTGCTGTGTAACCAAACAGTATTTTGGTCTCAGTAGGAGGCAAAACAAGATTCATCTGAATCTGAATCACCTGAAAAAAGTCTCAGTGGGAAAAGGTGATAATAGCTGATGTTTGTAATGGAAGGTGAGCTCGGGTGGACGTGGCAGCAGTAAAGATTCATCTTTTGTGAGTCACCTGCCAGATTTCCCAGCTATTAAGAGTCACTGAGTTGAAAGATGTTGACACAAATAAATATATTTCTTGGTGAGGTTATACTTATTTTCTGCTCTTAAGAAAACAGTCAAGCAGAGGCTGCCAGCCAAAAAGTCATTTCAGTCCTTTTCTGCCAGAGCTTTTGTTTCAGGGTTAGGTTGTAGTATAGGTCGCAAAATTCCTCCAGCAATTACAATTCTCATAAACTGAAATTCTCATTGCTACTTGTAAATTAACTGTAAAGTAAACTATACAGACTATTTTTTTTTCTTTAGAAGGATTTATGTGTTCTGGGACCACCTCAGCCAAATAGCTTTTCTCTTTTGCTCATTGTTTTTTTGTTTTTTTTTTCCTCCTTTCGCCTTTCACCACAATGTAATAGTTTATTCCCAAGTAGAATTTATAGACCAAATCTGACTTGAACAATGAATGATTAAAAGGTACATACAATAGGACACTAAGTGCAATCCTAAAAATAATTGGTTAGATAAACGAATATTTTGTTATCAATTAGAAAATTAAGTTAAATATCATTACAATGATATCAGCATTTTCCTTTAACAGATAAACCTGTTTTATTTTGAAATCTACACCACAAGGCTATTCCTTACCAAACCTCTCTAATGTCATACTTCTGTAACTCCTCTCAGGCAAGAAGGTTCAGATCCGGAAACCAGCACCTGGCCTCTCAGACATTGCCCCGTTACGGAGAACATCTCGGCCCGTCATCATCTCTAGCAGTGCTCTAAAGAAAGGCACGACTCAGCACAGGCCACTCCGAGAGCGCCTCGTACACCTGCTGGCTCTCAAGCCTTACAAGAAGCCTGAGCTGATCCTGAGGTTGCAGAAAGATGGCCTCTCACAATTAGACAAAGACTCCCTGGACAGCCACCTGCAACAGGTGTCACACACACACACACACACACACACACACACACACACACTTCAGTCATTCACTCACTCAGAACTCACACTGAGACAGTAGTAGACTCACCCATGGCTCTTTTTCATTTTTTAGGTGGCAAACCTTAATGGGAGAGACAGCACCTTCACATTGAAGGACTTTTTGTATAAGGAAATTCAGAAGGACTGGCCAGGCTACACAGAGGGAGACCAGCAGCTTCTCAAGAGAATCTTGTTCAGGTATGTCAGAGATGTGGATTACTTGTACTTGAAAGCCACACATCACCCTGTTCTGATGATGATTTCTGATCAGCCATAAATTAATACAATCTGAATAGTTATTTTAGAAATATTGACTACATATTAAGTAGGAATTTTGCAGTAAAGTGCATGTAAATTCTTTTCTTTTCTTTTTTTTTAAGATTGGTGTAATGTATCAGCCTAAATCAGCCTAATGTTGTCTAAATGGTAAATTGTCTTTTGAATGATAATTTTATGTGTCAGTGTTAGGGGAGTTAATTGTGAGTAGGTCTTGTTAGGTGTCGTAGTATACCAGCAACCTGAAGTCCCTTAGCCTTTGAGCAACAATAGCTGATACTGAAGCAGTAGATTGCATTTCTAAAGTAACAGATGTTATTTTTTTTATCCAAATCCAATCTTTTTTTCAAGCTATAATTCAGGGTGTTGTGGATGAAGTCTGGGACACTGCAAAGTGTTGTTTGTGTTGACTGTGGTGAGAGAGAGGCCACAAGGTGATAGCTCTGGTATGTGAGAATTGTAGAGAAATGTCCTTTTATCAAGCAACAACATGTCTTCATGCAAAATCTGTCCCTTTTAATATCTTAGTATGTAACTAATTAAGATAATTGTATATGAGATATGATTAGGAAATATAAGGTGATCTTGGAATTAATTCTGTGCACTTTACATTGTTCCCGCTGTCATGTTTCATATCAAACCTAAGTATGGATGTGCAAAATGTAAAATTCACCGTGGGCATGGCAGGTGTCTATTTGTCCCTAGGAATATTTCTGTGTGCTCCACTGAATTTTGTCTAAGTGTTGTATTTGTTGACAGCATGAGCTGCTGGCCTTCTTCCCAGTGGAAAAATTGGGTTTCTCAGGATCTGGGACACTAAGGAAAAGCAAGCTCCCAGCTAGCTATATATAGACCAGGCAGCAATGCTCAGTGCTGAGTTTGTGTTTATGTAGTGGACCCAGACATGGCTTCTATTCTCAATGATGAGCTTAAATGTACCTGTAGTGCTACCCCAAGGACAGCTTGAGTGTTAAAACTGAGTAACCAGAAAAATAGAAACACTTGTAAGATGCAATTCAGTGCAATGCAATAGCCCTGCAACATGTAGGGCTTCACTTTTCCTGAAAAGTCCATTTTTTGTTGAGGCTGCTACTAACATAGTTTAAAGGTATGTTTTGTGTTGTATTAGACTTAGGCATATTTACATGTGCATATATCACATGTATAAATATGTGACGCAAACTGCAGCCTGTCTCACATAGTGTCGGCAACAATTCAGTTTTTTAAAAGTTTCATAAAGGTAGTCTGTAGTACAGGACTGTTGCATTGCATTAGTGTAGTGTTTTTCTGGTCACCCAGTATATTTTCTGTGCTTGCGCATGTATGTATGTCCTTGTATTTGGTTTGTAAAGGCATGCATATCCGCAAATACTTGGAGTCTATTTGTGTGTCTGTGTTTTTAAAGTACTTTGAGCTCTGTTTGTGAGTTTATCAGCTGCCTAAAAACCATAGCCTCCCACCTAATACCACCTCCCCCACCCCAGCTCCTCCAGAGTTTGAGCTAATGCAGTCAGTCACGCAGGAGTAGCACAGCAACATGATTGGAACGCACATGATGCAACAGTGTTCCAGCACATGCTGATCTGTGTGTGAGGTGGCACCGGTCCAAAGTTCAGCCATATCTGTGGGCCTGCTGTCTCACTCACAGCTCCTGCCTGTCTATCTGACTGTCCCCTCCACAGACACTCACACACAAACACACACACCCTGATTGAACTAGGGTGGGGCATTGACAAGACTTGGTGTATCCAACTGCCCCCTACTGATAAAGTCATCAGCTGTGGCAGCAGCATCTCTGCATGTGCACTTTTTCATTTTAGACTGAAATGTCATGTCTGTAGCTGTGGCTTCTTTATTTGCATCGATAGATCCTTAAACCAGAGCTAGAACTGTGTTCTCAAGCACACAGACCAAACTGCAGCTTCAATAATGAAGCTAAGTATATTTGTTATGTATTTAAAAAAAAAAAAAAAAAAAAAAAAGACTGGATCAATAGGTTGGCTGTCATGCTGAAAATTACCTTTGTCTTGGCTGTGTTGTTTAACCACTCTTCATCTTGGTTGGATAGATGTGTATTGGCACAGCTCCTTTGTTTTGACATTGTTGCCGTGTGATAGATTAATATGGTACAAAATGTGTCAGAATTTTCATGTTTTATACTAAATCTGAGGCTTAGTTCACAGACTCTCATGGAGGTAGTCAGGGTTAGAGTGGCATGAAAACAAATGGAGTACTGTCCTGATCCCATTCAAAGACCATTTAGTCAACTTTGTAGTGTGCATATTGCCTGCAAAACCTCCCAAACCACATCCATACCCAGTGAGCAGCAGCACCATATTCTCTCTCTCTCTCTGACTCACTTTCTGTCACTGTGGAGTGTCATGCCACTTTCTCACTTGTCATGAACTAGCTGCCAAAATTCTTCAACCATGAAAGAAAAATGCACCACTGTCAATGAGAGTACACATTTTCTTCTTCAGATAAAGAAAGACAACTAATTATTTATGAAATATTCTTAAACACTGAAAGGTTTTAAACTGGTAGAGAATTTCTGCTGATTCAATTATTGAAATTTTGCCTCATCCATTTTTTGCATTATGACAAAATGCTGCTTCACTCAGTTGTCATACCGACCGTCTCAGCCTCACAAAGCAACTGTTGTAACTTGTTTTTAATGCATTCATACCCCTGTAGAATTAGCTTCACAAAAATTTTAGTTTGGATATTTTTCTTGAGCGTCATTTCTTGAAAAAGAGCATTTTAAGCTATTTGTGCTAAGATGATAAATCAATGCAAATAAAATTGATTCTGCAATATACTCAATTGTCTGTTCAAACAAGTAAACAACACTTAGACTGAAAGACCAGATCTAACTGAAGCCCCCAGTTCTGCTGCATTAGTTCCAATAGTAATGCTGTGACACTTGAACAGGTAGTTTGATAAAGTCATGTTCTTGCCACACCAAGTATGCAAAGATTATATTCTGCAGAAATGTATATCAAGCATTTTCTTTTCTGTTTTTGTGTGTGTGTGTGTGTGTGTGTGTGTGTGTGTGTGTGTGTGTGTGTGTGTGTGTGTGTGTGTGTGTGTGTGTGTGTGTGTGTGTGTGTGTGTGTGTGTGTGTGTGTGTGTGTGTGTGTGTGTGTACTGTCTTAGGAAACAGTGCCAGGCCCAGAACAGCTCTGCCCCTCCACCCGAGAGCCCACCCAAAGAGCTGGCCAGCAGCTCTCCCTCTCAGGTGAGCTTCCTGTTCTTTCCCAGTTCCCAAGTACAATAACTAATGTCTTCCTGTGGTCATACAGTTGTATAGTTATTATTTAATCTTGATATTTCAGTTCATGGACTCTTGGACTGCTTGATGTTAATTCAGTAGAGTGTAAATACACTCTTCATAGTTAATCATTGACCAGAGCTAGCTTGCCTTCAGTTGTCCCAGCTGATCCAGTAGAAATGGTAGAGGAATGGTTAATATCCCTTCCAATACACATCTTTTCACCAAAGATATGTATTGGATCTTTTTTTCCACCAGTTTACCAAACACTGCAGCGTGCTGACTGGATTGTCCCTGCAGTCTGGTGGTTTCTGGTATTTCCCAGGGAGGAATTTTCTAAATTCTTCCTTTCTCCCTCTAAGCTGATTTGTGTTTCCCCCCTCAATGAGTTTTACTTTCAATACATGTTTTCTGGACTGGTTCCAGCTGACTAGTATAACTTTTGTTTTAATCTGTAATGTGTTCAAACATGTATACATTGGTTGCATGTGTACTAAAGCTTTGTTTCTAAACCAAAAACTAATCCCCTCCACCATACACTACATTTTACTAACACTTGTTTTCACTTCTCATTGACTGATTCATTTTTTTTCATATTCCTTGTCCTGTTCTCTTTTTAGGTCAGTCCAGACTCTTGAGTTTATCCATTGTTTACACTTCCATTAGGTAGAGGGAGGAGGTGCTGCTCTGTTATATTAATAGCTCCTTCCTCTCAGGTTCGTCTCCCTCAGACACCTACTGAATGCCCCTTCCTTTCCACTCCCTCCCTCAGTAAACACAGTACACAAACACACAAGCAAACATTACCCCAGGCTCTTTTTTAAATTCAGCAGCAGCAGCAGCAGCAGCAGATAAAGTTGTATGTAAACCTCAAATAGGTGAGGGATGAGTCAGGCAGTGCTGCAACAAAAAAAAAGCAAGACCATGTTTATTATTATTATTTATTACCACTATTAAAATTATTATAATCAAAAAGTTTTCCATTCAAACTTAAATGCATAAGCAAAATCTCTCCTCCTTCATCTTTTGGCTGGGGAATTAAATAAGTTTTCATTACAGCTGTCACCTGATCTGTTAAAGAATTACATCATAGCGCAGATGTCCAACACTCAAAATGAAGATAAATACTCTAAAAAACTGCTTTGTGTGGAATAAGAGAATGAAAGAGCCATGCAGGGGAAAAGACGGTGCCACTCGCTGGGTCTGGATATGTCTCAGAATGCCAGTCTTCTGTTGGAACACACAGTGACTGGGTCGCCACTCCCAAAGACATTAGTGCAAGCTGGGTCAAACAAGGCCTGTCTGTAATGTAATCCCTGGTATTGTGAAAAGACGGTCCAGCAATCATAGTCTCAGTGCTACTGAGAATACTCTTCTCTTCTCCTCTTATACTTGGTTTCTCTCTCCATCTATATGCTTTTACTACAATCCTCCCCTCTGTACACTCTCTTGCCCCCACAGTTCAGACCATTTTTATTTGCTCTGACCAGGGCTGCACTTTTCCCTTCGCTCACTCTCAGATGAACTGACTTCATATTGAACCCTGTTTTAGGTTCTCCGACTAAAATTGCTATTTTTCTGCCAGAAACGGCCCGCTGCTGACTTCATTGACCCTCTTGCCAACAAAAAGCCCAGGATATCACACCTCGCCAGCAAGGCTGCAACAACCCCAGTTAATGGCAAGCTCAGTTCCTCCAATGGGAGAGGAGAGGCAGGAGGAGCGCAGGCAGAAGTGGTTTCTATGTCAGACGGCGGAATGACGTCCAGCTCCCAGCAGCTCCCTGTGCTGGACATACCTCGCCCTTTCGAAGCGCTGTCGGACGTCAGCAATGACTCCAGCCACAATGGGAGAGATTGTGACTCTCAGGAAACAGCAGTGTCCGAGAGGCTCAGCCAACCTCCTTCGCTCTTCTCTATGTCAACGGTTCTCTCCGCGCCAAGCATCGACACATCATCTCCCAGACACTCGGCCCTGGATGGCCCTCGGGACAAAAGTCTTTCATCCTCCAACAGCAAGTCCAGGAAGAAGTCGAAAAAACATAAAGACAAAGAGAAGAGCAAAGACAGGGAGAGGGCGAGAGAGAAGGAGCAAGGAAAGGAGAAGGAGAGGAAGAGTCGTGAGGAGCATGTGCCTGAGCCTAATAAAGCCTGTGAGATGAGCCCAGGAAACCTCAAAAGCAACAGTATTCCACACAAAAGCACAGGTGAGAGCAACGGGCATACACAGATCATCTTTTCCTTCTGCACAGAATGTCTTTATTTACTAAAAATCAGTTTCACTGATTTCTGAATAAAAGTAGTACTTCATATGGATACTTAGTCATCGCTGTGAGTAGGTGATGCATCATGTGACCAGTGTGTGAGTCACTGATTAAACGGAGACCCCTGCTGTTCAGCTTTATACATTCAGTTACATCAAATAGACACCTGTTAATCCAACTGTCAAATAGAATCTGTGGAGAATTACGCGTTTATGAGATTAATTATGTAAACAATAATAATATAATCTATATATAATGATCTTGTGATGTTGCCTTTCCAGTTGCACTACAGCAGTTTTCACATGGAGACAACAAAGACAACATATTCAGATGAATGCCATTTCTGTGACCTTGTTTCAGATCTGAATGGAATGTGCAACAGTACCAGTATTCCTTCATCATCACCTGAGGTGGCAGACTATTTATTGTGAGTATTTAACAGTTTTAGGTCTCAGTAGATCCTACAGCAGTGCTGCTAGCTGCTAGAGAGTCTGAATTCTCCTTAAATTCATTATTATTAAGTAGAGGTTTTAAAACTGAGGCAGGAGAGTTGAAGAGGGGCCTGGGGGGACAGGTGCAAGGAACAGATGCAAGCTAATGCTCTAAAAACAGTGGGAAGTTAGTTAACGTAATTTAGCCCACTTACCTACATTTGCAGCAGTTGATCTGACAGACAGCTCACAAACTTAAAAACCCTTATTGCCAATTTGCTTCTAACTTTTACTCCTTTGTGGAGTCATAACTCTTACACTTTCTGAGGATATCAGTATTTGTATTTGACCCCAGAGTATCTACAAAAATCCAGAGATAGTTGTCTGTATATCCCTGGATACACTGCAAATGGGAACTGCTGATTTACTTTTAATTTACTGAGAAATACATATACTACAAAAAATACTTTTAATATTTTAAATGGTGGTAGATTGTCAAAATGTAAACAAGTATGGGCTGAAAAAGTAACAGGATTAGAAAACCGAAGTTTTTGGGCAAACACAGTTGTCTCAATTTTGAAACATGTATCAAAAATGAATTTGTTTGTGTTTTGCCACCTCTCACTGAGCCTCTTATTTACTATTTTTCTCAGTACGGTGGCCTCCAAGGACAAAGTAAATTCAAGACAGAAAGCACAAACATTAAGAGAAATGCTCTACAAATAAACGTTTCAGAAAACAAATGCAACAAGAATTGCTACAATTTCTCTGGGACACCAGGGTGAATTGCTGGGGCTCCATTTGGAAAAACGGCAATATACAGATAGACATTTTTTCTAACCAGACTTTTTGGGGAAGAAAAATCTTTTTGACAGTTTAGTATAAGATGCCCCTGTCATCAAATTTGTAATATATATTAAAAATATAGCTACAGACCACACTGTTCATTTTCATTTATATATATATACATTTTTCCTGAAATTTCATGATGTACCTGTGCAACGAATTTGCATTTGTGTTTTTGTATTTGTAGTGCATTTCCCACAATGTTTGTGCTTTATCCTTAGGGGCCACCATAGTTCAGTAATATTTTCTCTTATTCAACCCTTAGGAAGTACACTGTAATCGGCTCTCCAGAGCAGCGTCAGAGATATAAAAACGATTTCAACGCTGAGTACAGTGAGTACCGGGGTCTGCATGCTCGGATAGAGGGCATCACCCGGCAGTTCACTGTGCTTGACAATGAGCTCAAACAACTCCAACAAGGCACAGACAAGTACAAGGTAGATTTCCTGCAGGACACACACATATCTGCTACTTTTGTTTAAAAATATCTTAAGTTACTATAACATCACCATAATTTATTCACATCAGCTGCCCTTTTTTTGTCTCCCTTTGCAGACAATCCACAATCAGATACTTCAAGAATATCATAAAATAAAAAAGGTAAGCTTTCCTGCTTTAAATTATTCCGATGGTATAAAGTATCCGAGTAGATTATCAGACTGTGACTCTGTTTTTTCATATCCCTTGCAGACTAATCCAAACTATAGCCAAGAGAAGAACCGCTGTGAATATCTACACAACAAACTGGCACATATAAAGAGACTTATTGCAGAGTACGATCAACAGCAACTTATAGCAACAATTAGTTATTAGATATCGTTTCCCTGTTATCTCTGGAAACCAAGCAGATAAAGGAAAACTCTGGATTCCGCTTGCGCTAAAAAATTGTTCTCATGAAAGATGCCATGAAGGGAGTATTTCCCTCATTGGGGCCAAAGGCTCTAGTGAGGACTAAGCAGGACACATTATCTTTTTCTTTCTCTTTTCTTTCCTTTGTATTTTTTTTCTATTTTTTTCCTTTTGGTAGATGGCCTGGTGTGGCCAGGTCCATCTGTGTAGTTACAATGCATCCAGAAAGATGGTGTGGCTTTGTTTTTTTTTGTTTTTTTTGTTTGTTTTTTTGTTTGTTTTTTTCAACAGCCCACCCTGCTTATAGTGCACAGGGGTCTGAAAGAGTCAAAACATGGACAGTTTCCCACTGTCTTTGGAAACATCCAAATAATCTTTCCTGCTTTTGAAACTGGAGGGAAGGGGACACTGAGATGAAAACTGCAGAATTTATTTCAAAAGCAATTAATTTGTTTTTGTGTAAAGAAAAATTAAGTTAATGACACATCTGTTTTCCCCATATACTTAAATGAATGGTTGGGATGCTTATTTTTCTGTCATTTATTTTATTTATTTTTGACACTTAACTGAGGAGAATAAGTCTGTTTTACACTCCTCAAGACCAGTACTTAAAAGCTGTCTCTTATTTTTTGTCCTCACATATTGAATGTCAGCCAGTATTTTATTCAGAAGCTGCCTTGCCCATCTAATTGTCATTCTGTTGGCATTAATTATTTTTTTTCTCTTTTAAAGAGATGCAAATATTACTATTGATTAAATCAAAACAATGCCTCTAAATGCACACAGTCAAACGCACGTTTGTGCGCTTGGCTTTTCTTTTTTGAAATCATGTGCAGATGTCTTAACTATGGGGATGTGTGAAATTTTCCAGTCAGTCTAGAGCTGTAGATTTTCTTTGAACACAGTCTCCTCACTCAGTCACGACGAGCTGCAGTGCTTGTTCACCAGTTACAGCGGTGGTCCTCACCGATGGTCCATCATATTCTATCTGTATTAAGCTCTTAATTGGTTGTCTTTCCAGTTTAGTTTGTGATGGCTTTTGTAGCAATAGAGTTATTCACACTTATCCGAAGAGTTCATTGCCAGCTCTACTCTTCATCACTCTATGGAAGATCCTCTAATTGTAAGATGAAGCAGACAGGGGATTCAGATCTACAGGCTTTTTCTTTTTCATCTTCAAAGTGTTCAAAAATTTTGATTGATCCACAGATCTGATGTCTCCTAAGTTAACTATTTTAGTTACATTAAAACAACAGTGTTTACAGTGTCTATTAGAAGATCAAATTTTCTTGTTCTGTCTGCTCATCGACCCACATGGTAGTCCATTCAAGACGACTGTTAAGATGAAGCCATCTTTGATCATCTTCTGAGTGGAACTTGGTGGACTTCCTCATCAGAGAAGGAATGCTCACATGTGACCACTTTTTGCCTTTTCAAGTGTGATGTCAGATACTCAGCAGAGGATGACGTGAAAATCAATCTCCTGGATCAGCTCTACTCTCTGAGAAGTGTCGCATCAAGACGGATTCGCTCAGTGTATCCGAAGACGAAGTAGAAATGCTGTTTCAGAAGTCAAGTTTAGTCAGCAAATGCATTTCTTGTATCGACCTTTTTATGTGAATATGAAAAATCAGCACTTTTTCTCCTGATCTTGCTGTTACTTGGGGGGTTTGTCCAAATGACACTTTTCTCTTTGTCCATCAGAGTGCATGCTTTATGAATGTGTTACAATGAACAGTCTTTATATCTTTACTTGAAAAAAGAAAAAACTGCCCAAGGATATCAGAATCCAAGCAAAGGCCTAGTCCAACCGAGTTCATATGTAATCATTAGACATGGCTATGACCAGCATGTATACCAAAGTGCTTACTGAGTTGGATGAAATGAAACGCGCTACCAAATGTTGGCAATGGAACATGTCACAGTATTCTGTAGTTTCTGTTATCATTTCTTTTGTCCATATAGTTCATCATCCAGTGGGAACTTTCTCAGTGTTTTCTTGTGAGAAGTCAAAGGAGGCTCCTTTACTTCAGATAGGATTGGCAAGACTGGGCTCGAGTGTTTTAATGTAATGTCAGGTTTCACATTATATCACTCTCCTATTTCAAACACTACATCAAGTCCAGCGCTCCGGTGGCAACTTGATACTGAGACTGTATCTGGGACTTGATGACGTCTTGGCAGGAGGAGACATGAATGTTAAGTCACCAGAATCAACACTCAGCGTCGCCCAGTACTGCAACCCTTAACAAGAAAGACACTTACATCAATTCTTACTGTATCGTCATTTCTAGAAGCATTCTGATATGATTACTGTATTACACCTGTATTATGGTCAAAATCCAATGGGAATGAGTTTATCAGTAAACACATTTTGCTCAGATGGAGAGCAAACTGTTTGAAAGAAATGAAATGCCAGCACAAGAGTACCATTGTATGAGTTGATTGTGCCAAAATGACCTGTTGTATAGGGTTTTTTTTTTTTCCTTTTCTTTTCATTGAGTATATATACATGCTGCTGTATAAGCAAAGAGGGCTTTGGAGAAGAGTCATGAAATGTTGGCGCTAAAACCCAAAGCACGCTTTTTGAAAACCATAAGGGACTGGGACTGAAATTGATCCTTGTTTCAATAAAATTCTTTAAAATCCTTATTTGTGAAATTCTGAACCGGTTGTTGCTGTCCGTTATTATAATGAAGCAGAATTTTAGGTGAAAAAAATGTTTCTACTGTGAATTATTCTGTGTGCTGCTAAGGTGAATAATTAATGTGTTAAACATGGATAGTGATGCTATGAATGTATCCCACAGAGATGGTATTTGGCTTGTTTTGTGATGGATACATAACATTGGATCATATCTTGACATTGGGCTTGAACAAAGGTAAAAAGATGCAACTTTTGTATTAGGCAAGTACACAAAACAGATATTTTTAGCACCTTTTGGAGGCACTGCAGGGCTCATGTTTGTATACACCATTCCCTGAAAAAATATAAATGAGACACGGTTGTGTTTGATACAGCTTTCATTCTGTTTTCAATTTCTGTTTATTGGACTTGTCAGTATTCTAACATTTGTTTACAATTACTGAGTTGTGTAGAGACAAAGATGTCCTGTAGGTGGCAGCAGTTTCACAGTTTCTAAAGCCTCCTCACATTGCTGGCACACCTTGTTTTTGTTCAAGAAAGCAGCAAATTGAAAAGAAACATTTTGATCCCTCTTGTTTTCTCCACAATGCATTGTTTATCCCGAGAGGTCAACTCGTGCATGGTCAGTGACACCCTCAGGAACTGCCCTTATTGCAAGGGAGTGCTGGGAAAAGAAGCTAGTCGCTTGTGTAGTCTCTGCCTGTATGTGCTGTTTTCTAATGTGCATCCTCGTATAACCCATGGATGTGTGATGTTTACTGCCAAGTCTGCGCCTTGCACTGAAACATGGATCCAAAAAAGGCCCTGGCATGGCAGCGTGAGCAGAAGATGCTCCGGCAAGGCAACAGAGAGGACAGGGCTCAGTGTAATCTGACACACTGTGAAAGATCCCAGAAATCTACATAGCGACTGTGTTCCAGTTGGCTGAGCTGAGCTGTGCCTGAGCCTTGCTATGCTGCTACTGGCTCCCATCCCAAAGTTGGCCTCAGCTCTGCTCAGGGAGCTGGAGGGGGGCCTGGTCAGCGAGTTCACTGTGGCAAGCTGCCATCTCTCCCTCTCCTCAACATACAGCAGCGTATGCACTGACATGTTTACACACACAGCGGGGAACGTGAGAGCTCTCTTACCCCTCTGTGTTTCCAGGGTTGTACTAGTCAGACAAGATTTAAATAGTCTGGATTTCAGAGAGGGGTCTGCTTGTATGAAGATTCTCTGCTAACAGAGCAGGTCAGTGATTTAATGTGACAATGTAGGTCGCGGTTGAAATAAAGGTCAGTCAGTTGCTTGGCATAAGTGGTTGGTGTTTTAGACATTAGGGCATTTCATAATAGATTCAGGTAAAATGGTTTATCTGCACTGCTTCTATCTAACCTGCACATCTCTGCAGCCAACCACAGAAAAAGCTAATACTGGCCTCACACATGTAGGTTGCTGAGAGTGAAATATTTGCCACTTTTGGCACCAGAATTGTGGGGAGCTTGGCAAGTTGTGACGAGCAGACAAAAGACCAAACAAGGACAACCTTTATATCGTCACATTTAAAAGAAATATGATCAATAAAACATGGTTAATTAATTCAGAGAAAATGAACCAAGACAGTATGATAGAAATGGATTGTTAGAGCCAATAGTGAAGCTCTGCCAAACCTTTAAATGTACATGTTGCAATTCAACGGTAAGATTCACGATTGCCAGGATAAGCTCTGCTGTCTGAAGCATTTTCTGACATTTATAAATTTGGTATTGGTGGAGCAGAGGAATGAGCACACAACAGTAGTCATGCTCACTTGTGTTCAAATGACCTGCAAGGAGGAGGAGGCGAGCACTGTGAGCACAGAGCAATACCTGGGATTGTTTTGTGGTTTTAGGTCCCAGAAAGAAGAAGCATGATTAATCTCAGTTTCCCCAATCTCAGCTTTTACCATCTCGAAACAATGCTGTTTGAAATGAGCAGTCACCTTCTCGTTGGCGGTTTGCAGTCCTCCCACCCACTTGGTATAACTGACTAAAAATGCTTTTAGTCATAAGGGTTTCTCATCTTGATTGTTCTGCAGTGTCTCTGTCACTTGCTGCCCATTGTGTTTCGTCTTTCCTTATTATGGAGCCTGTGTCCCAGCATCTCAGTGTGGGACAGTGGATGATTCTCAGTATTTCAGCTTCATTTTGACTGTCATGACCTTCAACGTCACTTCTAACAAGGAGGAGGATTGTTTCCCCTCACTGCTGATCTTGTTCCCGCGTCATCGTCTCATTTTAACTCACCAATCAGCAGAGACAGGCATATTCCCTCTTATATAAGATCTCTTTGAGTGTGATATATCTATTATACTTAAAGAATGCTAAGCAAGCATCGTCTTGTTTGGCTGCTATTTTGTATGCATTCAATAAAAACAATAAATACATCAGTCAAGGTTCTATAGCAGGTCAGTTTGTACTTTATTTTGTCTTTGCGCCATTCATGCAGTGTAATAAAATTAATATGAATATTTGAACTTCGCCTTTTGTGTTTGAGAACCAACCTTTTCAAAAATGATTTCAGGTCAAATTCGTGCTGCAAATGACTAAACCTCCTTCTAAACACTCTCTGTTGTAGATTGCCACGCTGAATCAGTCCACTTTTCTGTGAATGAGCTGAGGACATTTGTCTTGGGACTCTACTTGAGCTGTCAACACATCCACTCATCCTCACGTTTAATCTTTCCTTCTTTCATTTAAAATGCAATCTAACAATAGCCACGTTCAAAAAACTGTATTGAAAAAACAGCAGAGAGACAGGCAAACTAAATATCAGAATAATATCCTATAGTGGCTTGACCACATAGTGACCCATCCCTACTCTCAACCACAGAATACAGTATAAATCATCGTTCGTTGTGGATGCTTCAGTCCTGCAGTTGTGGTGTGTGTTGTGTTCGAGTAATGACTATAACCTGTGAACTCGAACTGCACAGTATATTTTGATTGAGATCCTTGTCATGCGCGGTGCATGTACAGTGTGTACCACTACACTACCAATGCATTTTCTATCAGCTCTATGGTGCAATAATTGTACATTATGACTGACTGATGTCTCTTATTTCATTTCATATAGAGCTGGGCAACAATGTTTTAGTGTGATGCACCTTGTTTTTGTTGGAGATGCATCAGGCAGAAGCACAGTGACTTTGATGAAATACATGTGAATTTTCCCATGGTTACATCTTATGTCATGACTTATTTTTATATATTACAGGGAACTGTGAGTCTAATTGTCCCCCATTTAGGTTGTTCAGATATTGTTCATCATTGAACATTTATAGTTTTTGGTGTTTTATGAAGACTTGTCAACTTAAACTCTCTCAGAATTGAGGAAATGGTACAAAAGTGTTTAAACAACGTTAGTTTGTAAATGTTAGCGAGTCAGTTGTCTTCAGTTAGGACTTTGATCAGCTCAGGAACATTGATCCAGATTCAGGTCTACCAACATCACACATCTGTGTGTGTGTGTGTGTGTGTGTGTGTGTGTAAATATTTACGTTTATATATCAAAGGTCAGCTGCATGTCTATTTTACAAGTTTAATAAGTAAGAAATTCAGTTAACTGTCTCTTCTTCTGGCAACAGACATTTGCAAAAGATATGGAGAAACTACACACAGCCCCAACAGTTTTTGCTGCGAGCCACTGTGGAGTCTACATGCACCTTCCTCACAGTGGACATGTTTTACTTGTTGAAGTGTGTGTGCCTTCCATGTAGGTGCGACAGGGGTATGGTGCTGCACTTACTGGCTAAGTAGCATTCCTGGAACACAGGCACTATACTGCACTGTCAAATTTCTGCTATAGCGTTTGTCATTAGTTAGAGAACGAGAGAGAAAGAGGGAGAGATGTGTGTCCTTAGGGCTGAATTAAAATTCCAAGAACAATTTTACACATTTCTACAAGTGTTTGGAAGCAGGAAAACAACACCAGGTTTACAGATGTGTTCCATGTTCTGGTTATTGACAATAATTTTAGGTGTGGCACATTTGAAACAATAGCCTATTTTGCAACTTGCAGAACTATTCTTTTCAGTCAGAACCTGAACATTTTGCCTCTATATATTTTTTTAAATATATATTACACGGTTGATATTGTATAATACAACAAATGCATATCAACAACAATATAATGCATAATGTATAAATTGTCACTGTCTAAAAAAAAAAGTGTAGGATGTGGTTTAACAGTGCTATAAAAAGCTATAATAGAGTGAAAGGCAGTGCCGGGTGCAGTCTGTCTCATGATGAACAGACCTAATAACGTTTCATCAAATCATTTTGTAGATCCGATATTAATCTAATCCAATATCAACAATGTTGTTGTAATAATCACCGGAACCATCTAGAGAAACTGTCTTTTACTCCAGGCTCAAGACAGAGTATGTCCATATATATATATATATATATAACTCTCCTGCACATCTGTGTATACAAATATTTCCGTTAGTGCTGTCACGCGCCGTGGGACGGGAGCTCGCTCGTGCTCTCCGCTGCTGGCCCACGCGCCGTGATCACGGTCCACGGTGACGTGTGTGTCCCCCTCCGCCACCGGTGGCCCCCTGCCATATTTATTCATGCCGGGCAAGATGGCGGCGATACGGACGCGGTGTTATTGCCAGTGGACATAAAAAGGAATTTTATTCAAAATATAAAACCGAGTCAGACACATTTTTACACCCAGTCGCCTTGTGTGTGTGTTTGCCGCGCAACGAGCGTCGACGTCGTTTTTATTTTACGCGTTTCAACGTTTTTTTCTCACAAAATGTTCACGTTGTAGCTCGATCGCTAACCGACCAGCTGGCTAACAGAGAGCAGTTACTAGCTAGCTAGCTATCCATCACAGCCAAGCCGCCGTGAAGTGGAGAATGGGAGAAAAGCTGGAGCTCAAGCTCAAATCGCCGGTTGGAGCAGAACCTGCTGGCTATCCGTGGCCATTACCAGTATACGTAAGTGTTAAACCTTAAAACGCCCTGGTTATAGATTTAGATTTTGTCTCTGTTTTTGTCTTTGTTAGCTAGCTTTTTGCTAACACTGGCTAGCTGAGGGAGCCATGGCACGCTCGCCCGGGGAATCAGGTCATACTGGTCGGGATAGTGACAGACATGGTGTACCAGCAACCTACACTGCTTGATCAGACATTTAGCTTGTTTTTCACCCGTACTGCCGTAAATCATTCCTAGACAATGGCAACATACAGGCTGTGGTACATTTGAGTAGAGCAAAGTAGCGACAAGTACAAGACAGGCATTGACAACCACACATGAAAAAGGTGTTGAGAAGCTGGAGCGACTCAAACAAACCACCTTTCTCATCCTGCATTACGCCAGCCTGTCCATACCTTAGCTGTTGCATAAAGTGTCTCGGTTGTGCTCCTTCATGTTCATACTGAAACACATGTAAGTGGACCCAAGTCGCACAGAAGTGCACAGACCCACCATCTGATAGTAGTAAACAATCGCACAGGACACATTATAGAGTTGTGTACAAGATGTAGGTTGATGGAGTCGATTAAGCAAGCGTGTGATTGGTAGTATTGCATTCCTCGAGTGCTTTCTGTGTTTTGTTATCTCATGACATCTGCATGATTGAGACCAGCTGTTTGGTATTTTGAACTTTATACATCCACTGAGCTCCCGATCTAGCGCTCCTCAAGACAGTGATAGTCATACTTTCCCAGACAGAGTTTCTTTAAAGATTTTCTCTGAGTTGTTTTTCCATGTAGCCTGCTGTCAGCACGTCAGTCTCTGATTGCAGTTGACTCATTGAAGATGAACGGAAAGGGAAGCGGTTGTAAGTTTTAGTTCGTTTAAACTGAGTTTCTCATTTATAGTAATTGCGGTTAGACAGTCGGTGCTGACTGAAAAAAAGGTGGATTTCTGAGAATGTGTGTGGGGTCTTTCTCTACATCTCCTCCCCGCCCACACTGTACCTAGTCTGGCAGTCTGGTTATTCAGTTTCCATTGCTTAGTCTGTTGATGCCATCATCTCAACATGAAGTCAAAGGGTTTCAAGTCATTGAGTCAGAATTGCTAGTCAACGTAATCAGCTGCTCAGCTCTGCTTTGAGGGACAGAGTTGACCCTCCCTTTTCACCAGGCCAGAGTCTGTTAAGTTCCCCCTCCCAGATTTGTAGCCTCGCCCATTTCCTCATGTTATGGTCTGTGAAGATAAACACAAGATCAAGCATGTCAGGAATTTAATGTACTGGTGTCCTGCATGATAGCTGTTATACTGGGACTAGATGTCATGCACTGAATTGGAAACAGCTGATGGTCCTGCATGCAGGGTTCTGCAATATGGAGCTTATTCATGCAATGCTCTCCCCCTGTTTTCAAAGGGGAAAGACTTCCTCTCTCTTCTCCCTTCCTCTCATGTCCATATGGTCAACTCTACAGGGAGGAGGATAGAAGCAACTGTTCTTACTCAGCAATGCTATATTAAGAGATTTTGAAAACACACACCAGTATGTGTGCTTAAATGTTTTTTCCAGTCACATTTAATGATCTTTTTTTTTTTTTTTTTTGCTTTGTTTAACTGCTTGCTGGTAGCAACAGATCCCACTCCATGTAGATTCATTCTTCTCTCCCACAGAGCATAAAGATTGCTTATCTCACCCACAGAGCATGAACACAGTGCTGTCTGTGTTTTCATACACACAACATGGCTGTTGTACAGGCTATTGCGATATAAGGCGTGCTGTTAGAACCAAGTCCATAAAAATAGGCTTTCTTTCTTTGGTTCTGTGTTTCATTCTGTCTTTCGTCTGTGTTTTTCCCCCCTCTCTCCCTGTCTCTCACTAAATCCCCACATCTGTGCATCTATAAATGCTTCCATATGAAGAGCACCTCTGGAGTGGTGCAGTTCTTTGTCCATCTGGTTCTGGGTGTGGGCACTAACCAGCCCTACATAGCATTTCAAAGACACACTGCTGCTAAAGTACTGCTAAGTGTCTTTGTTTTGGTGCTCACCTGTGTACTTCACCTATTATTTACAAGTCTGTAATTACTGTACTAAAATCAAATGTGTCTGAGCATAATTATTAGGATTCAAGTGCGGTCGCAGCCCTGATATGGAAGAGACAAAAAGTCACGGTCATATTTACAGTCTTGCCATTGTGATTGTGGAAGTGATATTTATTTATACTGTTTCTGTGTTGGTGACCAGACTGACTGACAGTGGTACCCAGTCACTGCAGGTCAGTTGAGTTGCAGCCACTCGGTGTCATCAACATGTGATTTGCTGTACTTATCTGTCAAGATAACAAATGGACATGTCAAGACACCTCTTCTGGATAGCAGTATGTTAGTAATCTTCAGATGCTTTACACAAAAGAATTTTGCTTTGCTTAAATGAGAGACAATATAAGCAAGCACCACAATCTTGTTTTGGATACGGAGGCACTGTTAGTTTGTTTGCCACCAAGAAAATCAGCTGTATTTCTTGTTACAAGTACAAGTTGTACAAGTGTGTAAGTGTCACGCCTGTCTTAGTCACTTGTTCTTGTGGGCTGCTGAGGTATACGTAGTGGAGCAGTGTGTGGCGTAAAACCCCAGCACTCACGATGCGTCACACTGATGTTAGGAGTGATTGAATGAAGAGGTGGTTTTCAGAGGAGGAGTCACACATGCGTCAGTTGTACCCACAGTGGGGAGAGAGGAGGGTCTCCAGTTCTGTCTGTCTGATTCTCGCTTTCAGACAGTGTTTATTTTTAGCAGCAGCTCTGTGCCAGTGTAGCTGTGTTCTGCCTTTGTGTGAGCAGGTGACCTACCCCATTCGACATCTCATTCGCTCACTCGCACACAGCCTCTTTCATACATTTCCACACCTTGTATACCTTCCCTATTTAGTAGAACACAATGTGTTAAATCTGTCGTGTATGGTGTGTAGTCAAGAATATTCGGAGCTTATGCATCTTATTAGCAGCCCTGGTAGCAGTTAGCTTGATAATATAATTGTAACCGGAACAGCGTGCTGACAGAAATAGTAGGAGATTTCCTGTGTTACCATGCACATTTGAGTGCGTGCGCATGCATGTTTGAGCTTTTGCGGAAGTTTGCGTAGTAGTGGCGGGCAGTATTGAGCGGGAAGCCGGGAGGCTGTGAGCTTTTTCGCTGTGGCTGCTGTGCCAGGCCTCAAACAGCTGACAAATACAGCCCCCCCTCCCCCCTCCCCCTTTCTAGCCTTTCTCGCTTTCACTTTCTTTCGCTTCGCCCTGTTTTCTTTTACCCTCTGATTTCTCCACCTCTTTTACTTTCCCTCTCTTCTTTCCCTCCACCAGAGGCTCTCCTTGGCAATGTGCTGGAGCAGGAGACAGAAAGTGGGTCAGTGGGTCAGCTCAGGCAACAGGCTCAGGCTGGCTGCGCTCGGGGTGTAACTTGAGTCCTGTTACTCCCAGAGAGCTGCTCAGCGCACTCCGGCTAAGATTACTAACTATAGATGCCCTACACAAGATCAATCAACTTCAGTTTATCAAATTTTATTAAGCTTTGTTCTAGACCAAAGTGCCATTTAAACCAGCATAACTTCAATTGGTTTTCTCTGATGTGATTTACAATGGTCTGATTGAGCTGAGTCTTGAATTAACTAACCCCACCTCCGGAAGTAGGTTAGAGTTACTCCAGGTAAAATTAAGCTTTAATTTAAATTTACAAGGATGCTGTCTGTCAGTGCAAACAAGCACTGCAAGACATACTGGGATTACAAGGCACTCTTTGATTTTGTTTCCAAGAGTGTTTTTACAATTACAAGAAAAATGCAGTAGTGATTATTGCACTGCTGGAGTCCAAGCTTGCATTATTGGCACAACAAAGAAAGCCTGCAACGCCCTTTCTCCAAATCCTTTTAACATTAAAGTTTTTGTTAAGTATTTTTCTATTCTTTCTATGGACTTTCTTGTGTTTGTAAACTGACTGCATAATTTGAGAAGTTCTTTTGTGTTTTAAAGCCACTTTGAAACCATATCGACTGTTCTAGATAAGGTCATTTTCATGAATTTGAGAGCTGTATCTACACACCGTGCTTTGATATGGAGACAGACAACTCAGTAAATGTACAGACTTGTGTAATAAAAGACTAGAGAGTTTAAGAGTCTGCTTCATTCAGAGTGTATAGTATGTGTTGTAAACACAGTTTCTGAGTGGACAAAATAGCGTTCACTGCCACTGGTGGTGCTCACAGTTGTGTCTTCAGCGGCTGTTATATCAGTCAGATGTTACTGCAATGAAAGGGATGAATCAGACATAAAAGCTGTTGTGGTCATTACACTGCAGGAAGACGAAGCTTTGATTGTGTCATGTCAGTACGCCCGTGTGTGTAATTACTGTATACTCTACTTTCAACTTTGCTCACCATTAACTACATGATACACATATCAAGAACAGAAATTTTCTGCAAGTCAGTCACGACCAGTAAATAGCAGTTGGCCCAAAGGCACCCTAGTACTCTCTCTTGCCTTGCCCCAGTGACTTCAGCATGCACTAGGTGAAGGTACAAATAAAGCCTGCTTCTCTGCACTCGGCTGTCAGCTCTCTGTATTTGTCCCTCTACCTCTCAAAAACCATTTTGACACAAATTAATCAGGGACACACTGCCGGCCCTTGAAGCTAAATAGAATAGGATAGGATTTGGTGGGTCACAGAGCTGGCAGGTTGTTTCTGTGCTGTACCACAACTGGAGGTTTCTGGGACTTCGGAGATTGTCGTATGTGGACCTGATGACGAAACTCAATTTGTCTTGATGTGTGTTGGCCCAGGTTATGGACCTCCAGGTTGTCCAGCTACCCTTTTGCCCTCAGTTCATATGTCTCCTCTTACATCTTTAAACTTAAAAAATAACCAGCTTTCTATTCTTCTTCTTTGAGACTTTGGACTACACCTTGGGGGCAAATCCCCACCTGAGCCTCACCATCCCTGACAACTGAGATATATATTTTAAAAATGCTGAATTAAGTAAACTGTAAACTTAAATGGCATATATACCCCAAATTGTATAAACAATTGTGGAAATCAAAGGTAGATGCAAACAGAAGTGAATGGACTGTAACTCTAATTGATACTGGTAGTCTTCTGCATAGTGCTGCCACCTCGCCTGTAGAGTTTTCTATATTTTAAAGGAAGATATACAGACTGTTTTATGCGTTCTAAACTCAGTTGCCAGTTTATTAGGTGTACCAAGCTTAAATCAGTACAGTGTAATAAAACAGACCCACTATAAATCCTACTGTCATTAAAGCTATAATGTCCCGTTTTTGTTGAGGCTCTTTTTTTAGAGGTGATGATTAAACTTTACGGTCATTTTGGAGGCTGTAATTTGTGGTGCTATTAAATTTAACGTGAACATGATTGTCCTCTCTGTTTTCAGGATAAACACCATGATGCTGCTCATGAAATCATTGAGACCATTCGGTAAGTGACCTTTCTGCTCTCTGACTCAACTTGTGTACAGACAGTACAGACATCGCACAGACAGTAAGTGACTGTGTGTGACTGGTGTATGATCTAGTGATGATTTTATTTGTGTACTTTTTCTAGGTGGGTGTGTGAGGAGATCCCAGACCTCAAACTGGCAATGGAAAACTATGTGCTCATTGACTATGACACCAAAAGGTGAGCTTTGGGTCACTGTCACTGACATTGAAAAAAAAAACTTGAAGTCATACTGACAGGACTTGTCCAAAAATAATAAAGATTATTTTATTCAGTCAGGCTAGCAACTGATTTAACAGCCTTTAAAAAAAAAAAGTTTTCTAATTTGTCTTAGGTTTGTTTTCTTGACAAAATCTAAAATTGTCGGCAATTATTTTTTTCTCCTTCAGTCCAATCTATGTCCAAAGTGACACACATTTTTAAGTGGAATATTTTCTGAGTTACATTAAGGTGAAAATTGGTTTTGTTAAATCAAGGGGAAAAAAACAGATGTTTGAAGTTGGATTTGATCTTGTAAAAAATGATGACTTTAATTTTGTGTCTTGTTTATTCTCACAGCTTCGAGAGTATGCAGAGACTTTGTGACAAGTACAACAGGGCCATTGACAGCATTCATCAGCTAGTGAGTCCATATGTGAAGGTTTTTCAGTGTTGCGTAGGTGCAACGAAAGTGAAAACATTAGTCACTAAAAGTGGGAAACACTGTAGTGTGTACTGTTTGAGTGTACTCCAGTGTTCTTTGATTTGTGGCATGCATGACTTGTCTTGAATTTATGACAAATGCTGTCCTGTAAATGTACCTGTATTTATTTGTTTTGGGTTTCAGTTATTAATCAAGATGTTTCATAACAGCCATTTTCTCCAGTATACTCTATATTTGTGTCCAAAAAAACAGTACATTCTTCATTTTTGCTCAGATGCATTCGAATATTTAGATTATTGTTCTTGTTTTTGCATTTTGCTTTAACGGTCAGAACAAATGCAAATTGAGACATATCTTTGATTGACCAGTGCAGGTTGATAAAACTGTCTTCATAGTGACCCATGAGGAATGCCACTATGCTGTGCATAATGTATGTTTGTTTGTGAATAAAAATCCTAATGAGTGGGAATCCCATGTTATAGTGGAAGGGGACCACCCAGCCCATGAAGCTGAACAAGCGTCCTTCTAATGGGCTGCTGAGACACATCCTACAGCAGGTGTACAACCACTCAGTGACTGACCCGGAGAAGCTGAACAACTATGAGCCCTTCTCCCCTGAGGTGTATGGAGAGACCTCTTTTGACCTGGTGGCTCAGATCATTGACGAGATGGAAATGATGGAAGATGACACCTTTGTTGACCTCGGCAGTGGTTAGTCTGCTATTCTTTTGGGACATCCAGGTTTCAGAAAGAATTGAAATGGTGTTCTTTAAGTAGGTTAATAGTACATAGTGTATGTAGTGTAGCGGGAACAGATTTCCATAAAGAAATTATAAGGTATTAATTTTTGAAAGATGAGAGTTGTAGGAGTTGGTCAGGATGCTGGTGTTTGGTGTAAGATAAGAGTGTATGATTAACTTTTTAATTGTTTCTTATCAACAGGAGTGGGGCAGGTAGTGCTGCAGGTTGCAGCAGCAACCAACTGCAAACACTACTATGGTGTAGAGAAAGCAGACATTCCAGCTACCTATGCAGAGGTAACTACATAAAAATATCACAGGATTACATGGTGTCCCAGAAAGGGAGCGAGACCAAAGCTATATTAATTCCAAGAACAACACTGTGTCCTCGTTTGTATTTCTTGTATTTAATTTTCTCAGTGTCCCTGTAGCAACAGCATGGAATAACCATGTCTAAAAATAGCCCCCCAGCACAATAGTACAAGAGGCTATTCTTAGTCTGAATGTATCCTTACATGCAAAAGCATAACTTTGGTTAATTTAATCAGCTGTAGATCCAAATTAAAAAGCTCAGATTTAGTTATGGTAGTTAAAATACACAGGTTTTCAGTTTTACTGGTATCAGAAACCAAGGCTTCTCTCCAAACCCCAAAGGGCTCAAGTTAACTTGATAATAATAATTCTTTTTTCTCAAACCACCTCTGGGCCACACACAGCTGAGCTGTTTTTATTGTTTAAAAAAAAAATACTTTTATTATTATTGGTTACATTTTTTCTTTTAGACCATGGATAAGGAATTTAAGAAGTGGATGAAATGGTATGGGAAGAAACACGGGGAGTACACAGTAAGTTCACTCTCAGTGTGGCATCTACTCTGAGCAAGACTTTTAATAACACACACCTCCAAATATATACTTCAAATATTGGGTGTTTGGCAGATCCAGGGGTATTCAGGATTTTTACCCTGACACTATTGTTTGGTTTTTTTTTCAGCTGGAGAGAGGTGATTTTCTCTCTGAAGAATGGAAAGAAAGGATTGCCAACACAAGGTGGTGTACCAAATCTGGTCACAAAGATCATCTGAAAGACACGATTTCCATTTATTTTAAGACCATTCATTGGCTTAATTTATACGCAGAGTAACCAGAAAAATAGAAACCACTGAAACATTTGGCTGATAAAAGGCTCAGTCATGTAATAAATTTTGCCATTGGGAAACTTTTTTTTTGTCACTGGCAAAAGTGTTTCTGACATTTTGTTCCTATATCGATCAGCGTTAATTTATTAAAAGTGTCCCCTTTGCCATTTTGCTAAAATGTATTCCTCTCTCAAAATGTTATATTTGCTTGGTAAATAATTTTATGCCACCATCTGCAGATCTAAAATATTTCCCTCTTTGTCTGTCTTGCAGTATTATTTTTGTGAATAACTTTGCCTTTGGTCCAGAGGTAGATCACCAGCTGAAGGAGCGCTTCGCTAACATGAAGGAAGGTTAGTATTTTGCAGCTAACCACTAAATTATTTTTGTGATTATCCCTTGGGGAGCATCCTCGCCACTGTCCTGACACAAATGGTGAAACAGGAAGCAGAGGAGAGGTGAAAAACGTGACCATAAATGACAGTAAAATGTATATAAATTAGTTAATAACATAGATAAAACATTTTGTTAATTTAACTTTTAAGTATTCTTCTGACAATCCATTCAACCAACAAAAGTAATAAATAAAATCTAGGTAGATAAGTGGCTGTTCATGATGTTATGATGACAAGTAGTTGGATGTGTAAAATTAAGGAGTTACTTGAAGGCTAATGTCCACAAGACTGACCTTTCAAATATTTTTAGTAACTTAATATCAGCAAGTTCTCTCAAGTAATTCAATGAGCTTAAATGATATGACCACTCATTCCACAGTGTCCCATTTGTTAGTTTGCCATTTTTAATGTTGTCTGCAACAGTTGGTTTATGATCTGCAACAAAGTGAGACATTTTGTCTGGCCTTGGGTGTAATTTGATCAAAGGAAGACAAATGAGGCTTTTAAATAGCAGGAGTTAAAACCTTTTCTCATGACATCACACCTTTTCAGAAAATATCAAGGGCTTGTGTTGGTAGCACTGGGAAGTGACGCCTGGGCTCAGTGGAAGAAGTATTTATTCAGCTGTTTCAGTGGTGATTAAAATAACAGTGGCTGATGGTATCAAGTAGCCACTAGCCCCTTTTGTCAGCCTGTTCAAGGCACCTTTACTCTGCCTTGCCATAAATGTTTGAACATGGATGGGTGGAATTGTTGTTCCACCTTTAAGCAGGCAACGGAGGTAGTCACAGTGCTGGATTAACTTTTGTGTGAAATGCAAAGTTGACATGGTGGGACAGATGCCGATAATATTGTGTTACATGTCATTCCTGTGAATTCAGAATGCCAACATGCTATCTAAAATCTCACACAGGGGCCGCATTATGCCGGCTTTGTTTCAGTGAAAACAAGCGAAGCCCTATCCTGCTTGCCTCTTGGTTTTAAATTCTAAACATGACAATATGAATAATGTGTCTATGGTTTAATGTAACTAATCGGAGAAATGATTGTGTTTCATATTATGTTTGCTTTATATAGTGAGTTACAGGAGCTACTGTATGTGGCCACTGTATAGCATCTAGAATTTATCAGAAAGAAAGTGCATGTATTTATCTCTTTGTTTTTTTTATTTGCAGGTGGGAAAATTGTATCCTCCAAACCTTTTGCACCTTTAAATTTTAGAATAAACAGTCGAAACTTGAGCGGTAAGTACCACAAGTAGTGAAAAAGCAGATTTTTATGTCTGAAGTTTCCTTTGTTTTTGTATCTGACATGCATGTCTTCATCTCTGTCCTGCAGATATTGGCACAATAATGCGTGTGGTGGAGCTTTCTCCACTGAGGGGCTCTGTGTCGTGGACTGGAAAACCAGTTTCCTACTACCTGCATACCATAGACCGCACCATAGTAAGCCCTGAGACGTTTCTTCATCACTGCTCCTGTAAATAATTATTAGAGAAGCATAGACTAGAATTTCTAGTAGAGCAAAACCTGGGGAAAGAAAACAATAGAACACTAAATGACTGCCAAAGTGGTACAAACATTATAGATCAGAGACAAACAGTAACCCCAACTCGAGAGATAGGCTGCCATAATAACAGCTGATATTGCCTTAATGAGTAGTCTGTCCCAGGAGTAAGCAATCTGAGGAGAGAACAAACAGGGTTATACAGGGTAACATGAGCCCATTAGATAACATTGAAGTGTGTGTCATTCTGGTAATTGGTTAAAGTAGTCCCTAGTTATCAGTGGGAATCCCAGTGAGAAAGCTGGCAGACTGCCCATACTCTCACTCTGTTGATGTGTTTCTTGTTACCACCTGAAGTACATTGGCTTGGTCCTTTAACTCTTCATGATTTTGAGGAATATTTTTAATCAATGGAGGGAGGTGGAGCTTCTTAAAATGCTACCACAGCACTAATAATGTTCACGTCCAGGTAGGGACATGATTGACATGAGTTCTGCTTTAAAAATTCTTTTTAATCAGAACCAGTTTTTCTGGTGGTGTAGCGGAGGTGACAAAGAAATACAGGGTTGTCCGACAGAAGAGCTTGGCCACACTTCACTTTTTCTGCACTGCAGTGTTATCCAGCAAGGCGTTGTGGTAGCTAATCAAATACATGCAAGCACACATTTGTGGTGGATTACTTTGTAACGAGAATGCTATATTTCTACTGTTGATATTGTCGTAACAAAGGATTAAATGGTTGCCACCATGATAACTTTTCAGGGTTAAGTCAAACTGACAAACTGTATTTCAGACACAGGTGAAAACATAGTCTCCTTGGCAGAGGTAATAATAAAAATAATAATAATAATAATAATCAAAAGTGATGCCTTATTAAATTTTTTCTTGTCCTTTTTTTTCAGCTTGAAAACTATTTTGCTAGTCTCAAAAATCCTAAACTCAGGGTAAGTCATGTTTTTCCTCAGTGTATTGACAGAGTCACTGCACATATTGAAGTTTTGTGTGTCTAACGGTGAAAATGGTTCATCTTGTACCAGGAGGAGCAAGAGGCAGCTAGGCGACGTCAGCAGAAGGATACGAAGGACAGTAAAAGCAATACCACCACGCCCACCAAACCGAAAGAACAAAACAAGGTAGGCCATGCACAGATTTTAATCTAGTGCATTCAGTTTTTAAGTTCTGTCAGCTTAACTAAGATAGAAGAGCTTTCTGTGCTCTTTGTGAAAATATATATGTGTGTGTCTATGTGTATTACAGCAGGACTCCTGTGGTGAGGAGGAGCGTCCTAGCTTGGTGACAGTGGTCAAGCCCTCTGCCAAACCCCGAAGAACCCGACTCTTGTCCAAGGGTCGCAAGTTGAACAACAAGAAGCGAGGTCGACCCAAGAAAGCTGCCCCGGCTGCTGAGAGGAAAAAGAAGAATCAGAGCGCGCTGGATTTGTTGCATGCCAAGACCCTTTCTGCGGCACCCCCTCAGGGTCAGAGCGCACACACACATTTGCATACATTCATAACATGCTATCCATTTCCTCCTCCTGAATGGGAACTTAAGACCAGTGATGGAAATCTTAAGCTGCCTCATATTACAAAAGAGACTAATGTCCTCTTTACTTTAACTATGTATGGCTCATTTGACTTTAATTATGCTTGCTGCGTGTACAGATGCATACCGCCCACCTCAGAGTCCCTTCTACCAGCTACCTCCCAAGGTCCAGCACTATCCCTCGAGTCAACTGCTGCTGAGCCCGACTCCGCCTGGTCTGCAACAACTGCTAGGTGAGCTGATGGAGATTCAGTGTGTTTTATCTGTCATACTTTAAGTTTTTGTAAAGTCATAAATATTGTACCAGATGTCGTAGAAATCTATAAACAAAACACTTTTTTTTAAATTCCATTTGATTAAAACTGGAAGTAGAGTAGTTTTACAGTAAAACTCCACTGTGTACAAACCACATGGAAATTGTGATCTCTTCATGAAAAGTTAAGGACAACAGTCTACAGTGTACAAAAATGTTCAAGTATCTTAGATATCAAGAAGAGCAGAATTTACAAATGAGATGTCAGGAGAGTCACAAAGCCTGATCAGATAACACTCATTAATTTGACTTTGTATAAGACTCCATGTCAGTCTGTCTTAGTTCAGTTATTTCAACGACCTAACTCATAATGTATCCTCTGTTTCTTGTTTCCTTGCTCCCTATGTCTTGAACCCACATCTTTTCACAGATAACATCAAAGTTCAATACCTCCAGTTTATGGCCTACATGAAGACTCCTCAGTACCGCTCCAACCTGCAGCAGCTCTTAGAGCAGGAGAAGGTAATTACACACATTACTGATGTGCTACTGCAATTTTCCTTGAACTTTTACTACCACATCATGTCAACACATAAAACAGTATCAATCTCAAACATTTCTGTTTGGTTATCTTTGGTGACACCTACGGCGATACATGGTAATTGCAGGTTTGTGTTTGAACCACTCTACTGTGGAACACACGTCACTTTGTGTTAGTGACTTGTTTCGTTGTGATTTTGTGGGTGAGTCATATCAGACACCCAGTTCATAAAACTGTGAAATGCAAGGACATCTATATAATTTCATCATTGGTTCAGAGGCTCCATCACCATTGAGTTACCTCTTTCGGCAATAGATAGTAACTTAAAATACAATCCTCTGAAAATCTTTAAAATTGCCACTTTAAGTTTGAGTATTTGAGTACATGTTATCTACCTAAAAAGTATATTTCATGATGTAACTCTCATTGCCTTTTGTGTTTATTTGTTTTGTCCATCCTCTAACGTGTATCCTTGTATTTTCTCTCTGTCTCCAGCAAAAACACAGGGACCTGTCAGGGCAGGCAGAGCAGCTCCACTCTGTCTGTCAGTCTCACAAAGACAAGATCAAAGGTCTCTTTCAGTCCAAACTAGATGAGGTAGGAACGACTACTTTATGGCCCTCCATATCACAGCTGTAAGGGCACAGTCAGCACCATGACAATAAACTATCCATAAACCATCTACATCCAGAAATTTGCCCCACTTGTGTACTCCTGTCTTGTCCATGATCCATGCTTTTGAAGTTATTTTATTATGACGCAATTCAATAATGCGAGGGTATACAGGGAGCATGAGTGCTCTTACATTGCCAATAAATGCAGCTATTTTGATGAAGAATGTGAGTCTCAGTCTGTGTTTATCCTATTTGCATATGAACATGGTTTAAACGGATATTGAAACGCAGCTTATACGAGACAGAGGGAGAACCTACTGTGGAGTTGTCATGCAGCGATCTGCAGTTTTACAAGAAGCTACTGTGGTTAAAAGTTTTAAATCTGTCTCGTGTGAGACCACACCCTGCATCTCTGTTGGGCGTGATCAAACTTGTGCTGTTGAATGCTGTAATCAGGATGCGACCGCTGTAAGCCTGAGAAATGTCAAGTTACAGTGATCACACCCTGAATACACACTTCTATGTTACTGTAGCAGGGTGACAACTATAGCCACTGGAGGTCAGCAAAGACTGGATTTTCAATTATCTGAAATTGCTCTTCGGGCATTATATTATTGTAGCTTATATGACATTGTGTATGTTTGTGTGTAACCATGCGTGTGTGTGTGTGGTGACTAGCTGGGAGTGAAAGCCCTGACTGTAGAGGACCTGCTGCAGGCCCAGAAGGAGATATCAGCTCACAACCATCAGCTGAAAGAGCAGACTAAGCAGCTTGAGAGAGACATGGCGTTGCTGAGAGACCACAGCCTGCTACTGGTGAGACCTCAGAGCCTGTTGTTGTTTTGTCATCTCCACCCTGTTATTCCAGCATCATCGCCAGTGGTTCACACCTGGTATCATTCCTGCCACTCTGCATTTGTGTCTTGGTGGTTGAAGTCCTAGTTCAGCTCGAGTTTTTTCTACACTGGTTTGCAGCATTAAAATGTTTCATTTTACTACAGCATTGTCCACTTTGGCAATGAAAAGCAAATAAAAGCAGCAAATGTGTATGTTTGTTGTTTTCCAGCTGAAGTCTCGATGCGAGGAGCTGAAGCTAGATTGGGGCTCTTTGTGTTTGGAAAGTTTGTTGAAGGAGAAGCAGGCACTGCGCAGGCAAATCTCTGAGAAACAGAGGCACTGCTTGGAACTGCAGGTACACAGTCCACCTTCTTTTTTTAGATTAATTTCCAAATGCTTGAAACTCTCTTCTTCCTCTGTTACACTCCTCCATACATACCGTGTTCTCTCCCTATCCTTACCACCTGCTGCCACCGTTTCATCTGTCCCACTGGCTCTTCAGTGATATTTAAAGGAATTAAACTTGTCATTGTAACTGTGAATAAAATAAAACCTTAAGGAAGATTGGATGAATTACTGTCAAACATTTTTATAGACATATAAACATTGTTGTAGAATGCCTGTTTTCCTCTGTAATGGCTCCCCCTGGTGTCTGTTTGCAGATTAGCATTGTGGAGCTGGAGAAAAGTCAAAGACAGCAGGAGCTCCTTCAGCTCAAATCCTACAGCCCCTGTGAGGGCTCCCCATACAGAAAGAGTCTGGAATCACGCTCTTCCGTAGACATGGACTCCTCTAAGCTTGGCCTGTCCTCAGCCCCAGCCCTCAATGGTGTCAGCCCAGAGCTTTCTATCAATGGCACCAGCTCACCCTGTTTTGACCGGGCTAACGCCAAAGGAGAGCTTCTTTCTCGCTACCTGCCCATCTCTCCTGATCACGAGATCGTGCCTGCCACCCCTGATGCTCGGCAGAGGCAGCAAATCTCCTCCCACGCTCTTCCTGACTACACACGCTTCTCCCCTGCCAAGATTGCCTTGCGGAGGCACCTTAACCAGGACCCCACTGCCTCTGCTCACTTGAGAGGTCAGGGACTGACCACACACAGGTTAGTAGACGCTTTCAACCATTTTCAATAATGAACTGAATGAATTATTAGTAATATTAGCCGAAGGTTGATTTGCCTCTTTTTGTTTGTTTTTCAGGGAACTGGGTGGCATTAACTCTCCACTTGGAGCCAAACAGAACTGCCCCTCTCCTAATGCATCTGATGCACAGAAAAGTTCAGAGAGGGTAAATATTTATCTTTCTTTGCTGTCAGTCAACTTGCACTTTTGATCTGTCTTCAAGCACACAGTTTTCTAGCTTCCTTGCAGTCTTTAGTTCCTTTACTGTTAACACATTTTTACCTTTGCTCCCTGTTAAAGGGTGGTAAGGAGAGGAGTCCATCTGTTCAGGGGGACAACAGCATCACAAGCCTTCCAATTAGCATCCCACTGAGCACTGTCCACCCAAGTAAACTACCAGTCAGCATCCCACTGGCCAGCGTGGTGCTACCCAGTCGTGCTGAGAGACTGGTGAGTACCCCCGCAACAGTTTCTATTTGTTACAGTGACTAATTTTTGGTTGATTCTGTTATCCATTGTACCACACAGTGAGTGACAGTGTACATGTTCAGTGTCTTGTTGCAGGACACATTTAATAGGACATTTGGTTTAAATTTCTGACTATTTTAAGGGTTTAAGGCCTCTTGTGCCTTAGTCTAGCCTGCCTACATGAGTCCCCTGCTGCAGAGATAATGTTCTCTTGTGAAAAATTATATTGGTGTACACACATTAAGATAAGATAAGTAATAGTGATGTAATGTTAACAGCTGTTGTTTCATGCTCATGATTTCAGAGAAGTACTCCGAGTCCTGTCTCTCAGGCAGGTCAGACCAATGGTAAGGATTATCCCTCAACCCCTCAGTCTATTGTCCACATTACTATATTTAGTATCATTACCATAGAAGGATACATTACATTTATTTACACCATGTTCTCACCTCACATTAATGAGTAAGATATGATTAAATGAGTGCATTAAATCTGTTTTGTCCTGTATTTGATAATTGACTGTCTGTTCTTCCTGTGCATCTGTTTGGTCTTTCTTTAGGATATTCTTCCAGCTCAGGGCTGATGAATGGAGGTCCCCACCCCGAGGACCATAATGGTGCTTCTTCATCACCTCCTCCACACAGCAACACTTCTCTGTCAGGACCAATAGGCCGAGGGGGTCCCATCCAGAGCCCCCCACTCAGTACTGGAGGTGTGCTCCAGTATGCAGATGGGCCTCCAAGGATTCTCCCAGAAGACGGACAAGACCGCCAGGGGGGTGAATCCGACACTGAGCCCCAGGACAGTGAATTGCGGAGGAGAATCTTCTTCTCTTCCTCCTCCTCTTCGTCCTCGTCTTCCTCTTCGTCAGGCAGTGGAGGCAGCGTGGCTGGAGGATCACGTCTCCACCATCATATTGGCAACCCAGCCAAGCAGGGATACCACAGTAACCATGGAAACCACCACCACCAGTCCCCCGGCACACAGCACACTCACACACCCACACATATGTTGTCATCACATTCCTCTCACAGTCTTGGTTCTCAAGAGGGACGCAAGCGGGGGAGAAGGAAACGCAGCTCTGCAGGCACTGTCGCAGCCAGCGGATCCCCAAAGAGGAGGTCATTCCCCGGGCTCAGCTCCAACAACCACTCCTCAGGATCGCCACTTAACATTAACTCCATGGTGGGTCACCAAAAACATTTCAGATGGAAACCAATAGGGAATAATATCGTACGGTGTCAGTTTATAACATATTACAATTCTTTGAAGTTGCATAATGATTATTGGATTATGCAGAACAATAATAACATCAGTCTTAGTGACTATCATGAGGTAGTATGCTGTATTCGAATAATCAGGCTTTATAGGCATGTTTCTGGTGTATGAGTGTCATCTGGGTGTAATCTGCATGTTCGTTGTCCCAACAGGTAAACAACATCAACCAGCCTCTGGAGATCTCTGCCATCTCCTCCCCAGAACAATCGAGCCGCAGCCCCAGTGGGCCTGACCTGGACCAACCTCCCATCTTGAAGAGAGAGCGCCCCCTGGAGCTCAATGGTACAGGTCGTTACTCCTCAGCCCCCAGCTCTGATGATGAGGACTCAGGATACCCTGCTGACAGCTCCAGTTCACGGTAATACAGTCATTATGATATGGAGATAAGATCAACAACAATGTGCCTGCTGAGCTGCCCTTGTTATAAGGTCTTCACTAGAGCCGCAGGCTATTTTTGTCGTTTTTCTGGAGTCTTCTTGGATGTTACAACATTTTTCCTTGCTTTTATTGCTAATCACTGCTCTAATTTGGTCTGATGTGTCTAATGAAAAAATTGTGACATCATGTCATTTGATTGCTTCCACTCTTGCAGTTTTTATAGAACCCATGCACATTTTATTGGCATTATATTGCGACTGTGTTTATTTTGATTGTTCATTGCTGTGCTTTTTCTCTAGAATTGAAAGAAAAATTGCCACTATATCCTTGGAGAGCAGAGATGGACCCGGAAGATTAGGCGATAGTGAAAGAGGTAAGATAATAAAATGTTTCAGTTATTTAAAATAAAAACTCTTGCACGTCTACTATTTGATGACAAACGCTCTTTTCCTCCACCACCAACAGGCAGAAAATCTGGTAGCAGCAGTGGAAACAGCACAGGCAGCGAGGCCTCCTCTTCGTCCTCCTTGTCCTCTACCAGCAAGTGGAAATCTACATTTTCACCTATTTCCGACCCTAAGCAACCCAACTCTGACCTGAGACAGGGGGGCTCTCCATTTGGCATGGGGGGATCGACCCGGGGCACAGACTCTGATTCTGACCATAAACAACAGCATCAGCAGGTGAGAAAAGGGAGCGATGGAGAGTCTTCCAACTACATGACTCCCAATCCCTTCCTCAGTCAGGAGGCAGGGACCCGCGGTGGAGGCGGTGGCGGTGGCGGTGGAGCCCAGGGAGGCAGTGGCTCAGACCAACGCCAGGCCCTCCAGAAGCAGAAGGCCCCTCGCGACTGGGAGCTGAAGACGAGCAGCAGCCTGGCCAGTCAGAACCTCTTCATTTCTGCTGCTGCCAGCAGTGGAGGGGGGATTCTGAGTGGCAAGGTGGGAGGCAGTCCTGTAGCAGTTTCCTCAACCGCAGGGTCATCTGTAGGACAGTACCTGGGGTCTCAGTTCCCACTTGGAGGGACCTCAGTCTTACAGTCATTGTTCGGGGCCCAGACAGGTGGATCCACGGTGAGTGGGACCCCACGGCTTGTCAACGGACACTCTGCCCTGGGAAGCTTCTCCAGTGCTGGGCTGGCAGGGGGAGCAGCTGGAGGTGAGCATCACTGATAAAGTGATTGTGTAAAGTTTTTCTTTGGGATTGTTGAAGAGTCAGATTGAGGTCTTAGTCTTAGCCTGGGGTCAACTTGATAAAGAATAGTCTGAGGGAATTGACCTGAAAATAGTCAGGTAAGTGGGGCCCAATGCTGTTGTCGTTCTGTCTGCCTCAGTCTGACAGTTTGACTGACTGACTGACTGACTCTCTGTGCTGCCTTGCTTTGACATGGACTGGCTGCTTGAGTGCTGCAGTTGGAAACACCCTTGGAAAATGTTGATTTCAGCAGAATGAATGCTTAACAAATAGAAGAATCAGAAATCTTAATTAATAAAATGTTTAACATAATTATTACATTATTTCTTTGTCATTTTCTGTGGGTGTATCTGTTGGAGTTGTATGTCAGAGTCAGTTCACTTGTAAGCAAAAATGAACCCAGAAAATCTATTTTGCTGTGACAGACACCTTCTGTTTAATCCTAAATTGGCCAAATTGATTTGGTTTCATCTGACTTCAGTCTGAGTGGACTGACTCAGTTTGCTTTTGTGTGCTTGTCTAAGACTTGCTTGGCGCTATGCACAACCTGGCTCAGTCCTTGCTTCTCTCTTTGTCCCCCTCCTTCCCGTTCTCTTTGCTACTATTATCTGCTCTCTCCTCCCCCGTCTCCACTCTCTCGCTCTGCCCCTCCCTCCATTTTCTGCTGTATGATTTGCAGGTATATTTCACCACGTGGTTCCCTCAGTGTCCTCCCATCAGTTTGGGGCGACGCTGCCCACCCCTGGAGGCCTCAGCTCTCTGCTCAGTCTCTCCTCCTCTTCCTCTACCTCCTCCCAAACCCAGCAGCACAGCACCCCCCAACTAGCTTCCACACGCCTGGCCTCTGTGTCCTCACCTCTCCCCCTCTCCCTCTCCCAGGCTCAGCACAGTCGCACCCAGTCGGTCCTGCATAGCCCCTCTCCCCCCATGCTCTCCCTGCCCCCACCACCACCCCTGCACAGCGTCCCCTCCTCCTCAGCACCCACGCACTCTGACGCCCCACCATCCTCGCGATCAGACTCCCTCCACTCCACTCGTCTCTCCCACTCCTCTCTCCATAACCAGAGAGCACAGTCATCCCTCGCTCTCTCCATCTCCTCCTCCACCTCTGCCTCCTCCGCTTCTGTCTCTGCTGCTGCCGCTGCCGCTACTGCGTCTCTCTCCTCGTCCTCTCTGTCAGCGTCCTCCTCGTCTCGTCCATTCGCAGTGCACTACTCCCCCCGACTGCCCCCTCCACCTCCAGCCACCAGTTCTGGTGGTGGTGGGAGCATGTGGAGGACTCAGGGCATGCATGGTACCTACATCACCTCCCAGCTCCCGGGCTCCCGACCTAGATAGGGTTTGGGGGTGAGGGGAAGGGGGAGGATGGAGAGGGGAAGGGAAAGGGGCAATCAGAGGATGGACAGAGGGAGAGAATGAGAAAGAGAGACTGGTAGGGAGTGAGTGGGACAGGATGCCTGTTTTCCCTGTGCTTCTACAAGCTGTTGTTCTGATTGAACAAGGTAAGACATTTCTTGGGATTTAAAGTTTGAAAACTGTGCCAGATGATAAATCTGGATTTTGAAAGTGACAGTATTTACTGCTGTTCATTTCATGGCTCATTTGTTTGTTTTTTTTTTCTTGTGTTGAATTTATTTGCCACAGAATTACTCATGTTTTTTTCCTTTCTTCTTTGATCCACCAGGTAATTGATGCAAACTACCTCAACATTAAATAAACTATGCAAATGTCCAGGTGTGGACCAAGGCACTCTCCTCACTCACTGGTGCTTCAAAACGTCTGCACTACCCAACCGCCTCCAAGACCGGCTTCTGTACTGGGATCTCTGACACACACAAACACACACACACACACACACACACACACAAACACACACACACACACACACACACACACACACACACACACACACACACACACACACACACACACACACACACACACACACACACACTCACACACGCTCACTCATTCGCTCACTAACCACCATCACCACCACTATGGTCACCTTGAGCAGAATTCATTGGTACTGGTCATGTTTATGTGTGAAGTGTTGCTAGTTAATGTGTTTAAGATTTTACACCACGGAAACAAGTACTGGCTGCTGCCCAGCACTGAATGAACTGAATTATCATGTCTGGTTTAACATTAAGGTGCTCAGTAGTGTGATAGTTTGTCATTTCTTTGTCTTAGTCAGGATATAGCAACTAGTGTTCTGCCAAATAATCAGTTTTGTGTGATTTTATGTAACTGTTAACAACTCATTGAAGCACACAGTCCACCTTTTCTGAGCTGAATGTCATCAGGTGTCACGCTCCCTCCAAAGTTTCAGTTCATACGTGTGCATGTGTGTACGCATTCAAACATACATGCAGGCCAGTTCATTGAACTCTGCTCAGATGTCATGCAGCTTTTCTTCTCTGCATGTGTGCTCTGTTATCTGTTTTCTTCCTTCAGTGAAAATCAGTGTTTGTTGCAGCATATTTGACTATGAAACAAGATGAGAATTTTGGTCTCAGTTCACACTGGATAGTAAGGTATAGTTACACATGTAGCAGAAAATGTACAAATCCTGGCTGGGTTGTTGACACCCGATAAACTCTGTTTATGTTGATTATTTGCTATATTTTTATATTGAAGAAGATGAAAACATTGGGTTACTCACTTCTAAGGCTTTTTACTTAAAAGCAAAGTGGTACAAAAATCCAAACACGCTCTTCTTGCTGACCTTTTTTGACATAAAACTAAAAATTAATTTTCCTTTTCTTTGCTACTAACTGAAGCAAACCAAAATATTCTCAGTAATGTGGTTCAGTGTCTCTCTTCTAATATCAGATATGAAACATATCATAAACAAGTTTCCTTGTTTACTCAAAAAGTAGTCTTTTGGTATTTTGTTAAATAATCAGGCATATTTCACATTCTCTGAATGACTGAAAGGTAAAGAGTATGGACGAACATCAGTTTATCCTTACACATAAAATGTTCGGATTTCAGCCTAATTTAGGAAATATGGTGAATCAGCAACATTTCCAGGGGTGCCGATGACACAGAGCAGAGTTGAATACATTTTAATGTTTTTATTAAGGACCCAATGAAATGAATTTAATGAGATGGTGGTCTGTGTAGATAAATGTTTGCCACTCTCTAGTAGAAACCCACTGTTAGTGTTAGTGAGAGTTGTGGCTGCACTGTTGTTAAGTGAAGCTGAAACCAGGTGTAAAAGAGAAACAGTAAAACCACAGAAGACTTAAATAATTTCTGTATTTATTAACATTTTCTTCCTCAGTCAATTTGCTAAATCACACTACTCTGGGGCCACAGCAGAAATCTTCTTACAGCAGGAAGTTTTAACTTTTCTTAAGCTAAACTGATTCATATTTATCTCTGCTGTTGGTAAATGCAGGTTTAAGCAGAATGTGTAAGGCTCAAATGTGGACACGTGTATGTGGAATTATACTGCATTTAGTTTCTACAACAACAAGCACACATAACACACTCATGCATGCAAATCCTCACACACTGGGAAAACACAATTAACCATAACCACAACAAACTACTGGACTCTTCACACCTTTTTGTTTGCTTTTTTATTGTGTAATTTGTTTTTTGTAAACAATGTTTGTACTGTGAATGTGATTAATTCTCCAACTGTATAGTTGTGTATAATTTAGATTATTATATTTATGCTGTCAGTCTTTCCATTTGCCTTGGTATTTGTTTTTCTCTTTTTTTTAATCCTGAAATGTGTTGACATTGTAGAATGCAATAGTGTGTGTACTTGACTCACAGTCTGAAAACAATGGTGCTAAATTTGGACTGTGCCTGAACTTATTTATTCTGTAGTGAAAACATCAAAAACAAATTGAATACTTGGTGCTGTACACAGGGACATTTGTAAAGCCTTTTTTTGGCTTTTCCTTTCTCATATTTAATATGCTATTGTCTGGTTCTTTGAATGCCGAGTGTACAACCATAGACACCAACTTTCGATAAAACTACTCTGCAACAGCTGGCTCAGAGTAAACAGGTATAAGGGGCCTCTGTTCATGTTTCTCACGCAGCTGTTTTAATCATGCATCAGCCCGCTTTGCTCTCAGTAGCGAGCTGCTTATCTGTAAGTGAAGAAGACACACTGTTTTTGTACATAAGTTTTTGTTTTTCCTTGTATGTCTCCATCATAAACAGAAAGGTATATAAAATATGTATCTATATACAGTCTATATATATATATATATATATGAGTATATATATAAGTGAATAGGGGTGTTTTTGGTGCTGGCATTGTGACCCTAAAATTCAACCTGTTAAACAGGAGGCTTGAAGCCAAGGAGAGTAAAGCATTGCCACCACAGGACCTTAACCAGTGGCGCCTAACAACATGGCCACACAACAGCACCTGTGTCTCTGTGATATACTCACCACAGAACTAGACACTTGGAGGTTCTGTGTGTTTAACACACAGGTGCTGTGGCTCGAACACAGTTAGATTCCAGCACTAGAATTGTTATCACTTTTATCAGATGTCTTCACGTCTTTTTTTTATTTTTTTCATTTTTTTTAACCAACCCAGACTCTGCAGGAAAATGGTGCTTCTGTTTCCAGACAATGGCAATTCAGATTTTACGAGCTAAATCTTTACTGGTGCATACAGAACGAGGTGTCAGCCTCTTTACACGCACTGTCTGTAGATGCCTTACTGACAAGGCCCTCCCTTGTAACGTAAGCATACTGTGAGACATGCTGCTGTGAAACACTTGTGTTAGGGTGTATGTGTGCATCACTTGGTTGGGAGTGAGAGCAGCCAAGCTTCTTTTGTGTCTCTGATAGTGGGAATACACTTAGCTCAGTTTGTGTGTGTGTGTGTGTGTGCTTTTTTTCCCACTTGCCAGTGCATATCTAAGGGAAGATTAGACTAATAATCAAAGCTTTATAGTAAACTCCTGTCCTGTGCACTCGCCCGGTGAACACAAATGTGTTTCTCACCTGCGAGTGTTCAAGTGAAAAGAAGAAAGTCATTTTAGAACATAATTAGAGACGATAGAGTCCATTTGTTACCAGCACTGAGAGGTCCTTTGTAATTATTGTTGATGCTGTTATGATTTTCTTATTCTTGGCGTTTGATACAATTGCAGTTACCTGTTATGCTTTTAATTGTCTTCAGATTCCTGTCAGTTTTTAATACTACTAGTCAGACAGACAGCACGGTGCTCTCCTTCACTTAAAACAAGGAAATTGCAGCTATTGATACTAAAATACTACTCTTCCCCTGTTGTGCTGCAGGGTTTTATGGTTTAATAATCCTCAACACGAGCTTGCCTGGCGGCTTTCTGGACGGTCCATTCTAACCTGCGGAAGTTTCTCTTCACCTGGTGGGGCGGTGTGGCGTATGTGCTAGTGAGAATAGTTGTGGAAAGGGCGGATGTCACATTCATTGCAGATTTCAACCAGTTTTGTAGCTACATGTATAATCAGTCAAAGGGATGAGGTGCTGTTTTCAAAGTCCTTTGGCGTATGAGCACGATTTGAACTTAAAGCTTCTATGCAGTTCTCCAGCATACTCCATCCTGGTACATTATTGGTAGATCATCTGTGAGAGCGTTGCAGTCGAGGCTGTTTACTTTAAATCCTGCCAAAGGTCTTAACTCAGGAACTTCCCAGATTGACTTGAAATGGTGTAAATGGTTCTCTTTAAACTACTGCATGTCACAAACCTGTTTCACCATCTTGTGACGTGATGAAGTCCCTCTCTTACCCAACTCAGGACCAGGACAAACCCCTCAGTAAGTGTATTTCAAGGTAAAAAAATAAGTCCGCTGCCTTTTCAGAGTCATTCTCACTGTCACATACATCCAGCCTCTCCAGTGAAATCCAGCTTTATAAAGCTTTATGAGTCGGTCTGATCTCAAAGCTGTGAAATGGCTATGACTTTCAGCATCTTCCTCATCTCACAAATGCCTCCGTCTAGATTTGTGTCACTAAGAAGGAGGTTCACCGTCCGTTGTTGGGATCCCCTCCATTCATTGGGGGTGGGAGTGGGGTCGGGTGGGGTAAACGGACATGAAAGGACAGAGGTGAACTACAGTATGTGTGTTGTGATCTCTGATCGGTGAAGCCAGGGCAGGTTTGAGGTGCAATAACGGCAAACCTACTTTCCAAAAGGCCCCGGGTTTTCATGGAAAAATTGTTACTGTTCGGTGTTGGTGCTTTTATCCTAAGATGTTATAATGAAACAAATGGAATTAATGTTTTTTTTCTGCGTTTTATGATTATTAATAAAGATGTTTCATATAATATTTGAATGAATTTTGTTGTGTAGTGGCATTTATGTCTGATTCTGTTCTGTTTTACCACATGGAGGACTAGATCATACTTAGTTAACACATCAAAATTAGTTGTCTTTGTTTTATATTGAAATTAACTAGTGAAGAACAGAAGTGATGAAGAGGAAGCAAAAAGGCAGCACTTGTTTAAAATAATGTGAGTATATTTAAAACAGCAAACTGTCTCCATAGAGTTAAGTATTTTAATCATATAAACTTAACTGAAATGAGCTTGTGATTACTAGTTTCTGGTGGAGTGCTGCTGCGTTTTTGTTTCCTTCAATAAATAGCCAGAGATCCTAGAACTGTGTGTGAACTGCCTGTAAAGTCTCAGAGAAAACCTCCAGCAAGCCTGTATAGAAACAAATACTCTGTTGATGACATTAGAGAACAATGAATAATTCTTGCCATTCCAACACTGAAGATTTGTAGCGTATGTGAGTGAACCTTGGCTTTATCTGCTGGGATACACAGCCACTAAACGTCCTTGACCGTCTGCAAAACAAGGCTGCAGCTGCGAGACTAGAGATGGGAGCAATGTCTGTTTGATAGGAATCAGATCTTATGTCTCTGTTCCTCTCTGAGTGCAGGATCTTATTTAATGTTTTTCCCCTCCCTGCAATGGTAACCTATACTAATGTACACATTCTTTAAGACAACATTCTCTCAATTATATTGTTGCGTGCAGCTCGATCTTCGCCCTTTTTGCAGTTCATCCAAATGCTGTTTTTTTTTTTTTTTTCTTACTCTGACCTTCTCTTCTGGTCTGACAGTCAACATGAATGATCTGATTGTTTTGAAGAGATCAGCACATTGCAGGATAACCGGAGGCACACCACAGGAGAATACTTGCCATGAACAATAAAGTGGCTCCCAATCATCCTCGATGACTGACTCAACAATATGACAACTAAAGGAACAGTTGGATGAAATATAGATATGAAGATCGATATGAGACTTCTGGCCAAGGAAAAAAATGTAGTACATACCCTCTCATGAACCCACAAGTCTGGTCATCGCTGTGGTGTCCTGATGCTGAGAGCATTATTTTAAAATAAGGCAACAATCCAGTGTTTTGTTAAAGAGGATGTGATGCAAAGATCAAGTCAGACTGGATGCTTTTTATTATCCACACTTATGTAGGTTTATTTCTGCATTTCTACTTTGTGTTTTAATTGCATTGCAAGTACAATATACAGTGATTTAAGAAGTATTCACATGCTTTCCTTAAGTTAAGTGCTAATACTGTGAAAATACTCCATTACAAGTACAAAGTCCTGCATTCAAAACTTTACTTAAATCAAAGCATTTAGAGTATTATTCAAAATCAACTTATTCTGAAGGCAAATGCTCCCTGTCAGTGTTATACTCTTATATATGGTGTTTATGGATCAGTATTACTGCTGCATTCATGTGTATGTTTCATTTTTGCTGCTGTAGATGCTTAAGGTTGAGTGAATTTTAACTACTTTATATACTTTGGAGTAGTTAAATATACAGGATTATATTATATATGAGCATCCTATGTTTGCAGTGTCACTGTCCTGTGAGAACCACATGTCTCTAAAAAGTCAAGTTTTCATCGGCTCAGAAAAACAGCTTTGTGACAATTTTCCAGCTGAGCCAAGAGGAGTTTTTTTTAAATAGTTAATGTAGCTCAAGAAGCTGGAGAACGTTTTCAACCCATAAGGGAATACTTCATTTTTCAGTTTACCAGAAAAATTCAAAATCACTAAAGTCACTCATCACAATATTTGCCTCTGAGATGTAGTGGAGTAAAAGTATAAAGCTGCATAAAATAGGAAAACCAAGTAAAGTATGAATACCTTGAGTTTGTACTTATTTACAGTACTTTTACATTCCACCACTGACAATATATTTTATTTTGATTTTTACTTTCATTTCTGCTCAGCTCAGTTGCACAGCACTAAAACTCATCTGTGTCTCTGAATAATGTACATCTTTGCTCTACAACCATGAAGGATTTAAAGATTCAAACCTCACACCTTCCAGCCTGGGGGCCTTTTCAGACAGTGAAAGGTTCATGAGAAAGTAATGGGAAGTCCACTCTATAATCTTGAATCCTCCCAGCTTTTTTTCAGGCCCTTTCGTTACAACGTAAACCTTATTCTTCGAGGTGAAAAAAAAACCCACCTTTCTGTGCAGCAAACATCTCAAACAGAATCCACAGTCTAAATCATCAAGGACGCGTGATATTCCTATTTTGGCAGTGTGTTCCCCAGTTAGTGAGAAAGGAAGGTGGGAGTACATAACTCCCATTCTCATTGAAAAGAAGCGATTGAGAAAGGTCTGACCACACAGGCACAAGTATGCTGGTTGTGAATGTTCTCTCCTGCGGGGTGTTGATGCTCTGCTGGGCCCGGCACGTCTCACATGGACAGCAGCTGATGCCAGACCACAATCCCGCAATGACAGGTCAGACCTATGCCTGTACAGTTTATTAAGAAATGCCTTCACATTTTATGTTGTGTTGCTGTTTTATAGTTAATCAGTTTAGTATGTTTTGGATAAAAATTGGATTGTGTGCATGTAGTTCCTGCTTCTAGCTTTTAATCTGCTTTTGAAAATGAAGAGAGCACCTTCCCACCAACAAAAACCTTATCGGCCTCCACAGTTTCTCATCACGCCCCCCACAATGCACCGTGCTTTGTGGATGACATATTCGCAGCATTGCGTGACGGTGTTGGGAACAATGGTGAACTCACAAACGGCAGTTTGACTCTGTTTGGAATCTGCACAGTGTCTGACAGTTCATCAGGCTCGGTCTTGTTAGAGCTCGCTAAGGAAACAAGCAGGAACCAGAGAAATGGACTGGAGGTTTTGCATCCAACTGGAGGTAATGGTGCTTCAGGTTGCAATTATTTTTGTTTGAACGTTTGTTTGTTTTTTTTATTTTACAATATGAACTGTTTTCTTCATCAGTGCTTGTGGCAGAGGAAGATGACGGAGAAACGCTCATGTTGACCTTTGACCTCCCACCGTCTCCTTTGCTCAAACTGAACCCTGTGCTGCTCTTGGCATTTGAAAGTCCATTCAAAGGAGGAGACGTCGACGTCACTTTCACCAGTCAGTCTCTGCAGCTTAACACACAGGTAAACAAAGGCCTGGCCTGAAAACGGCAAGAATGAAATTGTCAGATCTCTTGTATGTGACTTTGTTTGAGATATTACAGTGATAGATATCACAGATGATATTTCAAAAGAGCAACACTAAGACACCTGCAGATTTCACATGACCTACAGTAAAAACTGTCGCCCACTAAGCCCAAGTTTTCCCACTGTTCTTGTTTGCAGTCTGCATGCATTTCAGGAGGAACAGAGTACATACTACTGACAGGAAACGCATCAGAGGGCACCCTGCACCAGAAATGGAGGATTTCTGTTGAGACAAATTCCCCTGATATGAGTATGATAAGATCCCATCTTCTCATGCTCTCATTTTCTTGTTTCACATGCACTCTCCTCACATTTCCTCTCATTGTAGAGAAGAGCCTAAAAGACATCCTCATTGGTGGAAAACCAGGAAGTAACATCAGCATAATACCACTTCTGCTTTTCTCTGGGGGAACGGGAACTGATACAAGGTTGTTTTCATGTTCCCCTCTGAACCATTGACCAGATTATTGTCAGAGTGCTGCTCACGAACGTTTGTTTTTTCACTCTCTTTCTCAGACATACACATGTTTCAAGTTCATTTCCGGCCTCTTCACAGACCTTCTCCTTCCTCTGTGAGCTGAAGCGGTTCCTGGGTGATGTCCTGCCTAATGACCACCCTGAGTCGCCTCCGCTCCAGCTGGACTCCTTTCCCTCCATGCCCCCCCTGTCACTGGGCTTATCCTCCAGCGAGACCCTGCTGGCAGGACTGATCAACTCCTCTTCCCCCACTGTCTTCTGCTTCCCTAGATGGGGTTCCATCTCTCAGGGGCATCCAGGGCAGCTTGCCATGTCCTCTGCACTGGTGGAGGAGGTCAGGCAGAGGTTGGAACAGATTGGGATGCAGATAATGGAGTTAATAAGGGAGAAGGAGGTGGGCCACAGGGCCACAGAGAGGCTGGAGAGGCTCAAAGACTTCAGTACATTACCAACAAAGGAACTGGCTGCAGGTGATGTGCACAAGAAATGAGTGTCCTACAGCTGTGTGCCCCAACCTTTTGTTTTTGTCTCAGACTTTTGTCAGATGAACTCCCCTTCACCTACACCACCTGTCATGTTCCAAATGTGTCCATTTTAAACTCCAGATCCTGTATGACCACTTTTTAACTGATGCTTCTGTTTTCTCTTTTATGCCTATAACAGGAGAGAGCCAGTACCGTGCGTTTCTCCTGCTGAAGGCCCTGCAGACAGTGGCCCGTGTGTATGAGCTGCAGAGGGGTCTGCGGGCCACCAGAGCGGACCCCAGTAACCCAGTGAGGGGCAATGTCTGCGGGCTGAGGAGCCTCACTGTCTCCCTTGAAAGGCGTCTTGTGGGTCCAAACACCGCCAACATCAACAACTGCCAGGGCTCTTGTGCTTTCCCCCTGACCAATGCCAACAACCATGCTGTCCTGCTCCACTTCTACATCGAGAGTGGGAATACGGATGAGCGGCCTCCGTGCTGTGTGCCTGTGGCCTATGACCCCCTGGAGGTGGTGGATTTGAATGAAGATGGGACTTACCTCTCCATTAAACCAGATTTAGTTGCAAAGGAGTGTGGATGCCGCTAAAGCTGTTTTCTTTTCAGAGTGTATTTGTGACACCAAAGATATTTTACTTGTTTGGTTTAGTACTGACTTAGTCACTGACTGCAGCTTTCTAGGTGGAGGAAAAGGGTCACTTAATTTTTTTATTCATGTACATGTTCATTCAGTGAAGCCTCTTTATAAAACCACTTGGAATAGATGCACACAGCAAAAATGTTTCTCACACTTAGAAATAATCAAGTTTATTGAAAAAAAAAATGTGTTAACAGATATTTGATGTTATAATTTAAACATCAATATTATCTTCCTACTCTGTATGCAAATCTATCTAAGAAGTTATCTGAATAATAAAAAGCCACTGTTTATTCAGGGCAAACCTCTTCTGTTTTAATGAAGATCCACATTCTCTTTGAATGTATTGTTCTAAAAACTATGATATTTTAGATCGATTTAATTGGGTGATTTAGAATATGCATTAAATGTAATATATACTGTATTTCTGAATAAGGCATGTCTTGCTGGACATGATGCTCTGTACAATACAAACAAAAATGGATTAAATGTAACATTTTCTATTATTATTATCAAATGCAATGTATAGTGACTACGATTTGCATTCTTAGTTCAGAAACTTGCTGTTGGGACAGCTGATGACCTCTGTTTCTTGACCTTTCACTGCAGCTGCGTATGTTTTATTCTTTAGGTTTGGGTTTCAGGATTGCTTTGTTGCCAATCGGCTTTTTTCGTCTTCTTATTGCTCCGACCTCTTCAGATCCCCACCACCACATCAAACTATCCCATATGGAGATCTGGAGGCAGACAACAGGAGACAACACACAACACACTGATTCACAGACCGATGGCCTCAATGCATATATTATGCAACCCTATAAACAAACTTGTTTATTATGAAGTAACCTCAAGGATCAGATTTTAGAGTTTTATTTTACAGGTAGAAGTTGTATTGTATAGTTTTGTACCTAAAGGGAAATCCACCGTGAAATGGGAGTGATTCTATGTGCCACTACCTACTATTGTACAGCTCAGTTTTAATCCGTGAAATAGGTCAAGTCTGACATTTAACTGACCAAAGACAGACTGATTAGTACTGACGTATATAGAGACAAATCCTGGAGCAGCTCCAGAGTCACAGGATATAACATGATCCCTTTAACACTTTAGAAACTTTTATCTAGAATGAAGTAATCATAAAAAAAACTGACCTAGTAAAATATGACATACTGTTGTAGAATGATGCACAGAAGTATTGACATACTTTACCTACTGCCTAATACCACTTATAATACCTTATAAATGTTTTTTAAACACACACAGCATTTTTGAAAACCCTATCTGTAATCAGGGACACTGTCAGAGATTTGGGACCCCTAAAAACTAAAATCCCCTAAATCAACAATAGCTTTGTCTGAAACAGTAAATACAGTATCTATAACCTCTGGCATCTTTCAGTGCCACAGGCCAACTCTAATACCTAATAATTTTTATACTATTTTTTGCTCAAGGTTTTATCCACTAAGTGAGCAGTTAACTGTGTCTTCAAACTATACACAGAGACAAAAACCAAGGCCTGTATTAATTTGTACTGCTCTGAATCAGTGTGAAAAATAAAGCTCCCCAAAAAAACCAATGTAACCATCAAAACAGAAGCCGTCAGCTATGTCAAAGCATGACAGTCATGGGAAATACCTGAGTTATTGAACCATCCTGCAGACTCCCAAAGAAAGACCTTATACCTGAGCCATCAACAAAAGAACCCAGAGCATCTAGAAAACAAAATAATATTTACATTTACTCATTTAGCAGCAAAGCCACTTACAAGTGAATAATAATATAATAATAATAATAATAATAGATAAAAGACAGTGGAGGTCTGTTGATGTAAACAGAGGACAAGGAGTTTAGGTATTACATGAAAGCTATCAGCCAACAACTGTGGTATTGTAAAAGCTGAAAATAATACACTGGAGTAGAAAGTATTGTTAGAGGCAGGAGATCAGTATATACAGTGCACCCGGAAAGTATTGACAGCGCTTCACTTTTTCCACATTTTGTTATGTTACAGCCTTATTCCAAAATGGATTAAATTCATTTTTTACCTCAACATTCTACACACAATACCCCATAATGACAAGGTGAAAAAAATTTGCTTGAAACTTTTGCAAATTTATTAGAAAGAAAAAATATAAAATGTCTATAAGTATTCACAGCCTCTGCTCATCGCTTTGTTGAAGCAAAGTATTTGGCAGCAATTACAGCCTCAAGTCTTTTTGAGTATGATGCTACAAGCTTGGCACACCTATGTTTGGTCAGATTGGATGGGGAGCGTCGGTGCCACAGCCGTTCAATCTTTGTTTCATCAGACCAGAGAATTTTGTTTCTCATGGTCTGAGAGTCCTTCAGGTGCCTTTTGGCAAACTCCAGGTGGGCTGTCATGTGCCTTTTACTGAGGAGTGGCTCCGTCTGGCCACGCTACCATACAGGCCTGATTGGTGGAGTGCTGCAGAAACGGTTGTCCTTCTGGAAGGTTCTCCTCTCTCCACAGAGCAACGCTGGAGCACTGTCAGAGTGACCATCGGGTTCTTGGTCACCTCGCTGACTGAGGCCCTTCTGCCCCGATTGCTCAGATTGGCCGGGCAGCCAGCTCGAGGAAGAGTCCTGGTTCCAAACTTCTTCCATTTACGGATGATGGAGGCCACTGTGCTCATTGGGACCTTCAATGCTGCAGAAATTTTTCTGTACTCTTCCCCAGATCTGTGCCTCGATACAATCCTGTCTCGGAGGTCTACAGACAATTCCTTGGACTTCATGGCTTGGTTTGTGCTCTGACATGCACTGTCAACTATGGGACCTTATATAGACAGGTGTGTGCCTTTCCAAATCACGTCCAATCAACTGAATCTACCACAGGTGGACTCCAATCAAGTTGTAGAAACATCTGAAGGATGATCAGTGGAAACAGGAAGCACCTGAGCTCAATTTTGACTGTCATGACAAAGGCTGTGAATACTTATGTACGTGTGATTTTTTTTTTGTTTTTTATTTTTAATATATTTGCAAAAATTTCAAGCAAACTTTTTTCACTTTGTCATTATGGGGTATTGTGTGTAGAATGTTGAGGTAAAAAATTTAATCCATTTTGGAAGAAGTGTGGAAAAAGTGAAGCGGTGAATACTTTCCGGATGCACTGTTTGTACCGTACCATGCATGTTAAGTATTACTGCAATAATCCAGAAACCAACGCAATAAAACTTTCTGTAAACATTAGATACATCTTATTTGTTATTTTTAGTCAAGACATTTCCTTTGTCCTTTATTTCTGTTTTCTTTCTGTTTGCATGATTACAGTACTCACCATGCATTTCATTCACCCCTGAGGTCACAAGCAGTACGACCAATGCCAGCACAATGCAGCGGTTCATACTGCATCCCTTCCATGGATTTGGAACATCACTCAGGTTTTCAATGGCCAGAATCCGGTCATAAGACACTATGAAAAGACACGAACGAGTCAGATACATGCTCAGTAGTTTCTGTAAAATTCTGTTGTTTTTTTATGGTGGACACATTTCTTACTTATGATATTGTCAGATGTTCTAATTCTGGCTCCTTAGGTCCTTCAGGTTGGGGTGTAAGTTTAAAATTGAGACCAAATTGAGGCTGGAAGTTAAGATGAAGAATTCAGTTTTTGTCCCGCATACAGACAATTGAAAATCACAGTTTCTGCAAAGTATATGCACCTGTTCCCCCACATGCACAGTCTTTCAAACTACTCTGCTGTACTGTATGTCATAGACTAACATAAGACAGCTTAAAATAGGCACTTGCGGCAAGTTGGAAAAGACAAATACGATTTGAGGAAGCTCAGTTTTTTTTTTTATATGAATCTCCACACAGAAAAAAAAAGTTACCTGATTTGATCCTTCAGTTGCTCCTCACCATTAAAGTGAAGGTTGGTACAGTTGTATTGATAGTAATTTCTGATCTGCAGACACCAGAGACTGTGTAAAACACACCCTGCACCATGCTTCTTTGCTTCTTGATTGACAGGCACAGATGAGAGTTGTTGAAAAAAAGGAAAATGACATTCGTGGTGTGAACTGATAGCACTGACACTTACCAGCATTTAGGCTACAGGTGGACAAGTGTCTCCAGCATTGCCCTATATTCTGCCAATGAGAAAGATTCATTATTAACCCTGTCCCGTAGGAGAATAATAAAATAAAACGCTTACATTTATACTTCCACTCCACTACCTTTTGAGACTATTTATTTGAGAGGCAGTTATCATTTTTCAGGTTTTTGCGTACAAAAACAGAGCAAATGCTGCTTACATATTAATGCGTCAGTAGTAATCATACGTACTTCAGTGTAACACTCAAGGGCTTGTTTGTTTTTTTGTTTTTGTTTGTTTGTTTACTTTTAATTCTTGTAGGTAAAGTCTGGCAATAAAATACATACTTTCTAACATGACCTTTTCCTTGTACCTGCTGTAGCCGTACACTGAGCAGTGTTGTGTCGAAGAGGGTGATGAACTGCGTGACATTTTGACAGGAACACGTCGATGATAGGACACTCCCCTGACAAATACCGCAGCCTGCAGACTCTCAGCCCCACAGTAGGCGACGAGGAGAGGACAGAGAGCGCAGCTGGTGTGGACGCTGGCCGGATGGTTAAATCTAACCTACAGACGATTTTGAATAGTCATTGTTTTGTAAGAGAAAAAGAGAGAAACTTATCCGAGATGCCTGTTATTGAGCAGTCCAGTAATAAACCCGAAAGCGAGAGGTATGTTGTTGTAGTCGATGGTTTGTTGCGCGCTAACTTAGCAAGCTAAGCTAAGTTTAAAAACCGCGGCCTAGCTAAGAGACACGGTGTTTTTCCAGGAATAGCGAGCAGTGCGCCCCATATTTCTTGTTTACATAACAGCACTGTTCGTCCTAGTTGACGTTTCTGAAACACGTTGTCAATTGCGTTGTGTTGGATAGCTTTCATTTAAAATTACCCTAAATTACAGAAAGTTATGCGGTGTATGCAGCGTTTACTGAACACTGGCTTCCAGCAAATGGACAAAATCATGGTCAAAGCTACTGTTGATATCCACGCTAAGCTAATGCTAACGCAAAAGCTAATATGTGAAACGCCACAGATATGCGTTGGTGAACTGCTGAGGTGCTAGCAAGCTAACGTCAAAAGTGTCGAGTTAGCTGCTGACAATAACATTTCATCCAGCTAATGTTACACTTTAAAATACAGTGTGTAAAATGAATTTATAATCTGTATTCCTTTCGGTTTTTTGGCGTGTGCTGGTTTATCTTTCCCATGTACGTCAACGTAGGGGAATTGCTAACTGCAGGAGCTAACAGCTAGCGCTACAGCGTCGGTATAACACTAATGTTTACATGTTTCAGAGGCTGGAGGGAGAACGATCAGCGGCAGTAATAACACAATAGTTTCATTATATTTCACATTGACTATTTGTCCATGTGAGATTACACGGGCAAGTACACACATTTATGTAATATTATGTAAAGTTATCTCGTAGCTAACGACCCTGGTTGAAATAATGGCTGAATTGATCATTTGTGGCTTCATGGCTTGTTTTTTTTAATTTATTTTTTTATTTCATTTCGCTCCTGGGTTCAGGTGCTAGCCAGTATTGAGAAACCCTGTAACCTTTCCTAATGGATGAGATGAACCAGTTTGGTTCGCAGCGGGGCAGTCGGTCGAGATAGTTAACCATAATTTAAGAATGACCTTTCCCGTGAGCTTTAATCAAATTTAGTGTTAAATTAACCATTGTGGGGACATTTGCGAAGCCAGTGGACCGGAGACGGCTTGTCTGCTGGTTCACTTCCAGTTGAATGTGTTGACTGACTGGGGATGCGGAGGCAGTGGAGGTTGATGCCTGGAAATATTAACAGGTGAACGATTTGCTTAGGGGTGTTTTTTTTTTCTTTTTACCTCAGTCGTGTCCTGACAGGATTTTGGTCGGGGCTGTTTGTCTGGCTCTGTAGTATTGTGAAGGACTCGTAGGAAATTTCCACTGCACTGCGAAGGAGGGGGTGGTGGTAAGGGGAATTTTGAGTGCAGCGATGACATATTGTACATAGAAGCTATTCCTTATTCAATAGACAATTGATTATTTCCAGGCCTGTTCTGTTTATTCTGGCATTTATGGTAACAACAATATAGAAGCTGTTATGTAATAATACAATAAGAGAGATAGTTGAAGATTGTGTAAAATAAGCAGTTCACCCTTTCAGCGTTGAGAAGGACTATTCTCAGAGCCCCAATGGGGAACAAAACCTATTAGTGTAATGCATTTTTGTAGATGCCAGCAGATGCCTTTAAATATTCGTTCACTCACTACTATTGATCTTGTTATCTACTTTGACACAAGGCTGGTATAACAGCATGTTGTCCACCTGAAACACTTTCTCATAACATTATTACATAATAATAACCTCCTAGAGATGACTGCTGCTTTACATGATATTCATGCACGGTAATGGTGCTGTTACGCAAGCAGAGGCTCGAGACACTCATCGCTCATGTGACCAGAGCAGCTGTCTTTACCAGGACAACCGGCGGTGCGAATATGCTTTGCTGCCTGCTGTGTACATAGGGATTTCAAAGAACGCTGAATGGAGAAATTGATTGAAAACCTTGTACTGTGTGTTGGCAAGAAAAAGAGGCAATGTTTTATATAAAATGGTAATTGGCTGTTTTACATAATCTGATAATGGGATTTAGGAAGAACCTATGTTGGTGTGCAATCTCCATTGCTTATATCAGGCAATAGGCTGCAAAGTGCAAATTGACTTTGCGAGTTACAGTGTTTCTCGTTTGGATTTCACACATCTGCTCCACATATAGCACAGCAGTGGCATTTGCGTAAGAGCATCTGTGAGCGTCTGAAAGCTGCTGTGGCAGTGCTGCTGCTGCTACTAATGGGTTTTGTTCCCGATTGGGGCCCTGAGAATAGTCCCTCTCAATGCTGTAATTTTTATGCAGCCACACTGGCCTTGGGTTTAAAATGAATGATCTCACTGGGTAGACTGGTGTTTGTCCCTGTCTGTTGTAAACTGGAGCAACATGTTTGGTGCAGGGCTTAAGTAGACTAATGGCTAGACAAACAGCCTGTTTTTCTGGCAGCCTTCCCCGAAGAATCATGTGACAAGCTTTAAGTTAGCCCAGAGAAACTGAGGCACACGATTCAGATAGTTTTGGGAAGTGAAACATCAGTCATCGGTAATTTGGTAGTTTAACATAAACCACTCTTGCGTCACATCTGTTAATTTAACGTGCACAAGTCAAGTCTTCTTAATCAGTCAACACGTAAAAATGTCTGTGCCTAAGATGGGGAATAGTTACTGATTGAACTGTCCCCCTCAGGCTTTAGAAAATGTTTGACTGTCATGTCACAGATGAATCACTCAACAGTGTAATGTATGCTAAGCCCAGTGTTTAAATTGAGAGTTTGGTTTGTGTTTGCTTCAGAACCTCGAGTAAATATTGCATTTTTAATGGCTCCATCCGTTTGTGTGTTTGTTTTACCCTCCAGTATCTCCAGTCCCAGGAGGTGCTCCCACTGTTGCAGTAACCCGTGTCCGGGGCCTCTGTGGTGCTCCTGATGCCCCTCTCCCACCCCTGAAGATCCCAGGTGGGCGAGGGAATGACCAGCGGGATCGCAATCTTTCAGCTAAGCTATTCTATTCTGTAAGTTGAACCACTTTTATTACATCAATTTGACCTCCTCTCTAAGGAGTGTTTTTGACTGGGGCCAGTGTTTACCTACCTCAAGCTGACGGCGCAGAAAGATAAGCTTATTGACTGGGACAGAGACAAACACAAAGGTGGTTGTTTGCATTTCAGCACGTTGAATTGTATCACTCTCACCTCAGTGAAGCTAATGATGTCATTGTTTTGTTATGTTACATCTGTGTTTTTATGGTTACTGAATGTAATAAGGTTTGACACATAATTTCTACAAGGCTGCTGATCAAACATGTTTGATGATAATCAGGATGTCTCAGATGATGTTCTTTGTCTGTTAATCGAAAAATCTGCTGTTGCCTTGTGTGCGTCCAAAAGTGTTCTCCCCCCCTGCAGAGCAAACAAACTACGTCGCTTGTACTGAACTTCATACACTTGCTCTTTAGCTTTACTTACTTTTAGTTACTTACTTTACCTATTGCTTTATGTGTTAATGCAGTTGGCACAGCTGCAGTTGTTGTTGCCTTATAATCTGGATCAAACACAACACTTGCCTTGGACAGTTTTTGTAATTCTCATCATAATTTTCTTATCAACAGTCAGTGAATTTGAGAAACTGCTTTCTCAAAGTCATAACTGGGGAATTTTTCCTCTTCACTGTTGCCAAGTGTTTGCTCATTGTGGGAGCTGTTGTTTCAAACTTTGTTCACTATCCTCTAGGATGCTCAGTTGCTGGTTCTTGAAGAGCCTCCCACTGCCAACAACAGAGTGCGTTTCTTGCTCTTTGAGCCCCGTCGCTCTGAAGGCAAGCACTGTGTCTGGAGGGCAGCGCTGAAAGGGGGGAACCTTTACGTTGAAATCCCTCCTGGAGCTTTGCCCGAGGGCAGCAAAGACAGGTCAGTAGGAAAACATTTTTGTTGGTGATTAAAGGGAAAATCTTTTGTTTTATTATTGAAATGAAACGAAAGGTAAATTATAGATGAATTGCAAAATTACTGCAAAAAAACTATCAAAATCAAAATGTCTATAAATGTAAAAAAAAAAAACACAAATAATTTGTAAAATGAGATAAATGTATGATTCTGATTGACCAAATGATTAAGAATATTAAAATCAAGTTACAGGCTTGAATCCTTTGTGTAACCCTATTTTTTAGAGCTGCTTTTAAGAGTTGTTATGTTTATAGAAATGTACTTTGACCATCATGACTAATGATGGTGAAATGTGTTAACATCCCTCCTATGATACATTAACACGTTTTTGTTTGCTTTGTCTCGACACAGTTTTGCCCTTCTGCTGGAATTTGCAGAAGAGAAGCTGCAGGTTGATCACGTGTTCATCTGTTTCCACAAGAGCCGTGATGATAGAGGTAAGACTCTTTTTTTTTTTTTGTTGGTCTGGGTTTCCTTAATTGCTAATGCTTAAAATAAAAACTCTGATATAGCATCAGCATTTGGAATTTGAACCAGTAGCTGAGTCTGGAGTTAACCATATGTAAAATGTACAGTAATACCTTTAATACTTTTAATACTATATTAATACTTAACTTTTAACCTTATTCACATGTATAATTTGTAGACACTATAAAGAAAATTAACTAGATGTAATTATAACTGCATGTATTTGTTTTCAAAGGAAATAGATGTGAAAATCAAAGAGGAGGTAACATACTAACACAAATTGTGGAAGAATGACTGTATAGCAAGAAACAAACTTCCTCCTGGCAAAATTGCAAAATCAGTTAGTTAACTAGTCTTAGAGATTTACATCTGTTTACATCTTGTCTCTCCCCAGCATCCCTGCTGCGTACATTCAGTTTCCTGGGCTTTGAGATTGTTAGACCGGGTCATCCCCTCGTCCCCTCCCGCCCTGACGCTTTCTTCATGGCTTACAGCATCGAGCGAGATTCCTCGGATGATGATTAAATGACGCTGAGCAGTTACAAATGTTTGTTGTTCTTATTTCGATCCATACCCATGCATCTTTATCATTTTAGAAAATATTAAATATATTATCCAAGTTCAGTATGGTTGAGGTTTCCTGTCAGCGGTTCCTATTTCTTTTTACCTTCACCTACCATGTGCTGTGTTTCAATGATATTTGCACTAGGGTAAGATGTTAATATACCAGGAATGTAAAGCAAGCGCCCACATAATATCCGAGCATTGTGTCCTCACCACTGTATTACCCTTCATGATGTGTAGTGCTGACTTCCTATTCACCCCCCTCACCCTCTGAACTCCTTGATGATCATCTCCAGTGTAATATTTATGATCAATTTAAATTCATCTTGCTCATGTAAGTAGATATGTCTTCATAGTAATTATCAGTTGATTCTCCTGTTTATATTGAGTTTTTTTTTTTTTAATGTGTGCATGATTTTCATTTGTTGCTTTGATTCACTTGACAGAAATCTGCATGTTGTAACTGTACTAAATAAAAGTGCTCACCCTAGACTCTGGCCTCTCATGTAGACGTGTAGCCTGTAAAAAATTAACGGTCTCCGTGCTTCTAAGGAGGTAGGCTACTATGAGTTGTCCGACCACAATTAAAGCAGTGTTTTCACCTGTTACTAAAGGTCACAAGGGGTTTTCAGATGCAATAATTTGGTCGGACAATGGCATCCTTTAAAGAATATTGAGCCCTTTAGTGGATTTGTTACTGTAGTCATCTTGCTGATTTATTTGAAATAATCATACAATAAAGTGTGGACAAGCAAGAGAACTGAAGCAAAGATTTTGATTGACAAGTCTTTTAAAGCCCTTAAGTATTTCTCTATCATAACTATTATTTTCAACTGTGCCTAAATAAGCAACAATCAAGTTAAAAATCTTACGGTGTCATTTGTCCAGAATTCCCACTTCAAATAGGTGAGAAAGGCACAGAGACAAATGAAACTGCAGAAATATCTTGTGAAATGACCAACACAGTTTGAACTGACCAAAGACAGTCAAGTTCAAGATTGAGAAACTACTTCCTCAGTGTATTTAATTACTAATGGTTAAGCAATAAAGTTCAAAGTGCAGCATCTTATCAGACCAGTTTCACATTATGAAGAGCAGTACAGGAACATCCTAATTGTGCTCAAAAAAAACAAGCAAGGATGGAAATAGCTTTTTTTCCCCCCTCAATCAAAAAGTTGCATGTTTGTAACTATTGTACATAATGCACAAAGACAGCTCACAACTTATGTTGGATTGTAGCTACCCATGAGTCATTTAAGAACAATTCCATTTCCCGGTGGACTCGAACATTTTTCACATACTGCCTATAGACATCAGTCCACCTTGTGACTGAACCATGTCTGACTGGTCACACTCACAACTGTCTCAGGGTCTGTAAATGACAGGTACTGCAGGCACATACAGTCCTCCCAGTCCAGAGCAGACTGATCTTGAACCAGCCCTCTTTCTGCTAACTTCATCACCAGCAGGGCTCGTTTGATTGTCAGCCAGTTGTGTACAGCTGTGGTCGTGGAGCCTCTGTGATTGAAGAGTGGAACACGGGGGCCCCAGAGCAGCACCTGAAGAGTGGTCACCATGTCTGCTATCTGGGTCCCGCTGCTTCCGTTCTGCAGCTGTGAGGACAGATGGAGAAGACCCCTTCGGTATGAGGACTTGGACAGACTTGGCCCTGAGTTCAGAGAGGTCGCACTCTCATGTGGGGCCAAGCAGTATTGAATCAGGGCTACCATCTTGGATTTGATGGAAGTAAGGGGGTGAGGTGCAGACAGAGCAGAAGACAGTGGTTTTAGAACTACACGAGGGGAACCTTGTATCCTCCACAACATCTGGATCCTCTCCTTTTTCTCTGTCTTTTCCCACCCCATTTCTTCTTTTGGTCTTCTGGTCCTGAAACTTTTCTCCATTTCATGCTGCCCTAGCTTGTTTTCTCCCTCGCCCCTCTTGCTGCTAGGCCACACTAGGAAGATCTCCTGAGGTCTGAGCTCAGCTGCAGTGGCACTGACGTTGTACAGATGTTGAGAGCCCAATAATATCTGCAGCAACAGAACACACACCTGTCTGTCATATACCAAGCTCTGCAGTAAGCTGCTGTCCTGAACAAAGTCCTGTAGAGTGGCATATGGCAGGTCTCTCTCAACGCTCACAGCGTGTCCTTTCTGGAGAAAAGACTGAACTGAGGTCACACTGATGTTGACAGGATCTGTGACGTGCTCTGTGCTGCCTCCACCTGGGGGTTTAGCAGAAGTGCAGTCTGATTGAAAAGGACCAGAGACACCTTGAGCTTGAACTGTGCAGGAATTATTCCTTGGGATGTTGCTGGGTTGGAAATGTGCAACCACATTTTGCACGTTGACATGTGATGTCTTGTGTTTGGCGTGAGCCGTGGGAGCTTCATGAGTCTGTTTGTGTACCTGCATAGAAAGAAAACACATAATCAAGAGTGATAATGAGCAAACCCTTGCACTACAAGGCACAGCAAAGTATTTAGTTTTTTAATATACAAAGATGTATTCATTGCAGCCTTCCCGTAACAGTTGTGACACCTGATGACAGTTTAGAGGAAGTGCTTTTGATACCGCAGAGTTACAGTTGCCTATGTTGATAAAGATCATGTTTGTATGACTGGTTGCCATGTGCAATGTGAAAACCACTTTGTTTTGCATACAATTCCAAGGGCAATGTAGCTGCAAGTGATGATAGTACAATACATCCAAAACATTGTGCATATAAGCAAACCGAACATGCTGAAGACTATGTACAGTGAATAAATGAGCTGTAATATTACCCTTAAACCAAGCACCCTCTGTGGGAACTTGGGGCTATGCAGGCTGTAGTAAACTGTGTCTCCGATCTGCTTTGGCTGGCTGCCCTCACTCAGCAGGAAATCCTGAGGCTGGCATGAACTGACATCCTTCTCTGTGGCCTCTCCTTGCAGCATGATCCTGGCCTCCACACTCTGCGCCATACTTCTCAGAAAGAGTAGATGGCGATGCTGAATGCCCTGAGAAACAACCCTCTGGTCGTCGAAGCTGCTGAAGTGGTACGGCAGATGTTCGTCTGGGGTGTCAAAGGACAGCTGGGCAAAGGACAGTAAGGGGACAGGACTCCTTCTAGCTGGCTTAACCTCCTCTGTCTGCTGATGGAGACAGCTGTCAGGTATAGGCGCCAGCATGTACAAAGGGTTGTCAAAGTTTTGAGGGTGCCTTTGCAGTGGAGACAGGGGAGACAAAGGGGTGAGCGGAGATGCATTGGAGCCAGGGAGGGAGAGGGTGCGAGCCAACCTCTTCTTTGGAACAGGTGGTGGGGTGCCATCAGAGAAAAACCTCACCTGGTGTCGAAAGGGATCTGAGCAACACAGTCAGAGGGATTTAGGTCAGACTGCAACAGTGAGCAATGAAGAGACAACAGTTTGGACACAGCATCTCTGGAATAAAAAAAGGCTGTCTTCATCCAAAGCTTTAAAAGCACTAAAGCGTTATTCTGCAAGTCATAGTGATCTCCCCAAGTATCACATGTATCTTGTCGCAAGTAAAAGTTTCAGATGGTTACTTCCTCTCTTTCACTTCTCACGAACTGTAAGGCAAACTGAGAAGGCTGAACCACACTTTTCCCACAACACTGAGCTCTATACGTGAGTTGTGCGTCAATTTTTTTTTAGAGTTGGGGAACCAACTGCATAAGGAGATGTACTAAGTTATATTAAACTTTTTTGCTCCTACAGTGGTATTTACTATATGAGACGACTCTCCCTCACTTAAACTCACTCCATCACTCTGTAAACCTACCGTAGCGCTGGTGTATAGGGCACTGGGCTGCATGACAATCAGTAGGTTCAGAGAAGACATCGTTATACGTGTTTTGATGCTGCAGTCCCACAGGGCTGAGCATGACACAGTCAGGCTCCATGCTGGAGCGACTGGAGGAACGACTCCTGTGTAAGACAATTAATGGCATAACAAAAACTTTTACCCTTCTACTATGAATATATGTTTAGTGCATAAGCAGATTGCAACTATTCTCAGATAAATACTTTGTGTCTGCAAAAGGTATGTCTGAAAGTTCGAAAAAGATGTAGAAAAGGTGCATTTTACATCTAAGTGCATCCACTGCAGGATACTTGACATTATCAAATAAGCTGTACAATCAACCTCTATACCTTGTAATTGATATCTTTTAATAAGATTAGGATTAACCACAATGAGTCAGTGGGATAATTGCAAACTGCTAAGATCTGTAAGAGTCAGACAAAATATTTTGTTTGTTTGTCTTACCTGTGCTGTTTGACAGGCAGTGCTGGTGGCAGCTCCTCTGCTCTGCCGGCCGAACCAGACGCCATCAGGAACCTACAAAGTTACAGCAGCTAACCCTCTCTTCCACCTCCCTCAAACTTCACTGCTGCCACTGAACACTGTGTACGTGAAGCTTACAGGTGGCTTACTCAGTTTCTCACTGAGAGACTTCCTGTCTCTCGGTTACTCCCTGTGTCAATTCTCTCTGCCTGTCACTCTCTCTTGTGTGTCATAAGGTGAATTCATTTTCATGTGTCTGTTCTGCTTGTCTTTTGCTCTAATAGCTTTTAGTCTGAGCTTGAGGTTGGCACCGGAAAGGTAGTGTCTGTTCTGAGGGCAAAACTGCTCTCTGAGCTAACCTCAACCTGACAGAGTGGGGCAGAGCAGTTATAGCAGAGGCCCTTCAATTTGCACTTTCTTTCTTTCCGTAGCAGTTGATCTATATTCGCCGTGTGAAACCTCAGCATGAACCTCTCTCTCCTGGATGATGCAGTTTAAGCCTTTACACATGCAATGTGCTCTTCAGGGCTTGGCGCTTATTTTCATTGATGTTAAAGGAAATGTAAAATCTTTTAGCAGAAAGAAAAATGTGATTTATTATGTCCACATATTGCACACCACAGGGAAGTTTTGGACAAATATCTACAGTTAAGAAACTTCATTTAATGGATGTAAACACTGTGTGGCCTGTACAAAGGTGCAAATAATACCTCTTTAGGTAGCACAGCACACTATAACAAATGTCAGTTGCAAATTTGAGAAGGGGGTCTAATAACTTGGATTAGGATTTGGATTTTATAATGCATGTCTTTCAACAAGTTCAAGGTTTTTGTTTCGCATTTTTCAAAACTGAAATATAATGCCTCTCAGTACAACACAATACAGTTAGATTGTGGGATAAAGCAAAGAGAATTTATGCAGTTTGCTGGTCATTGTGAGCCCAGTTTTGATGCTAAAGTTCACAATAATCAGGATTTAGTGACACAAAGGCTTTTATGAAGGCTATAACCAAACATGACTCAGAGTCCATACAAATTATATCCATCCTGCAGATGTTGAGACTACTACCTGACGGTTGCATCATTTGAGGGAAAAGTCAGGGGGTTTGTCCTTTGGGGACCATAAACTATCTATTGGATAGTTATTGAGATAATTTAGTCTGGACCAAAGTGGTAAACCATGCAAAGCCAGCATTGGCTACTATGCTAATACAAATTACACTAGAGATTATGCTACTATAAATGGTGAGGCTTTGGGGTCATCTTGAATATAAATTACAATATTTACAATCCCCAAACTAATCAAGTCTCACACCATGGTGCCATTTATAGACCAATGGTGTGAGTAAGCCACTCAAGTATAAACAACCAACCAATTTTGGATATCCTGCTGGTGTAATAGCACGTGTGTGATACGTAGAAAACTGGCCCACACAAATATGTCTATGATATTATATTATCATATCTAAGTGCTGTTGTAATTTGTGCTGTCGTGCTGGATAGAGTGTATTCTTGAGGCAGAGTGTGTGCTGCTGAAGTACTCACATCCCAGAATGACTCACACATCCCCTTTGTTAAAGGGCAGCTGTTTGCTTCATGACCAGTTTTGTTGTTTTTGTATCATAACACCTACAATCTAAATATAAATGGAAAAGATGAGAAAATGTGTGGACCTGTTGTGACTGACGATACTGTGCATTACCAAATGTAAAAGAACCAAATGAGGAGCTGAACGGAGAAAATGGAACATAGAAATTTTACATGTGGTGTTGATTGCTTTTCAGTGTTAAATGTCTCCGGCTTACATTTTTCTTTGGTAAAGGCAACTTCTTACTTTTCACTTCCACCGAGAACAGAAAACAAGAAAAGGATGCACACATCAGAGGATCACACTGAGTCACCTGCTCTACACACAGTGTGTCATTGTCTTGCAGGTCAAAAATGTCTTACAGGTCATGTTATCAGGGCAGTATATAAAGCAAGAGAGCACAGGTGACCACAGGAAAAAGTGAAGTGAAACTTCAGTTTAATAGACTTGTTCACAGCACTTTTGACTTATTAAACACAGATGTAACTAATACTACGAATTATTGAATTGCATCGCAATAAAAGTAATTATTCAGGAACATGTCCCTTGTGACTGATATGCTATTATATATCAAGTTATCATATTGTTAATACTGATGGCATCAGTATGTAAGCAACATTTTACTGTGTTAGCTGGTGCAGATGAAACCATCTGATCTAAGGTTAGAGGGGAAGTCACCCCTTGGTAGAACTCTAGCAGCTCACAGACATCAAAGATGTGAGCCCCAACCAGACACTGCTTTGTTATAAGAGTTCACAAGCAAACAGAGGTTGGGGAGCACTGATTCAATTTTGAACAATTCAATTTTGAATTGTATTTTATAAGGTTATTATATGTTTTTTTTTTTTTTAATGTACATGGCTGATCGCAAAGCAACCAGTCAAATAAATGTAGTGGAGTAAAAAGTATAATATTTCCCTGTGAAATGTAATGGAGTACAAATATAAAGTAGCATAAAATGGAAATATTCAGTCAAATCCAGATAGAAGAAGCTTCTCTTGATCTTGAATTTTCAGTGTAGTAGGAGAGTGTGATTTTATTTTATTTTTTTCAGTTTTGCAGAACGACAAATATCTAAGGTTGTTTTATGTATATGTCAGTTTATTAGGTAAATCCAATGCAGTTTAATACAACAGTCTTGCAATAAATCTTCCCCTATATGATTATTATAATGTTCAGTTTGCATTGAAACTGTTTTAGAGGGGTGTTGATTCAAGTGTAGGGTAACTTTGGTGGATATAATTTGTGGTGTTTTGGAATTTTATTGCATTGAATGGAAAGGTGTTTCTACTATTCTGTCCATCCCATTAATACCATTGAAAATGCCTCTCAGTGTAACACAATACAGTTAGACTGTGGGATAAAACATAGTAGACTGACGAGAGTTTATGCAGTTTGCTCTCTTTTGAACTACTGAACTGTGAGTGAACTTGATGAGAGCGGAAAGCCTTATTTGCCTTAAAGCATTAATGTAAAATCAGTGAGGTCATGCACAAAAACCAACTACATGGCGAATGATTATAAATTTAGATCACCTTAATCTATTCTTGTGTCCAGGGACTCACTCTTGTATTTCCCTCGCCTTCCACTTAAAATGGAGCATTCTGCGTCATAATGATATTTACCCACTAAATTTCAGTGTGTGGGAGAGCTGAGAACAGAGGCTATAAGGGTGCATTAGGTGGCCATCATTAAGGCTCTCTTCACTGAACCTCTTCATATGCTAAGGAGCAAGGAGAATGGCTTGGTTTCTCTCTGCCTTGGGGATACATGAACACACATTCATTGCTGCAGGATACGGCTCAGGATCAACTATGGAGACAATACAGATATTTCTAACAGGGGGAGTGAATAGGAGCCTGAGAGGGACTGACATTTAAGATTAGCGGTAAAGGAATTCATTAACCTTAAACACATGGCTGATGTAAGGTGTTCACTCTGACCATTATGAAAACCTTAAAGGTGACCCTCCATGGTCCTCAACACATGAATTTGATTTTGCTGCCAGACAAACTGCTTTTGGAAGAAAAAGGAACTGTGATATAAAGCGTGACAATGAAAGACTCACACATAATACACACACAATATTGGCAGTCTGTTGATTTTGCTGTTTTATTTTTTTGATGTGACTACAACTGGTATATTTTTCATGACTTTTTACAGCTTAGTCATACTGACATTTTTGTCAGACAAAAACTGTGTTTCATAAGTGGGTTCATGGCAATCGGCTCCTTTTTTAGATGAATAAATGCATAATTTAAACTGAGTTCAGTTGTATTAAAACAGCTCTTCTGTGTCATGATTTCGCTCCTAATGGCAGGATGTGAAGTGTTTCTTTATAACCTCGTAGAAGCGACGTTTAATCTTGCCATCTGGTTGTGTGGCTGCAGAAGTAGCTGACACTGTTGCCTTGGTGGAGGAGGCAGAGGAAGCTTTTATCTCTGCCTTTGCTAATGTTCCCTTAAACTGTGAGTCAGTTGAGTCTTTGGACAGTCTTTTCTTGGCCCCAGACAGGTGGGAGGAGTTGCCTTTGATGTCTCCTGTCCTTGTCCCTGGAGCTCTCTTGAGACAGCATGCAGTGTCCTCGTCCCTGGTTAAGCGGCGTAGCCCGGCTTGGCAGAGAAGTGCCTCCTCGCTCGCCATCTGAGGGCTCTGGCTCAAGGTGACGAAGCCATACGGGGTGGTGACTTTGGTCAGGTGTGGCAGGGAGAGGGCGGCTCTGCTGGCGGGGTCCAGGCAGTGCTGGTCCTTGGTGTGAGAGCATGGGTAGGACGCCTCCCTTTGGAGGGGAGACCTCCTCTGCATTAAAGGGTCTGAGACACTCCGCTCAGCTCTGCGGTCTGACAGAACCAAACTGAAGCCTGAGGATAATTTTGCTGATGATAAGGTGGAGCAGGACGGAGATACAGATCTGGATGACTCCTGTTGTGTCCCAGAACTCCCCAAACCTTCTTCTGACTCTGAAGTATCTTGCTCTGTCTCCTTGTCCAGCGATCTTAAGCTATTCTGCACAGAGAGACTTGGTATCGTGAACTGTGGGATGCTGTCGGGTGTGAGGATATTTGGAAAAATGTTCTCCCGGCTTGTCTGGGAGTCTGATCCCAGAGAACAACCAAAGGACTTTGCACTGCTGGTAGCCCACAAGAGTGCACGGATCCCTGCACTGCTGTGCCTGCGTGCTGAGGAGAAATCATCTGAAGCTTCAGTTCCACTGCAAAGTGCTCCAATGCTGAACGTCCGTGTGACTGTGCTCTTATACATGTCTCTCTTATACATGTCTGAATGTCTTCCACTCTCTTTGCCTGGCTGTAAATTGGCAAGAGGATTGATTACAAGCAGCTTTTATACATAACTACTGACAACGTTATGTCATTCAATAAATGCATCAACAGATACGTAAATGTGACGAAAGCCAGAGCCGGAAATGATGACCAATTAGGGATCTTGTCAAGTATGGAAGCATAATTGTGTGGCCTCTCTCATAAAGCTCTTCATATGCTAAAAAGCAGACAGAGCAGCGTCCTGTGCCTCTGACAACGTCTGGTGGCTCCATGTGTGATATATAGGCTCAAGTTAAGCTTTAAAACACTTGTAATTTTTGCGAACTAATCATGTAATTTGTCATAGTTGAATAGTTTCAGGCTGCTTTATTTCTGTTCAGTAGGGCTAAAACTATGGGCTATTACATTATCTGCTGATTATTTTCTCAAGCAATCGATTAATCATCTAGTCTGTAGAATGTAAGAAAATAGTGACTACAGCCCAACACACTTTTCTTAAGCCCAACGTGATGTCTTAAAATCGTTCTGTCTGAGCAACAGTACACAACATTAATGTATTAAGTATAGTATTTAGATAGTATTTTTGCTTGACTTAAAATATCTATTTGTAAGTTTTGCTATTGCGACATAGCCAACATTAGCATTGACAGCTGTCAATGTTGTGAATTCAGGAACAAACTTCAGGCCTGCCTTCAGGTGCTGCCTCCAGTAGTAAAGCAACACCTATGTTAATTCTTGTTTTGCTTCTATTTCTGTCACTTCTTTTCTTCCACTGAAGTTTGCACGCTAACCCGGTAGTCTGGCTGGACCGTCCTGCCTCTTCCTGATACCGCGTCTGCCCTGAAGAAGTAGTGCGGCTCAGAGGATGTATTATAACCTCTTGTATTATAAACACAACTATGGCTGAAGTTCTTGGCAAGAGTGGTAAGTAAACAGCTGTTAATGCTAATGTTGGCTTTGTAGCAATAGCCAAACTTGCAAATAGCTCCTTTGAAGTTGAACTTAAAATGTGTTGATTATTTTTTGGTTAACTGACTAATCATCAACTCAAATGTGCACTAGGATTCACCGCTGTGTTCAAATCTGTAGGACACTACAGAAGAACAACTGCAGTTCTATAAATAAGAATAATTTTATTTGGCATGAATTATCACAAAACTATAGACTAAGCTGGAACGTGTAGAAATGTCAATGTCAGATACTACAAACCATTTCTGTACAGTGTAGTTCTCTGTTCATCACGTCTCACCTAACATGACCTCTTCACTGGATTATTTAAAAAGCCCCATCAACAAAAACCTTAGTAAACAGTTAGTCTTCTGATTATTTATAAATCATCATCAAGTTCACTTAAGATATAGCACTCATAATCATTGAAAATACATCAAAAACAAACATGGGTCAGCTTTTGAAAAGTATGTTCGTTTTTATAATTTCAATTTGAATTCTAATAATTTTGAAATCAAATCATTATTTAATTCAATATCTTGCTTTTTTGTAACCACATTTCAAAAAAAGGTTTTAAATTTCTGCATGTTAGTGTAGTTCCTGATTTATTTTTATTTTTTTCACATCTCTTTGAATTGAGCCCAACCCGGTCATGTGACCAACCCCCCTTCGCTTGTTGCGTGTTAATTGGCGGGATTTGTCCATTTTCCCGCGCTGATTACTACAGGTGTGTCTGTTTGTATTGATTGGCTACACAGCAGTGACTTCAGAGTACATTTCCCCCCCCCCCGGTTGAAAGCCACGCAAACTGTAGTCCTTCGTCAGCCTCTCGTCCTCTGTGCAGCCCGGCCGGTCCACTCTCGACCCGCAGCAGGATGGCTTGTGATCCCCGCAGAGACACCGTGGAGCAGGAGCATGAAGACACGGAGGTAAAGACGGACGGTAAACTAAAGCTACCGTCGCCTGTGCCATTCAGTTCGCTGTAGCTGCTGGAGTCGACAGGTATCAACACAAGGACGTGTGTTTGTGTGTGTGTGCCCGGCTGTTGTGGTAGTTTTGTCCCGTTTGGTCTCCTCGCCTGCAGGACAGGGTTGTGAGAAGGGACGGTGCGCTTCGCTCCGTGCTGCGCGGCCTCTTCTGGCCTTTCGGCATCGTGGTGAGTGAAGCCGCCGCCTCCGCTGACTTTGTGTCCAGCCCTGCTAAGATTTGCACTCGACCTAACATCAGCTCTGGCTTACAGGTACGTGCATACCACGGGGTTTGGTGGGTCATGGGCTTCCGGCAGCCGAGGGAGACGGCCCCCGTTAGCCCCGCTGTAACCAGTCCTGCACGGCAGAGCCTCGCCGGCCGCAAGCGCCTGCACCGGGTCACCCGCCTGCTGCTGTCCATCCTGCCCCGCTGGGTGCAGAGCGCCCTGGGCTACCCGGTGTCCAGCAGCATTGGGCGCTCCCTCTCCCCAGGTGTTGTTGGCTTACAGATTAATCGAGCTAACCCCTTTCAGCACTCTCTTGCAGGAACTTCTGTGGTTTCTTTGGCTGCGCCTGCAAAAACCAGTGACTAGTCAGTGTCTGCAGAAACACAACTCAACCTTCAGTCACTTTCTGTGCAGTCACAATAACCAAAATTAAACTAAACACTGAGCAATCAATTAATTTACAATGAGAAAACGTTAGGATTATATTTCAAGTGCAGCAGTTTCAAAGAACTAACTTGTAAACTGTTAACTTGGTTAACTAGGGTTGTTCTGTTATCAAGCATAACTGGAAACCCCCAACTTAATTTACTGTCTTGCAATAAGTCTAATTTTCAACTTGATGATTTGATGGGCAGTTAGGCTTCTGTTTCTACACAGAAGTGGCAGGAGATGAAAAGTATTAATAAAAAAAAACAAAAACAAAAAAAAAACAAAAAAAAACAAAACAAAACTGAGCTTGTTTCCCAACAGAAATCAGAGTCTCTCCTACTAAACCTTGTGGAAAGGGCAACAAGAGAAAGCAGGATGAGTTGGATGAGGATGAGGAAGAAGAGGAGCATCAGACCTGGGTGGAGGCGCTCACTCAGGAGCTTGCTGACGATGAAGGCCCTGAGGAGGATCCTGACTATGAGGTCGGTGCTATATCCCAAACGTGTATACTAGTCCCAGTTTAATGCTGAATGCAGATTGATATGAAAATCTGGAATTGGAATCAGGATGACTGGCTCTTCTCATTCATATCTAAAGTGAAACACAATAGTGCCTTTACAATAGCATGAGTTATGTACTGAAAGCACTTGACCTCATTTCTTTAGAGTGTGTGTGTGTGTGTGTGTGTGTGTGGTGTAGAGTGTCTAAACATCTCCAACACCTGTTCAGTCTGTAGAAAATGTAATGCCTAGACTGAAAAGTATCTACATCATCATTTGACTCAGGTTCATCATTTACAAAAGCTCGTCACAAAACGGCTTCAAAGGAAACATCACAAATATCTTAATGCTGACAAATTTCTCAGCCCAGTACTGTAGAGACGGAGAGCGAAGAGTACTGCTCGCATAACAATACGGAAAGTGACATTGAGGTGCAGGGGAAAGGTGTCGTTATTGAAGACGTAAGCACGGTAAGACTACAGCACACTTTTTAATTAACGGATGTGGACAGTGATCAGACTGATGCACTAACTTGACTTTTGTGTTTACAGGATTTTGAGCCATCTGCTCCAGCTCAAGTTGCTTGTCCTCCTGTTTAATATGTCAGACTGTTGAGTGTTGTTTTTTTTTTTTTTTTTTTTTTTTTTTTTGTATGTTTATATATTAATACAATAAAACTTTGTCCTTTGCCTTAACACAGTGGTCTCCCACTAGATGGCAGTAACAATATTTGTTCTGTGAGGTGCAGGAGAAATGAAGTAGATGTAAGTGCTCAGTACTCTAGATACAATTTCTCTTTAATACAGCTGGTATCAACAGTTGCTGTGCAGCAGCTGCATTAAACTTTGTCAAAAATATCAGGGTTTAGGCTTTCTGTTACTAACCAGTGCAACTATGCTTCCAGTTTCTACCTCATTTGCTGTCACCAAGAATCCAAATATGTACATTGCTTGATAAGACAAAGAACACACAACCTGCCATTAAGCTGCTTGTCCAAGTTGTCAAATCAGGGATTTTCTTTTTCTTTACCCAAAGATGCAGACTTGTGTTCTACATCTATATGAATTTTAAAACAAGAAGCTGAATTGTGAGGAGCAAAGTTTTCACAGTAATTGGGGTTTTTAATACACATGGGTCTACAAATGATGTGTGTATATAGTCAATGCCCACTTCAATTAATGGTCTTAAAATCTTCAGACCAAACAAGCAATGTGACAGCTTGCAACTTGTGACTTCACTAATCCATAATGTGTGCTTACAACTAATGACAGTGTGTGATATGTTGGGATTTACTGGGGGGTTGCTTTAATGTACGTAAAGCCTTGAGCTGGCAAACCCTCAAATGACTCTCCTTCACATTTGCCTGATACTGTCACATTTCTAGTCTGCTGTGCTATCAAAACAGCCCAATACAAATATGCATCACTGCCGCTCACTATTCACAAGTGATCATGGACTTTGAAAAACACGTGTGGCATGGAGCGGGTTGATTATAAAAGAACAGCAATACTGTCATACTTTAAAAATGATTTTTACCACACTTTTTAAAGACTCCTGTTGTCACATGTGAATGACTCAGAATGAAACTTAATGTATGAGCTGCATTTTTATGTTGGGGTGTTGACTTTAACAGCAGATAAACCAGAGCTATTTTTGACTTAAAGCATGTGACTCAGTGGTTTGACCTGAGTTCATCCAAGCAGAAAATGAGTGTTATCACAGAGCTCACATCCCACTGGCTCTCTGCTGCAGGTGAGGGGGAAGCTGCCGCCATGTGGCTCTCAGATGACTGGCATCAGGAGAGGCTGTTGAGCGTACTTTTGTGCTGCCCACAGTCGAACCTCTTGTGTCCATCCGCACGTCCCTCACTGTTCGCCGCTGAGTGTGAGCTGTGTTTAGGAGAGTAGGTGGCAGGCTACTGTGAAGAGCCCCGCGATCTGCTTGAAAATGACTGAACTAGTACTCGTCTTTGTCCAACAATCAGCACCCACTCTCCCACACTGCAGATCAGACGCTACCACTCACTCCTTTTTCCATTGTCACTGATGGTGGAGCAGAAAACATCATGGTAAGAGATGAGCTAATGTTGGTCTTTTGTACTGTCAACTGGTGATTTCCATACACGCATGCACAAGTTTTTCTTTTTTTTAAAAATCTGGTTCACATAAGTTTTACACTGAAGGTTTAGTGAGACGGGCTGGAAGATGTATTTATCAAATGATTGTGTTAGGCTGTTATGTAAGAAGGGGAACTTCACCTATTTTATTCATAACTCAGTTTATTTATCATTAGGAGTGCTCAGCCTGGGAAAACAGGTGCTTTTTCATTATATAATACCTCAAGCATGCAGCAAAACAGGACAATCCAAATACAGCACCTCTGACATTTTCAACAAACACTCAACCTTATGAGCTCTGCTAAGCTGTTTGTTTACTCAAGCTTTATTTTATTGTGTGGTGTCTGTATATTTAATGTGATAACAATCCGATGACAGCACTTAGTTTGAAATGGACCAAATCCAGTATAAACGGGAATTATTTCAGTTTGCACCAACATCCAGCTGCCTTCAATTAATTCCTGAAAACACTCGAGGGTGTTTTGACAGTGAACTATGTGACTTCCTCTTTTGTTTCCCCCTCAGATGTTTTTCACCCCCTGATGTTTGGGTGCAAAAGGCAGCTGCCACCTTACTGAAGCAACGGAGAGCACACTGCTATGAATTAAACGCTTGATGTGTGTGTATGTGTTTGTGGGAAGGGCAGCAGCAACAGCAGTGAGAGCTGGATACAGAACAGGAACTGATGGTCTCTGGGGGTTCTCATGGCTGTCTGAACGTTTGAAGGGTAGACTGCTCAGCGGAGGCAACAATAGAGAGCATCGACCTCTATATCTGGTGTTTGGAGCCAGCTGGAGACTGCTTTTTAAACCAGAAGCTCTGTCTTTGCCTTTCAACTGCAAGGTGAAAACATGGCTTCTGGAAGGGGCTATACCTTTCATGCATGGTTCCAAGGTGTGTTATAGAGCAAAGGCAACCTGCCTCATGCTGTGAATGCGGTGGTGGTCTCGTTGGTTTGTAGTGGATGGCTGTAGCAGAGTGATTTGTTGAGGTGATCAGTCTAGATGCAGGGTGGGTATGTTGCAGCCAGCATGTGCTTTCATATTATGTCACAGCTCTTTTTTGTTTTGTTTTTTAGCTGATTTATGTGAGCAGCTTTAGTGTTGATGCAGTGCAGATTGTTATAAAAGCTCTCTGACACACACACACACATACACCCGCGGGCTCAGCACTCTGCAGAGCCACAACTAGGACTTGGTGACATCGGTTTATTGTCACCTTGGATGAATGGCAGCAGGTGCCGGCTGCTCCCCAGGCCCCCCAGTCTGACCTGCAGGCTTTATCTGCTGCATTACAATGTGACACTGTAATGTCAGCCGACAAAAGCACTCAAACTCACTCCCCTGCCTCTTACTTTAACTTTCTTTGCCGCCCCTCTGCAGCCCCCCCCCCCCCCCCCCCCCCCCTTCTGCAGTCATGCAGTGTGGTTCGCTTTACCTCCAGCCTAATGACTAGCTGTCCCCGTAGATTTCAAGAGCATCCATCATCTTCAGAGAAGTAGAGCAGGAAAAGAGGCATGAAAAATGAAGCAGACAGACGCAGCCTTCAGTTAGTCATAAACTTTGATGCCAAGGACAGTGAAGGCTCTCAAGAAGTTTCAGAGCAAAGAAAAACTACTTGGAAGTCCGATTTTTGTGTAATCAATGTTAATCTAAGTGGTGTTGAGTGAGTGGGGCATCAACTGTTGGTGGATGAGCAGCTGTTACCTCAGGGCACTGTCTCGCAAAATCAAATCAAGCTTTAGGAACAAGACAGAATCGAGTAAATTTGTTTTAGAGATAATTCGACATGGCAGCATTTTTCATTTCCTTAATGTTGGTTTTATCCCCCTCAAATAGTTTTACATGATAATCTGATGCCCTGCCCTATCACAGGCCAGCTTATCCTCATAGTCCTCCTGAGCTGCAGGCCAGCGTCACCTCAGCTTCTCATCTGGATGAGTGTACTTCACGTCTCACTGTGCTCCTTGATCAATTCAGCAGGATTTAAAGGCTTTGCCGCTATCTATGATTGCGATTGTCCTTGTCTGTCCAGAGGTCAGTAACACTTCTGACTCACAGCCGAGACAACCAGCAAATTGTGCAGGGCCCTCAAAGTGTGCGAAGTCAGCCCCTGCTGATGCCGGTAAGCAAATCCATTCACACATTTAGGATGCTATTCTGAGCTGAGGCCCAGGGAGCAGCGAGATACGGTGTGCAGACAGATAGGGAGAGGTGGTGAGAGAGCTCAGCATGTACTATTTCAGTTCAGGAATTCACTTTTATTAAATTTGTTTACACCAGATGGGGGACTTCTGAGTTTGACAGGTCAAATGTCAAACATGTAGACCGCATCGAAAAGCTGTTTAACTGGTGTTCAGGTCACATCAGGTGCCATAAGAATCACAAGATGGAATACAATTGTGTTTTATTAACAAGGCAATTTGTGCTATTATTAAAGTTTTTAATATTTTTTCTTGATTGATCATAAAGCTGAAATGTGCAAGTTTTGGCTTATTGTTGCCCTCTGGTGGAGGTGTGGCAGATTGTTTGGAGGTGTGCTGTTTATTTGAATGTGCCCTCCTGAACTTGGGTAAAGTTTCGGAGGAGGGAGATTCTGCTGCAGCCCGGTTCCCACATCTCTGATTTATTATATAATGAATGAAGTGAAACAAAGTGGTGGTTCAGTCTCATTATTGGGCTGTTGGGTACGTGCTGTTGATTTCACTTTGCAAATGCAGACATAGTCTGAAACATCCGGTTCTAGTTTACTGGCTTTTTGGTGGTGGTTAGGTAGATATTAAAATGTTTGGGTACTAGGTTTAAACTTGTGACTTAAAAATTCACAAATATGAAAACAAAATGGAAATTTATCTAGACTTTTTAAATCTTGAAGAAGCTCTTTCACTTAAAGCAAACTAATCAACTTGGATGATTCACATTCACTTGATCTGTTGGTGTCTTAACCATGAATACTGTGCAGCACTGTAAGCTGTTGTGAATAAGAATATCTGCCAAATGCTGCTTTTGTATAATTCTTAATATCTGAATTTACTGAACACTTCACTTTAGACAGCAGAAGGAAAAGTTTTTTTTTTCCCCACCGTTTTCACTCATAAAATGTATTTCATTGTGTATTTTTAGTAAAGGGACTCTTGACCGAGCCTTTTTGATTTACATGAAATAATGAATTTTTACAGATGGAGGTGCTATAGACTGAGGTAGAAAAAAATATGCAAGTCAGACGTATAGAAGTATTAACATTAAAATAGGTTAATCAAAGGTATAAATATAAATATAGATGCAGTAAACTGTGACAGGTAATTTATCCTGAGTCAAACGTCTCAGGTAGCCTTCCACAAGTTTTTTATAATAAGTTGCTGAATCCTGATCCATTCCTCCTCACAGATCTGTTGTAACTGAGTCAGCTTTGTAGGTTTCCTTGCCTGCAAAAGCCTTTTCGGTTCTGCACACAAATTTTCCATTGGACTGAAGTCAGAGCTTTGTGATGGCCTCTCCAATACCTTGACTTTGTTGTCCTCAAGCTATTTTGTTACAACTTTGGAAGTATGATTGAGGTCATTGTCCATTTGGAAGACCCGTTTGTGACTAAGCTTTAACTTCCTGACTGATGTCTTGCTTCAATATATCCACATAATTTTCCTACCTGAAAATGCCATTTAATTTGTGAAGTACATCAGTCCCTCCTACAGCAAAGCAACAACATGATGCTGCCACTTAGCCTATCAGACGCTTCTAAAGCCAGGACATCATTTGTTGCAACTTTCCAGTTTCAAGGCACAGTCATCTTAGTGTATGTGAACTGCTGACCCACTGGAATTGTGATAAAGTGAATTAAAAACAAAACAATCTGTCTTTTAAACAATAGTTGGAAACTTAACTTGTGTCATGCACAAAACAGATGTCCTTATGGACATGCAAAAACCATAGTTTGAAAAAAATAGTTTTAATGACTTAAACCTTAGTGTATGTAAACCTCTGCCTTCAACTGTATGTCATACTGCAGTATGATGTACTTTTAACTGAGTGAGAAACACTTTCAAAGTCAAAGGTTGAAAAGTATAAATCTTCTATTCTGAGAAAAAAATCCAAGTGTCAGCACCTCAAAACTGTACTGACAGTGGGTTCAGCTCTTGAATAAAGACACCTTGACACTTTCCACCTTGTGTTATCTTCAACTGCAGTAGAGATCGTGCCTGAATACATGCTCCTCTCTTCTAAATTTCCATTCCCTAGCAGCTTTTGATCCCAAACAATCACCTTACCAGCTCATTTTGCTGAGTAACACATTGTACTTTAAAGAGGAGAGAAGAGAGAGAGCGAGATTTTAGCTTTAATTCAGGTTTTTTCCCCATTATTTTACATTCAGATGTTTTTTGTTCACAGCAAAAATGTACAAACGAGTTGTTGGTTTGACAAAAACTGGTGCTCTAAAAGGCTCTGGTCGGGACATGGTTGGTTTGGACTGAGAAAACGTATTATGTTTGGGGTAGTGAAGTGAGTGGACCCTTTATGACCATGTGCTGTAGTAGGACAGTGTGACTGGTATCCCTGTCTGAACACAGCAGTGACAGTGCTGCCAGTCAACCATAGCTGTGGCTTTTTTTTATTTTGGTTTCAAGAAATGTTCACAAGGGATTTATATTCCTCAAGTGATGATGGGAAGGCAGCTGCTTCCTCTAACACTGCCAACAGTGCAACCACCTGTTCACATATTGCGTAGACAGATGATTTTAACTTTTAGCTTGATTTATGAGACTGCTTTGATCTTGATGATGAAGATGAACATTCAGATAATACAAATAGCGAGATTTGTGTATCTGTTAACATTAGCAGCAGTTAACTGCCATTAATATTTACGACCTTTTAGAAGAAGATGCATTAAAGTTAAGTATCCAAGTAAAAGTGCTTGTTATGCAGAATGAACTCTGCCAGTGTTAGCAAATTAAAAAATAAAAACCAGTTATTATACTGTTTGGTAGTTCAATAAATCATAATATGTCATACTTTATAGATTATATTTTGTACATTAAATCTTAAAGCCATTGTACAGTGTTATGACTTATGTTGTCTAATTAGGCATGAGGATAGTGTTGGTGTCAAATTGTGCTTGATTGTGCATTTTCCTCATTTACCTGTTGGTTTGTCTCTTTTTTCATAGCAGAAGTTTTGGCTTGACATAGCAGGAAAAGCACAGGGATCGATGATGACATTAAAAATGAAATAAAAATCATTTTGAATTTTGATTTACCTTTGAAATCTCAGTATTATATTTTGGGATGTATACTTAAAGTTAGACTCTATGGAGATAACTTGTACATTTTAAGGGTATTATTGCTAACTGCAAGAAAAAGGTTTTCTCTGAAAACAGCTGCCCGCTGCGGCTGAAAGCTACGCCATGACAGCGGTGAGCGTGAACCAGAACAGTGATGTTGTGTCTGGACAGCTTAACACTAAGCTGGAACTCACTAAAACAACAACATAAATAAATAATAAACAGGTCACTATAAATAACATTCATAGCCTACCTGGTCCATTGTTATATTTTTTTAATGGTACATCATCCCTCCCAGCTTGAATCTTTTTTTATCTTTGATACCTGAACAGTAAGGACAATGTGTGGCCTGTATTTTATACTCACATGCAAGACCACAATGTAAGCATGTAACTTTGGCCTGAACAATGAATAGGTGTATATATATGAGACGAAATAACTGACCTCCACAACATCTCTGTCCACTGTTACAAACCCCACTGACTCCTTGGTGTCTTTGAGGTGGCATTCCTTGGAGGTGGGACTCAGAAGCTCGCCTGCCTCCCGCTGCAGCGCCTCACTCATTTCTTTCGGCGCTGACTTAAAGAATGGGGTGTCTTCACTGACACTAATATAACATGGGGATCTGTCACCCTTGAGTGCATAATTACGCATTATATATCCTTGCCCAGCAATTGTTTAATGAACAATGTAAATATTGTAATGTTCTACTTATTATTATTATTTTTTTAATGTACAAATTGTTCATCTGTTTCATGCACGTCTAATAAATTTCACTGAAGCCTTGCACAGCTGCTTTGGAGTAATATGTTTCATGGGGATAACACTGTTGTCAAATCTGGAATCTTTCTTTGAAGAACAAGGAATAGAGAGATAAGATGAGAGAGATGAATACTTTTACAAACCTTCTGGCATTTTTCTCAACAGAAAATCTGCATCTGTGGTGTGTTTGTTTTTGAGACAATTAACTTCACTGCTCACTTTGTAAAATACACAAAGGAAGAGCATTTGAGTGATGTATGCATAAAACAAGTAACAACGTGTTGATTAATAATTTAAATAATAACAATGGTATTATGGTGATGCTGATTTGCATGTGCAGCAGAAAGCATCACTGAGATGTTAGACGGGTGTTGGGTCACCATGTGTTCGAGGGACATGTCCTTATGTCTGTCTCTTATGTGGTGCCCAAATCTTGCAAATTTGGTAAACATGTATGCAGTATTTATGTGGAAATAAAAACCTGCATCAGAGAATCAAAAATTAACTAACCAGTAGTGTAAATGGTCTTCAGAAAGAACATGTTCCCCCTTCTTGGCCTCGGGAAATGTAATTTTGAACCGCAGTTCTCCTGCTGATGTCCTCGCTTGTGTGCGCACAGAATTTTCATTGTAATGCAGTGCTGCAAGGGAAAGCCTTACATGAGAAGGATTTTAATGGGATTAGTGCAAAATTGTGAAAGGGCTAGATACTAAACATTTACATTGCAGCACTCTGGGGTCCTGTTACTACACTACTGTACAATGACAACATGATCAACACACTTTTACCTGCACAGCAAGTATGAGAACGCCACATTTTTCGGTGCAGACCTCAGGATCGGACTGTGAAACCCCTCCAGTGCAGATGTTTGGTAAAGAGGGGTGAGCTTTGTCACATCACACAGAACACACTTGTTCATCAGCATCTTCTCCAGCTTGTAGCTGGCCTTTGTTGCTAGGGGGAGAAAGAGAACAACAAATGCATAACAGCACAGCCGCTGACAGTACATTACAGGATTCTAATTAAAATCTAATTCGATTGCCATGGAAAAGTTGCCTACCAGGCTTCAACCACTTGTTTTTGTCAGAGGAAAGGGGGGGGTGGAGGCACGTGGGGACATGTACATTCTGGATGTGGTTTAGGGGACATGTCCACTTTGCCACTGTTTCCTCTCAGCTGGAAGAACCTGATGCTGACCAGTAGAGGTGATTTTTCATGCTCTTTTGCCACAATTTGACCTTTTTGCAGTTCTTCTCCTTGGAGATGGCATCCACCTTCTTGGTGAGCGCTGAGAAGCAAGAGTAGAGCTCATGTTGCACACGATTTGCTTTGCTACATATAATCAATGAACCAAATTTTACACATTATCCTGGGTATGCCTGTCTGTCACGAGGGAAGCCACTTCGATACCAGATCTCTCAAGAAATTCCAGGCTACGGATCCACCCTTCTTTTTCCATACCGGCACTGCTTCCCACTTCAGGTTTAAAATGTCTTTTTAACACAGACTTCAAAACTATAAAATGTAATTTCTCAAATTGTCTACTAATGTAATTACTGACATTTACTGGTGCTTGTACACAACCTAATACATTTTTATAATTTATTTACCTGTAGGTAAGTTGGATATCAACAATTTTGTTTGTGCTGAGATCCATCATGGAATATGATCCATACTTTGCACAGTGGCCAGGACTGTCAGCTCTCATGTCACCACCAAGAGATACAGCTTCCCTTTGTTTGGTGCGATCACCATTTATGCAGCACGGAGGGCAGAATGAGATTATGTACATGATTTTGATGCGTCATTCTGCTAAAGGTTCTCACATGCATCGCACTGAGCAACTGTAATGTAAAAACAGAGTATAATTGTGACAGCACTTCACAGTGACTCCACCCGTGTAGCTCTGTTGGATGCACTGGCCATAGAAACGTGAGTAGAGTAAGATCCTTGCAAGGATAAAAAACAGAAAACTGTGAGAGAAGACAAACTAGATTACCTCATCATTTGTACAGACCTTGTTAGTCTGGACAAAAGAACAGCCTGTGAAGTAGACAGTAGCTGACAGGTGCAGATTCCCTGCTGGACAGCTTCCCAGAAGTGGCTGGCTTTTCCATTTTCTGGTGTAACAGCAACTCTGGTGGAGGTATCTCTGCGTTACGGAAAGGAATGTTCCTTTTACAAATGTCTGCAGCTTGCAGACTCTTGAGCAGGTGGGCAAATTTTAAAAAGCTCAAGCGGGCACTCCTCATACACCAAATACTTCGCCATCTCCTGCGGTGTCTTGGTTGGTGTCAATGACCACAAAAACGTCCCTCAGGGGATGTTATTTATAAAATCCACATTCATAGTGAAATAATATGACAGAAATCTCATATAAACATAAAAATGCGTAAAATCAAATAAAGTTGATTAAAAGTTTGTTCATATCATGTACTATGATTAAAAAAGAGGAAGTCTACTCACTGTTCGCTGTCATCCAATGCTGACATGGTAGGGAAGTAGGTGGAGCCATCGGGATCTGCAGGGTCAGAACGGGTGTCACATTCCTGAAAAGAGGAAGTCTCCAGAAGAGAACACCTTGACGGTGGACACTCAGATGTGACCACTTCGCACTTTAGTGGCGTAGATGAACTGAATGGACAAAGCTGGGATGTAGTGTTGGCTACTGTAGCTTGAGAACCTGTAAAATATTCAAATACAGATAGTAATACTAATAAGAATGATTTATGTGTAGTGTTATATTTAAGAGAGTTGGATTTATACAAATACAACAGACTCCTAAAACGTTTTTGCTGTCCTTCCACCATTAAGTTAATTAAGGTCAGACATTCACAAAAACATTAAACCTACCTGTATTCTTTCTGTTGCCCAGTGTGCCCAGGGACAGTTGTGTGGCCACAGTCCTTTTCCCCACAAACCCATCTGTCTGACATCCTACTTCTCTGGTGACTTTCTCCATGTCGCCCTGTCTCTCTTCTAGGTGGAAGGGACTGCTTTGTGAAAAAAGAGCAGTTGAAATTGCTAAGGAGTCAAAACATATGGAGCCATATTTGTACCTCCTGACCAAAAACACCCTGGTAAAATATGGAAAACATGGATTTGCTAGATTGCCAATTAATCCTAGCCCTGCACCCTTTTCCATTACAAAAAGGGTTTTATAAGCAAGTCCTAGCTTTAGCTTTAGAAATGAACCTGTCTCTCCCTCTTCTCTCTCCACCTGGACTCTGGCATTTGGTGCACACCAGGTTTTAGTGTCTAGGCAAAGACGCCAGACACAGGTAATGAAATCACTAGCATACTGTACACATGCTGTTGTTGTTACATGCTAATGTTGTAATTTTAACTCACAGGCCAAAGCTGAAAAATCCTGCGGTTGTTACATAGCGGGAAGGCGAGGTGTCCCTCATAAACATGAAATATATTTTAAAAATAAAAGCTTATCGCCTGTCTTTGGTATAATTAGTAGTCATGGCCGACGCACATACCGGTAAAACATTAACCAAGGATTAGCAGAGTATATTCCGATTGTGGATATATTATTAGACATGCAGTCTTGTCTAATCTGGCCTAATATCTAAATAATCAGAGACAAGTCTTCAGATGGACCACCAGAACACTGATCATTTAGCCAATGACACCACAATGAGTTTTGGAAGAAATTTATTTACTTAGTATTTCTTTATTGGAGCCAGATTATTTTGGAGCCAGCCCCCAGCGGTTCTCAGTGGTATTGCACTTCTGCATTGGGTTCACTTTTCAGACCCGGAGCCTCGTCCATTTTTATCTACAGTCCATGACTAAAAAGTCCTCTGTAGGTTCATCACTAACAGGGCCCCCTTTCACATTGTCCTTTTATATATTGTTATTACAAAACCAGCTGTTGGCTGATGGTCAGTAGATGCCCCCAAAACTTTGACTGCTGTTAAATATAACAACGAATGTCATGAAGTAAATTCCTTTTGCTTTTGAATAATTAGTAAGGTAATGATTTTCAATGAGTAATTGACTATATTTTTCAAATAACATGCCCAACACTGGTAACTAATAGCTGTCAGATATATGCAGTGGTCTATGAAATACAGTGAAGTATAAACAAACATAAAATGAAAATAATAATAATATTATAATAAAGTATCTCAAAAAGTACAGTACTGTTGTTAATATATTATTCTATATTCCATATATTGTGTGTGGTGCAGTGTTGGTGACTGGGAAAGCAAAGCACACACAAAGCATGCAGTAAGAGAGAGCAGAGTGAGTGGGCTGTTCAATGAAATGACAATAATTAGTAATAAAGAACTACTGTTTTGGAGCCCAGCATAAAAAAAAAAAGTTTTTTGAAGACTATGAAGTGTCATGTAATGTTTCTCATGCTTCTTAAATGACAGAATCCTGAGATGGCCTTGGTGAAACAGCTGAAATTACAATTAGCCTTGTTGTCTCTGATCTCTGATGTTTAAATCAGTTTGACAGAGACATCCTTTTTTATGACTGATAAAGTCTAGTGTGGAGACTCCCCGACTCTTTGATGTGATTTATTTTGGATTGTGATAGCCTCATTTTTTAAGGCCACACTTCTTAAATATTTTACTCTTCATCACACCAGAGTGTTTTTAGGCCATCAACAGCTTGAAATTCTCCCAAATCCCCCACTTTCCTGTTTTCCTGTTTACCAGCTGTCCAATTAACCCATTTTTTTTTTTTTTTTGGCTGTTTCTTGTTCTTGTAGTGAAACTGTTTCTGTTATATGACTACAGTTTGTATTGACGATGCTGTTTGCAGAATGTAGGGCAGATAAATGAAAGGATGGTGGGCTTGTGATGGTAAGCACTTCTGTTGGTTGAAGCTGGACATGCACTGCAGAGGATTTTGTTGGAGCTTCAGCTTTTCTGGCTTATGAGAACAGTATTTATTTTGTGGCAAAATGTATCCTGCAGAAATAACAAATTCTTCTGCTGTGTGTCTCCTAGATGTCGGGGTTGTTTTGGGATGTCGTTCTCTGTAGTTTGCTGTCTGCTGTTGTTTTGTTTGTCATTATGTTTTTCTCGCAGCTCTGTGTAGTCCTGCACTTTTTGAGAATGTGCCAGGCACAGCTGAGTGACAGCAGTGATAACATGCAGAGTGAACGTTAAGCTTCCTATTAGTCACAGGAGGGCTGACACACACACACACACACACACACACACACACACAGACACACACACACACACACAAAGTGTGCGAGAGTCAAATCCTAAACCTGCATCTTTGATGTGCCCACTGCCTCTAATGAGATTTGTCATCTCTTCAGACAGAATTACTGCAGTCCTTGTCCACTGTTTGCGTGTCTCCACATACACACACTGGAGCTAAAGGTACACGCTCCCTGGCTGCAGCCTGAATGACTGTAGTTTGTTGGACATCGTCCTGTCAGTGATTCGGCTCATTTCAAATATGAATTTCCCTTGTGGCTGCAGAGCAAGTGCAGGTGCGTACACTTGTGTGTGCATGTGTGTGTGTGTGTTTGTGTTTTATTGATTTAAGTGGTATATTAATGTCGCCCTCAGACCTCCTCTGGCTCCTGTCGGTGTTGATGATATCTGTGATTGGTGAGTCAACAGGAAATTAAACCAGGAAGTAACACCTCATAGCCTCAACTGTGCTTCAAGGTTGAGACAACACAAAAGGCCTTAGGCCAAAGAAAATAACATTTCCACACAGACGTGCTGGTTTTTGTGACATATTTCTTTGGAAACTGTACTGTCTGGAGACCTCAGCTTTTAATAGGTTTTCATTTCTCCTCACCTTGGCTGTCTGGCTACTGGTTATTGGCTGCAGTGAGTTTATACTGCCAAACCTTCAAAAGGTTTTTTTTTTTTAGCAGTGTGATTGATTTAACTGTGAAAGGCCATGAAGGGCAATAGCCCATTTGGCCTCTTCATTGCCTGTGCACCCACACTGATGGAGCTCTAGAAAAGAGCGTCAGTCCTGCCTCAGTGTCTATTATTTGAATTTGAATATTTTGTGATGGAAATAAGGACACACAAAAGCATCCAGAGTGAGCAGAGACTTGTTTGGGGTGAGTGTGTGAGAGAGTGAGAGATGCAGTGATGGAGAGTGGTGTCAGAGTAGCTTTGTAGCGTTAGTAGCAGCAACCGAACCTGGCAACTGTAGATGTGCCGCTTGGATGCAGCCTCCTTACATAACATAAAAAGCATGAAGAGAGTAGCCAGAGGCGTGTGAGCAGGACGGATGAACTGCTGGGCATGGAGCGCTCCCGATACCTGGAGACAGCAAAGCAGAGGCCATTTGACAGGTCTGAAAATAAGCAGCAGATAGGAACAATGTGGTGACAGACAGAGCGTGCCAGTACCATGGGAAAATCTTTTTTTTTTTTTTGTCTTTTCTCTCTGTTTTGTGTGAAATGTATCCGGGGGCCAACAGTAGCCTTTTGTGTGGCTTTGATAGTAGCTGAAAATAATGTCAGACCTGACCAGCTCCAGCTGACTCATCAGGCTGAGTTTAGTTTGTTGCAGCACCCTGCTGTGAAGTCTTGTACCTATAGGGATTGCATAACTTTTGATTCATAGGGGAGGACTTCCCATCCTTCCTTTCTTTTTCCACTCTGTAATCCCCAACCCAGCCCCTGCCCCGCTCTATCTCTCCCTCTCGCTTCCTGAAATTTGTAGTGGTGTTTATGTGAACTGTGTGCATTACAGCACTCAGATTAACTCAGCTGGCCACCCATCCTAATCGGCTCTGCTGGCCTGAGCGCTAACAAGCTTAAAGCAAAACCGAGCAGTGGTCAGCAAGAAAAAACAGCCAGTCACGGATATTTTTGCCCTGCTGGTGACCATCAGTGCTTTAATGTGTGTGTGTTTTGCAAATGAGACGGCTTAGACTCCATTGTGTATTCATGAATGTTTCTCCTGTTGTAAAAGACATCCTGCATATAAATAAAGCCACATGCATATATCATCATATCTTTTGTTTTACTCTTAACTTGAGTAAAACTGCAGAGGCCAATGGGAGAACATGATCTCTCTGCTCCCTTAAAGTAATTTTAAAAATCCAATTTCTGAAATGTACACTTACTGATAACATTTTTTTCCTCTTCAGCAAAGCCTGAGCATGGAAAATGTGTCCTTTTGTGTCAATCTAATTGGTTTTTATTGTATCTACCCCGGTTCATTTGCTTGTATCATGGATTCCTCTTGTCTGAGCTGTTAAAACCGGCTGGAAACCACAGTAAAGAGAAACATAACCCCAGAGCTTTCTAATCCACCCACTATCCTCTGCTCTGCCTCGATCTGCACACGATGTGGGAGGCTATTGTGTGAACTCACTGATCTAATGCCATGTTAAGTGTGGGCAACACATACACACATACGCACGCACACACACACACACACACACGCAGACATAACCACTTATCATTCAGTAAAGGCACCAGAACTGTAATCAAGGCCCCAAATGAAGTGTGCAGAGAGAGATTTGGACTGTATTACATGTTTTTGCACAACCTATAATATGTTTTTACTGCCTGCAGTCATTGTTCTCTGGGTATATCTGCATTAAAATGTTTGGTAACAAACAGGAAATATAAAGCATTTGTTGTTATTGCATATTTGAAGCAAATATGGCCAGAGGCTGAAGATACTCTGGGGATGTTGATGTACTAGTATTTAATTTGAGGACAATATGTCCTCTCTCCTTTATTTTGATATAGCATGCTTTTCTCTGTAAGCCTAAATAGATGTGATAGAGATCTCAGAGGAATCTCTATGAGCAATTGTTGCCTCCAGCTGCATGCAAACTCATATGTTCATGTCCGATTTTGTATGTGCATTCATATGTCACGCTTGACCTCACCCATTCAAAAATCAGCCACAAAAATGCTGAGAGGAAAGAAGTTGTGACAAAAAATACAGCTTTTCTCCCCAACTTTCATCTGTTTTCTTCCCCCCTCACTAAGCACCCCGAAGATTTCCAACATAGTGCTCAATATCACTTTGACCAGGCTATGCTAATCCCTGCTGACACATTCTACAGGCTACATATTTTTCATCCAAGCTGAAGTTATTTTTGTCTTGGCTGAGAAGTTGCAGAGGGTGACATCACATCACATCTGCAGCTGATTCTTGGTAGAGGAAACGCAGATGCACGAGCTTGAAAAGATGCAGGATTCTCCTCATAATAATCCATATTTAGCCCACGAGTTTTCATTATGATGCATTTGGAGTTTTATACACTAGATCTATATATTTTGGTGGCTTATCCTTCCTCCTGCTGGCATTAAGCAGTTTAAAGTCTCTCACTCTGGGTTTTTTTTTTTTTTTTTTTTTTTTTCGTAGGGAAAGGTGGAAATGAGCTGCAGCAGAGCGGGGCTCAGTAATCCTGCCCTCTATGCCTTGCAGCCACATACTCTTTATTTACTCCTGACAGCTTCGAATTGAAACTGTGATCACATTTTCCACACTGTTTCTCAGCTATGCTCACTTTTAGAGCCGACCAGCCTTACACAGTGAAGTGAGTTTTTTTCTTCTCTTGTTTCGCTCCCTGTCTCTCCCTCCTGATATCTCTCTTTCCCTCCAGTCCCAGTTTGCTAGCTGCCCTCAGGGATTCATCAATAGTTGACCCTGGCATTGTTTTGTGTTTTTTGTTTTTTTGCAAGTCCTCCAGCCCCTCTCCCTCTTTCTCTTTGTGAATTGGACAGTCCATTTGTTAAGATTGAAGGAAAAAAAAAAGACAGAGTGGATTTGAGATTGGATTAGGACAACAGAGGAGAGAAGAGGTGGATTAATCAAGGCCAGTGTGTCTCTCTGGGTGACAGCTACAGACAGTTCTGTCATTACCGTCTGATGAGATGGGAGCAAAGGCTCCTGCCTGGTGAGTAAATATAGGCTGTCTCTATCTAAAAAAAAAAAAAAATCTTGTTCTTACACTGTGGGTAAAGCGATGTAGATTTATTCAAGGATTGCCTCCAGGAAGAAGCACATACTGATTTTAGAGGTATTGTATTTGGCTAAAATCCATACATAAATCTCTCAGTTCAACTGTGCAAAATCAGATATTGTAAGACAGTAAGAGTGGATGATACATTAAATCTATAGACTAGAACAGATGGCTCTGTCTGAGCATGCACAATTTTACACACACACACGCACACACACACACACACACCAAAGACATCAACATCTAAATCCAAAAATTGGCTAAAAGGCAATCAGTATCTTCCTCCCTTTTGTTTTCTCTTTATTAAATGCACATCAGATTTATCTCAGTGCACAACAAACACGCACAAGCTTAAACTCACGTGTGCCCCCAAATGTCATACATGTCTATTCACATACTTGCTTTTAAAAGGATAACAGAAAGCCTACCTATAGCCTACAGCCAGAGCGTATACACAGGGGTGACTATGACAGCCAGGCACTTTGTCAGAGTCCTGGCTTTGTGCCCAGACTTTCGTGATGTTGTGGGCAGTAGATCGAGCGCTTGGCTGGGCTTCACATTGCTCATTAGCTGCCCCAGTGGCACACCGGGCAGCAAACTGAGATGAACATGGGAACCCATGCACGGGCCAAAATAGACAGCAAGATCTCTCTCCTGCACATGTGCTCAACATGTCCATGTGTCCTTCTCATGGTGTCCTTGAGAAAGGTCTTGAATCCCCCTCAGGTCTTACTGTAGATATATTTCTAGGTAAAACAGAATATGTCGATCTAAAATCACATCCTTTAGCTCTGATTGGATCACTCAAAAGTGGACTTTTAGCCTCCACACACACCTCCCTCGCCTGTGTTGTTAGATCATCAAAATGATCAGATCAGAAGAGAATAACTGAGACCTCATTCTTTGGACATGTAAACAACGTTTTTTCGAACTGATATTCAAGCACAGAGCTCCTACGATGATATTTATCTGCTAGAGTACGACCTACAAACTAACGGTCAGGTTTAGTTTTATATTTTGAGTGGATGAGCAGGTCAAATTTGGTTGCAATAAATTATGTAACTGCCCCCAAGTTCAAGATGATTCATTGTACCGATTCACAGGAGGAGGAAAGAGAGGGATATTAATATGAAAATGCATTCAAATGGAGAATAAGGGAGGCAGATTGGACAACAACTAGTTTTAGTCTCCCCAAAAAACATATCTCTAACAAACTCATCGTAGACAGTTTGCAAGACTTCGACATTTTCTTTTGCATGAATTTAGTCTGTTAAAACAAGAAATTTATTTGATTTGACATTGGTATCTCCTGACAGAAAGTCGGATGGACAGAGTCTGTTGGAGATAGAAATGGCAATTGTAATAATAATGTGTGTATTTAACTGTAGAAGTGGAGCGTAAGGCCTGTATGCCTTGTGTATCAGGGAGAGCAGATGGTGCAAATAACAACACAGTTAGGAGTTGTTTGCATGTGCATTGGCAGTGACTAAGTGATGTCATCGAGCCAGATGTATAGGAGCTGTGCAGGGAGCAAAAAATCTATATCTAACACTTAATTTACATTTCATATAAAGGCTGTTCTCTCCTCCCAGCTTCAACTTTCAGCATTCAGTCACTGCAGGCAGCGAAGAACAGACGCTATACTGCTAAACTCCCATTTAGCTGAATGTCAAGCTTGGTGCTTTAATAATTGCAGGGGTTTGTTCTGCCAGGGGCAAAATAATGATCGTGTCATGCATACACTGCTAAATGTGCATGTCAAATAAAGAAAGAGGCAATTAATGGCAACTTGTGGTGACAATACTTCATTTAAACCTAATAAGCAGTCTGCTGTCCTTCCCCCTGTGTATAAGCAACATGCCATTCTCCCTATAGAGCTGTGGGTGCAAGTAGGTCTGAATCTTTGTTTGCCTGAGATTAAACTGAACGCTCCACCCTTCTGATTTAATATGACCTATGATTTCATGTAGCCTGGAAATAAACATCCAGCTGAGCATTGTTGGCGGGACGTGTCTACACAAGACAGCATGATCCAGTTTCCTGGGCGGATAAAGAAGCATATTTGTTTACAGACTTTCATAGCTGTGCAATAATCTGAGCCATTTTTAATACACATACATGCCACGGCTGTCTGCTCAGACTTGTGTGTGTATGTGTGTGTGCGCGAGAGAGGGAGAGAGAGAGAGAGAGAGGGGGACAAGGATGATGATGATGACCTGGAGCTGCCAGTCTGTTACAGCACTGGACAAATAGTTGTTGACATGACAGTGACATTGAATGATTAAATAGAATTTAATGTGCTCTTCACTCAGGCTGTTTATTCTTTTGCTTCCACAGTCTTAACATTCCTGCAGCTTACTGTACGTCACTCCCTCCTCCTCCTCGGCCATGGCAGCCGCTCGCCTCGCTCACTTCACTTCTGCCAACCTCAGCTTTATTGAGGCACAAATCCATGACTGATTTTCACCCGCACCTTCATTTGCTGCCTCAGCTCGTTCAGGGCTAAAAGCTTTTATTTGATGGATGAGCTCAACTGTTATGTATTATCCCTGACCTACGTGTAGTATTTTGTGTATTATTTTATTTTAATCATGTTACCATCACTAATATGAGAACAACATCTCATTGGTTATAAATTTCTTAGCTTCCTCCTCTCTGTATTCCTTACTCTCTCTTACGTACATACACTGCTCTCAACATTTAATATAAAATTAAACATTAATTTAACTTTATGACTGTGTTATAAATAATTTCTGTGATTTAATTAGCTAACCTACCAGGGGAATTTATTCTCATCCACAGGGTTTGCTTTAGTCCCAAAGCCTTAACTAATGAATTCACACACTGCCTGAGCCAGAGTCCCATACTATGAGCAGCATTCACACACACACACCTGCTTCTTTCTCATTGCATGGCAACAATCAGTTATTTAACATTTTATTGAAGCTGCCTACATGGCTCTGGATCTGTCGAGCTTAGCTCTTCGTCCCGCTGAGCATTACACAAAAAAAAAAAAAAAAAATGAAATGAAATACTATATTTGTAAATCTGTGTTTAATCAGAGATCTGTCACAAATGTGTCCTTGTGTGTCTCTTGGTTCCTCTCCCTGCTGTCGCTGTGGGTGTTTATATGCCCTGTGTGTCCCTGACATTGGCAGGAAGCTGCCGGGGTTATTCATGTGACGCAGTGATGTGTGCAGGGAGATTTTCCACGGTCTCTTTTGGGAGGCATTGACCCTCAACACTAAAGGCTAGGGACCGTCTCTCAAGTGCAGCACTAACCTCCCACTGTAACAGGGCTGACATTGACCCAGAAACACACAGCTTGCAGTCAATTTTATTTCACTGTTTTATGTGCGTGTTGGCAAAGTGTGGGCAGGTCAGATTTCATCCTTGAAAGGTTGGACATTTTTATTTCCCATCCCTTCAGGCTTGACTGTAGCTGTCATGTGATGGACAAAATATCTGAAACAATAGAAACTGGGTTATACAGACATCTTGACTTGCCAGCATACTGCATGGATTGTTATGGACTGTTTGATCTGTGCGCACCAAATTAAAACTAAATAGGGCCTCTAAAATTTTTCAGATTTACAGTGCATCTGGAAGGTATTCAGAGCGCTTCACTTTTTCCACATTTTGTTATGTTACAGCCTTATTCCAAAATGGATTAAATTAAATTTTTACCTCAAAATTCTACACACAATACCCCATAATGACAAAGTGAAAAAAGTTTGCTTAAAATTTTTGCAAATATATTAAAAATAAAAAACAAAAAAAAATCACATGTACATAAGTATTCACAGCCTTTGCTCAATACTTTGTTGAAGCACCTTTGGCAGCAATTACAGCCTCAAGTCTTTTTGAGTTGATGCTACAAGCTTGGCACACCTATGTTTGGGCAGTTTCTCCCATTCTTTTTTGCAGAACCTCTCAAGCTCCATCAGGTTGGATGGGGAGCGTCGGACAGCCATTTTCAGATCTCTCCAGAGATGATCAATCGGGTTCAAGTCTGGGCTCTGGCTGGGCCACTCAAGGACATTCACAGAGTTGTCCAGAAAGCCACTCCTTTGCTATCTTAGCTGTGTGCTTAGGGTCGTTGTCCTGTTGGAAGATGAACCTTTGCCCCAGTCCGAGGTCCAGAGCGCTCTGGAGCAGGTTATCATCAAGGATGTCTCTGTACATTGCTGCATTCATCTTTCCCTCGACCCTGACTAGTCTCCCAGTTCCTGCTGCAGAAAAACATCCCCACAGCATGATGCTGCCACCTCCATGCTTCACTGTAGGGATGGTATTGGCCAGGTGATGAGCGGTGCCTGGTTTCCTCCAGACATGACGCTTGGCATTCAGGCCAAAGAGTTCAATCTTTGTTTCATCAGACCAGAGAATTTTGTTTCTCATGGTCTGAGAGTCCCTCAGGTGCCTTTTGGCAAACTCCAGGCGGGCTGTCATGTGCCTTTTACTGAGGAGTGGCTCCGTCTGGCCACTCTACCATACAGGCCTGATTGGTGGAGTGCTGCAGAAACGGTTGTCCTTCTGGAAGGTTCTCCTCTCTCCACAGAGCAACGCTGGAGCACTGTCAGAGTGACCATCGGGTTCTTGGTCACCCCCCTGACTGAGGCCCTTCTGCCTCGATCGCTCAGCTTAGCCGGGGGGGCCAGCTCTAGGAAGAGTCCTGGTTCCAAACTTCCTTTATTTACAGATGATGGAGGCCACTGTGCTCATTGGGACCTTCAATGCTGCAGAAATTTTTCTGTACCCTTCCCCTGATCTGTGCCAAAATGTGAAAAAAGTGAACTACTACTACTACTTTCTGGATGCACTGTATATAAACTACCTTTGTGCAGCCTCCTAAATGATGCACAAGTTGTGTATATGGCCTATGTATTGTAATGTATATGGATTATGATGTAATTTATTTTTTTTAGGATGTAATTTTAAGTAGTTCTTTATTGTTTCCTACTGTTTCCAAATGGGAATTTTCCCTCTGGGGATCAAGTCTTACTGTACCATATACTTTGTAAGATATTTAGTGAAACCTGCTTTCGTAAAACATGCCTTCATTTGCATGGGTTTTATTGGAAACTTATGTTTAATATTAACTTATTTTAATATTAAGTTCAGTTTCAAATATTTTTCTAACTATCCATAGTAGCTGAGAGTGACAACTAGATGTGTCCCTTCAATTCCAGAGGAGAAAAGAAAGTCACCTGTATATGAAATGCACTTCTGTTCTTCTGTCCATTACAACGCAATTTCAAAAAACTGAGTGTGGAAGGCGAGGGAGCATCAACTGATTTTCAAACTTGTGAAAATGGCAGGCGAGGAAGGAAGATATGTCATTGAAGCCGATGGCAGCAAATTTCTATGTTGCATGTCACAGGGGACACACACAGGAAAGTAAAACATTCATTTTTAAGTCAAATAAAGCAAAGCAGTTGGCAGATATTTTGACAATTGCAGTCACATGTTGTGATAATCATTTTCACAACACACCACAGCCCAACATTTGTGTTTAATTTCGGAAAAACGCTACCCTGTTGGAATTCATGCACTAGTGAGTATTGTTACAGACTAGTCAAGTCTGGGGATAAGTGGTCGTCAATACTAGTCCAAACCAGAGTGTGTATAGAGGGAAAACCAGGAAAGAAACAAAGCTGGAACTGGTTGCTATGAATGTGGAAACAACGGCGTGGTTAACCAGGCTAACAGACGAGTAGCAGCTCCCTATAGCCTTGACTGTGCTGGTTTTTTGCCCCCAGGACTGGACCAGACTGCTTGGAAAATTAACAAACTGGTCCCCTGATTTCTCACCCCAGTCAAGCACGATAGCCTTTTTCATCACCGGGTGGCGTCTTCACGTGCTGACTTCCACTCAGCTGCTACACACCTAAGTCTTGTTGTGTCATTTTAAGGAACCACGGAACTGCTCCACACGCCTCACAGATAACGTGTTTGAGACTTCAGGATAGCATAGTGACCTCTTATCAATACAGATTAACCTCCATCAGTGCTTCTCCATGAAAACCAGTCCAGCAATGAAAGAGAGGACTTCTACTTTCCCTTATCATTCCTAACAGTATACTGTAACAAATGTTTCACCTTGCTCAATTTATGTTAGATGCTTATCAGTAGTGTATAAGGGCTCTTTATGTGTGGAGTGTTAAAGGCACAGTTCATGCCTCAGCTATATCTAAGTCATGTCTTTGTAGCTGTAATGTCCACAGAGCAGTGCTTGACATTGAGTGACATGCATGGAGGTAGTGTTATTTTAATGGTGTTATTTTGTTTTTTCAAGCTCTTATTATTGCGCTTGCTTGTTATGTTTATGGTCTTCCAGTGTTTTGCTGAACCATCCGTCAAACCATGAATGATAATCAGTGATTAGCATGACCAATAACTAACTAACAAATTTACTTATGAGCTTGTGAGTGTTGTATTCCTACCCTATCTGTAAAATCATGTTCATTCATTTACCACTCCATAAAACATTTACAAAAATCAGTTTTCAGTGTTTTGCTCTTTTTTTTTTTTTTTTTGCCTCTGGTCTTTTTTCTCCTCCTTCATCTTGTAAACTGCAACCACCAATTGTTGATATGGACTATACCGCCTGCAGAGATCCACTCATCAAAACTCTGCATTAAACCACCACTAGAGGTCAAATACTCCGCAGGGTGCTTTTCAGATGATGTTCAGAGTTCGCACCACAGACAGTGAAAGTTTTTTTCAGTCTGTTTTTTAACTACGTAACTCTCTAGTTCTGGCTGCAATGATCTGCAAAGCAGTCTGATATAATGCAAGAAGTCAGAAGCTGCTCGAGGCCCAGAGCCACTGCAGTCCCTGCTTCCTGTTTATGTAAACACTGTTGTAAGAAAAGAAAGTGTGTAATCACATGGAAGCGCACACACACACAGTGTCCCAGCTGTCTCCTTATTTACTTGAGCAAATATGGTCTCCTACCCAAATCCAAAAGGAATCTCTCTCTCTCAAATGTCTGTGTGAGAGTGTGTTGCCTTGTTTTACCATATTCATGGGGTATGAAAACCAGTAGCCCACTATACTTGTGGGATCCACCAGCTCTGTGGGACCAAAATGCTGGACACCACAGGTTTACATGGCAGTTTAAGGGTTAAGGGTTCGGGTTAGAATAAGTGGTGAGGGGCTAGGGAATTAATTATGTCCCCACAAATATAGGAAGACAAGGATGTGTGTGTATGTATGTGTGCCTGCCTTTAGTCTCCAGAGTTCCTTCCAAGCTGTCTCCTCTCTTCCTCCTTGCTGCTTCTCTCAGAGTCCCTGTGGGTGCTGCTTAGCCTCCCCTTCTGGTCTCTCCCTTCTTTATTTACTCCTTCATCTTTCCTTCTCTCCCCATACAGCTGCCTTCAGGGGGAAGCAGACTCTTTGCATCCTCCACCTCCTTCTACTGTCTGCTCGCACATTTCTCTTGTCCCTTTGGGTCTTTGTGCTCCCTGCACACCTCCTTCCCTCCATCCTTTCCTCCTCTCCCCTCCTCTCCTCTCCTCAGAGTCCCCACTAATCCAGTTCCATGCCTACTCTGTATCATCATGTGTTTTTTTTCTTCCTGCTTCGCTGAGCTCTGGTGAGTCACCAACCTTTGTCCAAGCCTGCTGGTGTGGGACCATCCAGCCTACACGCACATACACACACACACACACTCACACACACACATGTACACACGCAAAACAACACACCATAATATGTCACGCAAACACTGAAGCACCAGTATGTTACTCATCCTGCCTCTGCCTGGCTACAGCATGAAATGAAAATCTTCACTATTATGAAGAAAAGTTTAAATAGCTTGTTCACTTGTGTCACTGACAGACAGCCTTGTAATTGATGAGACATTGCAGGATGAGGACATTGCAATTTACAATTTCGCAGAGCCCACAGTGAAACACCACATGTGATTGCCACCATATTTGATTGCATCATGTTTTTGGCTTGTGCATAAAATTTCTTTCATGTCTCATCTGATTTTGACTTGTCTTCTGATGTGTCCTGCGTAATGTGTTACACACGCAGCATTATCACTTAATCTCTGTCCTTTCAACGTCTGTCCTAATTGCACCATGGAGAGAACAGAGGAGAAACCAGCGGCTCGCAAGCACCAGCAGAGACAGATGCTTTTTGTGCGTGTGTGTGTTTGTGTATAATCATGCTTGTGGTTTGATGAATGTCATTGCTGCGTGAATATGTCTGCACTGTTAGTGAAGTACATGTGCCACCTCCGAGCTTGCCTCACCCATAGGGAGTCTGAAGCAGGGAGATGAGCTGAGCAGCAGTGACTACTCACGCAGCCTTTTTAACAGCTGCAGTGAAAATTATTGTGCTCGCATGCCTACTCACTCACTCACACACACACACACACACACACACACACATATCCAGCTTCTGTAAGTAGTGTGGTTCACAGCTTCAGCGGGAGCTCTGCTGCTTGTCTGCCCGGTCCAGCAGCAGCCCAAGGCCAGATGAGCTCAGCACGGCAATCACTGTCCTGTGAGGCTGCGGGACACACTCCTGAACACACACTGGTGTGCATGCAAAGCAGGTATGACACACATAAAAGCATAAAAATATGATGCCTCATGAATATCCTTCTGTCTTATGTACTCTAATATAATATAGTGTTGGTACCCAGAGAGAGAGAAGATGACTCCACAGAAAGAGTTGCAAAATAAATTTAGCAAGAGTGTGTAGTTATGCATGGCCCCACTGCTGACAATGTCGGTCAGTTGGTCCAGCACTTTGGTTCAAACTGAAATATGGTCAGCGTGGGAAATATGATACCTGCTAAAGCTCAGCCTGTTGACATACTGACATTAGCATTTAGCTAAGTTCAGCCTCACAGAGCGTTTATTGTAAAGTACTGAAGCGTTTACCTTCAGGCCAGTAAAACAATAGAAGCTGCTCAGGAATTTCTGTGTAAGCACTTTCAGAATTTGATGTTTTCTGTGATTTTTAATTCTCAGATTCAACTGATCCACAGGATCACAGGTATTATACTGTATATTTGTATACTTTATATTTGACATTGTTTTTTGTTGTTGCTGTTTTTTGCTCTCAAAATTTCCTACTCACCCACTCGTCTCTAGATTCTGGCAGAATTACTTTTCAGGAAATGTGAAGTAGGCGTGTGCTCCATCCCACTGCTGTGCATCTCTTTGTCCTCCATTCACTGAAATCTCCACCTTTGAGTTTTCGTTATGTGTTTTGTTTTCAGTGAGTGGGTGTGCATTAATGGGCAAAACTGCACTAAGTTGCCCGAGGCCATTAGCTTGTTGTTTGCCTGTATGTATGAGTGGGCGAGTTTCATGAATGTAAAACTGGCAGAAGACTTTGGTGAGTCTTTGCTAATGGCCTTAGTCAAGTTGAGCTGTGGTCGTAGATGTGTAAAGCTTAGAGCAATAATGCTGTGTAGCTCATAATGGGTTTTTTTTCCTGCATGACTGTTGATACAGCTTAATGGGAACTTTCGAAGCAATGATTTCTGATCTCAAGCAAAGATAATTGTGACCTCTGCTTGCTAATGTAGGATTTCTGTATTTTTTCTGTGACTTTGGTGAACCAGCAGTTAAGGAAAGAAACACGTTCTACTTCTGTAAGCTGCATAACGTTGCTCAAAAATCTACTTAAACCTGCAAAAACATACTTAAAACTTCAGTTGATTACTAAAGCTGCTGACTGGTTTTCAAGTTAGTATGACTCACTTTTGTAGCTGTCTTAATAATTGTAATTTACTGTGCTCACTCCCTCAAAACTGCAAGGTTATAGTGGTAAAAGGAATAGACTTTACCAACAATACAAACTTAGGTTATAATAAGGTTATCCAATATAACCTATATAACACGGACACATAGTAAAAATTTCAGCTATCTATTGTCCACTCAGTTGCATCTTTAATCAGGCAGTAGAAGGACTGGTTAATACAGTGATTTTGTGTGTATTATTATAGTTTATATGTATGGTTACACTGTTTACAGGTGTGAAACTATACTTAAATCTTTTAAAATTAAAATGATCAAGTCTGCACGTACACACAATTTATCAAAAGGATTCAAAGTAATGCTTATAATGTTTTTTCCCCCCAGTATTTTTACTGCTAGGTAACAATAATGACAAAGTTCTTGCACACCACAAAGCCTTATTGACAGTTGCAAGCGAGGAAACCTCAGAGCTTTATCAGATTACCTTCATATAATCGAGCAGCATATGCTTGTGGTGCTGCTTGACTATATACATTTTATAGGTCTGACTGTAAAACGTCTTTACAGTGAGAACAATGAGCAGGTTTTTTTGGTTTCCTCACAAGATTTCAATCTGAAATGCTGTGGACTAAATGTAGTAAATCCCACAAAGTACCATTACTTCAAAACGGTACTTGATTACTGCGCTTCCATAGATGTACTAAATTGCTTTAGACCTCTATCTAAGTAACACGGCATTTGGATCATAGGACAGTGACTATGATTTGCTTTGTAACTCAGCTCCTCACACCAGCATTAGCAAAGTGGGGGTAAGCAGCATGTTCAATTTGGCAAATGAGGATAGAGTCCTAGAATTGATGTGCCGCCTTTCAACCTGCACAGTATAGGCAGGTACATTGCCTTCATGTTTTATGCACAACGTATTTATCAACATCCACCCCCTCAATACTTCTGCAGAAACCCTTAAAAATATTCAGCCAGAAAAGCTCCTGGAACCAGAGTGGACTGGATTTCATTGCTGTCTTCAGGTGTGAAGCACATGGGGAGGCATGGTGATTATTACAATGCCATGGTATTATTATAAAGCTGCATCAGAGCACTCAGCCAAGTGACATAATATCCTCCACCTCACATCAAAGCTTTTACCATACATTAGCCTCCCAAGGAAATGGTTGAAGGGGATAATGACATTCGTGAAGGTCACTGTACCACAGGCTATTGTAGCACAGTAGTTTGGGTCTAAAAATGCAATAACCAGCGGCAGTGCTCAGATTCTGAATAACAATTCACTTCATTTTTTACATTGTGTTGTGGAGAGTGCTCAGAGTCGACACATGCACACATGCAGACTGCAGCACAGATGAAACCAGCCCAGGTACACTCTGCTGTGTCTTTTGGGGACAGCAATGCAGACTGCAGATAGGATAAAACATGGCACAGCCTCCATTTTCACCTGTATATGACACTCCTACACTGCCTCAGGCTCCGATTTATGTTCTGTTAAAAAGCGGCAGTGAAATGTAAAAGATGTGTGACGATGCCTGAAGGAAGAGCACAAGTCTTCCCCTCCTCGTCGGCATCTGAGCCCATTAAAGAGTAAAATGGAACTCATAGCACTTTAGTTAAGAATGAATGGAGTGGGAAAAGTGCCCAGTCTGCTTCAAACTGTAAAAATATCTCTACATCTTTTCAGTCCAGACCTACTCACTATGGTAATGTGATCATGTTTACTGTTCTTGTATGCTGTAATGTATCTTGTGATGGATAATAAATCAATACACAGATTTTTCTTTCTTCTTTAAGTAATATGTTGGCAAACAGAGTGACTTGTGAGAATAGTTTTGCATTCATGTCAAAGAGGCTCCAACACAAATTATCCTTTAAGAATTAGAAATGACTTGGTCGTTAAAAACAACTTATTAGTGTTGTTGTATGATGGACTTTTTTTTTAATGTAAAACATTAGCAGTAAAATGGCATCAGTCCTGTTAAGATTTAAAGAGCAGTAGCTTCTTTGTACACTTACCATGAAATGAGATATTAATGCTTCCTATAGTTTTAACCAGCTGGCACGCCACCTCTTTGCTGTAGTAGAGATGGATGCACCGTAGCTTAGTTGGTAAAGTGGCTCAGTTATTACTTGTGGAGTTGTTGGCTCAAGCCCTAGCTCAACCTGTATGTCCTTGAACAAAACACTGAACTCTGTTGTTGCTGTGCTTGCCCTAAGTCATCTGTTTTTGGAAATGCAACTCAGTTAGAGGAAGCAGGTTTAGGGGAATAGTGGGTTCAACATAACAGTAAATTATATCAGTGATTTGCCCGGATCTGTGTAGTAGCATCTCGGGGTCTTAGTAATCTCAATGTGTGATGCAAACACTTGATTTTGTTAGTTTGATTGAAATAAACTTTCTGAAATAAAATAGTATTTTCAAAAATCAAACATTTCTATAAAGTAATAATTGGAGAAACTAATAAATATTATGAAACAGGGTTTTATACTAAAAAATCTGTTTTGCAATACATTATATTTAATTATTTCTAAATCTAGGCCTATTTAATTACTATTATTTTTAAAGACGTTATTTATTTTCATATTCAATTTTGTCCCACATGGATTTCCATACAATCCCTGCTGTCCCTGCACATTTTGAGTATCCACCACCTGAAAGCTAAAGTGAGCTGAATTTTTAAGCAGGGAGCTCATCTTCCGTTTTCTCCCACAGGACGTGAATGCAGCGCAAAACACGAGAGACGGAGAGAGAGGCAACAGTGCAGATGAGCCCCAATGAACAGCAGCCGGGTCCTCTCTCAAACAGACACACACACTCTCTGCATCCCACACACACACACACACACACACACACAAATGCCAGGACACTCATACACATGCAATCCAATAACGAGAGCACCATCAGTCCGAGCTGCCTGCCGCTGCCGGTGGCAGCCCTCACCGCCTCTCGGAGACTCAAAGCTGGGAGCCCGCTGGGAGAGGAGCTCCTGCTGCCCGCATAGCACAAAGCAGGAGAGAGGGGGGAGCCGGTGACTTCGTTTGAGAGGCGGTGGATAATTCAGCAGCAGTGCTGGGGAGAGAAGACATAGTGGGGAGGGAAAGTGAGTGAATGCGGTCCAGTCCAGCTGCTGTTGCTGCTGCCTTCGCTGCTGGAGGAGGAGGAGGAAGAGGAGGAGGAGGAGGAGGAGGAAGCTCGGAGTCTGGAGAGGCTGGAGGAGCAAAATTACCCCGCAAAGACCCCGCCAGAGCAGACGGTCAGCAGTGATTAGAGCACCTCGAGGCTTGCAGATGTGGAAGGATCGCTGTGCGAGTTCTAGTCCTGGGTGAGCCAACTTCCCATATTTTCCCCATAGACACACACACACACACACACACACACACACACACACTCATCTGGTGGTAGCCTACATTTGATCTGCAGTCTGACACTTTCACACACCTATCTGTTATCCGTCACCACAAGGAGAGAGATTGTGCACATGGGGTTTTTCTTTTGTGCCCCTCTTCTTCTTTTCTGCCACTGTCTGTGCCTTCTACCTTTGCGTCCAGTTTGCTGTGGACAACTCTCACCTAAACATATGACCTGATGGGTTTGAGATTCACCTGCAATCACTGTGACACTAGTTTATCTCCTCAGCTTCACTTCACACTGTTATGGTGCAGTCCCGGCTGGTCAGTTTGCATTGTAAGTCAGATGAACATCGGGTCTCATTATCTCACGCTGCCTGTGCTTTTCTATTGTCATCCTTGAAATGGTGTGCCTGTGTACCCATGCAAGCAAAGCCCCTGTGTGTATGTGCATGTGTGTGTGTGCCTTTGGTTACCAGTTCTCAATTAGGTTTTAATGATCTAAACATGGGGTAGAAAGGGGAAGGCAGCCTTTGATCGATCCCCGCAGTCATCTCAGTGTGAAAGGCTCGGTGCCTGTCGTCGGCCTGACACATCTAAGCCTCTGCCTGTGTTTGCTCAGCCCTCTGCCAGCTCTCTTCCTACCTTTAATGTGGCTCTATTCAGTTTCTATTCAGAAGTCAGATTTTCTTTTCTATGGAAGGTCTGAATACAGTTTTGCTTTAATCTGTTGATAACTAACGGGTATCTGGTCCAATACTGCCCAGGCAATTTGTACAACATTACATATATTAAAAAAACCCAGAGCAAACTGCAAGTTATAGTTAAAATTGCACATCTGTTTTTCCATTCATTGACAGTTGAAAAATAGCAATGCATTTGCATATGATCATGTCCACAGTCTTCATAGGCTTTTCTTTTTCTTGATGTATTTTTGGGAGAATTTGTGTTTTTGATAGAGCTGACAGGAGATTAGGAGAGAGAGATGGGGAATGCCATGAATCAAAGATCCCTGGCAGACCTCAAACCCTAAACCCCTGAGCTGCTGATTAAAACCCCAAACATTTCAACATCAACATCACAGTGTTGCCTGCCTGTTGTGTGCTGCGACTGCAGCATTAGTAAGTTTGTAGTCCATCCAATTAGACAACTCGGACTTTCACCCTGTGAAAATGTCCTGCAGTGAGGTAGAACTGGTACACAAAACTCCAGTAAGCGGGTGTACGAACCCCATGAGGACTGGATCTAGACTTAGTTTTTGGGCAGCTGTGGCTCTGGATATGATGCAGGTTGTCCATTAATTGTGGGATTAGTCGCTTGGCCCTTATTCTGCTGAAATGTGCTTGAGTACGACACTGAACCCCAAACTGTTCACAGTGGCCACTGGTGGGTGAATGACAGGCACATTATAAAATGTTTGTCCCCTAAGGAAGAAAAGGGCTGAGATGGTGCAGTCCATTTGCCATTTTTCTCTCATCACACTCAGTTTATATAAAGCATGGCATTGTATATCTCTTGACTTACACCACATCTCATTGCTGTCCCGGTGACTCCCAGCTGCTTGTGGAGAACCACAGAAGCCGTTACTGTCTAGAAATCAAGAGGAGAAAACCAGCATTCAAGTGAACGCAATTATACAACAGCACTTAATGGTGCCCAAGGTGCCACTTACCCCCCCCCCGTTTGACAGATTTACAGTAATGAAATGCCCGCTGACAGGTCTATGTGCCCCTGAGAGTGCATTGTTGAATCAGGCCTGTTAGCCTTGTCCATTACTACGCCTACACTTACCTTCTCATTTTGATCCTTTCTGTTGCGCATAAAGCTGTCAGCCGCACTCGATAGTGACATTACCTCTGCTTAACACTGCCAAAGAACAGCCTCATTGTTTTCAACTCTGGAGTATTTATGAGGGCAGCAAAGCAGAGATGCATCCGCTGTCAGCAAGATGAGGGCATTGCTGCTCTTACAGAGAGGGCAGTGCAGAGCGAGGAGGGAGGAGGAAAAGAAAGGAGGGATAAAGTGGTGGAGGAGTACAGGAGGAAAAGGAGAGAGTGCCCCTGTGAGTGGCTGTCAGATACCTGCAGGCACGCTGACATGTCAGCTGTCATGGTTAAGATGTCCAGCTGGAATGATCATGGGCTTGTGTGCTGGCCATCCGCCCACTCCCTGACGACTATAATGCCATTATAGACGTTCAGACGGGGCTGTAACCTTAATGCAGAGCTTAGAGAGCATCTGGGATTTACAAGTCTTTTATTTCCAAACACGATTGCTTCATTTGATATTTGTCGTGACGGCAGAGCCTCGCTGACCTCGTTTCCTTAGGTTCCCAACCTTTTCTGTCAGATGCACCACAGCCCTGTCAGATAAACACAAGTACCTCTTCATTGACTTTTATTAGGTAACTATTTCAACTTGAAGTGATTTCAGTCATTTGTCCTTTGCTTTTAACATTAGCTAACTATTTCAACACTTATCCATTAGCTCTTTTTTAGATATTTCTTTTTTTTCATACTTGTACAACTATTCATTGATTACACTTTGCTAATGTCAAGCACTTGTTTATCAGCTTTTTATTTATTATTTCAGGCTCCAACCTTTAGTTATTTCAAACATTTATCCAGCACTGTTGATGCTAGCTAACTATTTGAACTGTTTATCCATTTGCCTACTTTTAGTTAACCATTCGAAAAAGCATCAGTTATGTTGAGTGTCCATTTCAGGGGTTTACTAAATACGTAGCAGCATTTCTTAGCTGCCTATTCCAATTACTTTATCACTGTATATCTCAAATAGACGTTTAGGATGACTTTAGTGAAGACCCTATTGTGTTTTACCAGAGTTAATCAGGGCCTTATGTAAGAGTTGTGTTAGTGACCTCTGAAAAATAGGCTCAGGCTTTCTTGACAAATTAGTAAGGCAGCGCAGTAATGAAGCACCACATACTGCAGTTTGTCACTGTAGTGCCATTTATTTAGATGACACTAATGGAACCACTAGTAACTACAGAGCTTTTGTTATGTTTTTGAAACCAACAGGATCAAAGCCAAAGCAATATGTCAACCCACTACAATGCAGCAGAGTAATAAAAGTGCTCTGATGTTGAGGAGTCAATTTATCTTCTCTGAATGTTATTTTGCTGTTTGAAGATGGTGCAATTTATGCCATTGTTCAGTCAGAAAATATATTTGTGTACAACCTTATAGCTTACAAAATTTTTTTTCTTAATCTATTTTAATACTGTAGTGCCACAGTATCATCCAGCACAAGCACTCATCCAAGTTGTGACCATTTAGATGAACCATCAGCGCCATTTTATGCTTTTCTAATCTATTTTTTGCATATCCGAATGCTTTTCCCTCCTCCATTTTTTCTCTTAACAAAACTGACCCATTCAAGCTGATGATATGGCTTGTGTGACTTTACTGCTCTGGCTCAGGAGGACCGGAACCACAGCACAGATGAGATACAAAGAGGGGGCGATGGGGTGAGAGAAAGTGTTTTTGCTCTGCAGATGCTGCATATTTTATATTTTCTGAGGTCTCTGGATGAAAGAATGTGTGATGAGATGGCCCTGGCATAACACGCTAAAAGGGAGGCCAAGGAATCTCAGGAGTGTAGGTCGTTAGTGCTTACACACAAGTTCAGAGGCTACACTACAACCAATACCTCTTGCCCGGACTTTGTTGGCCCGTCACTATTGTTTTTCAGCAGGTGGTGGTTTTTAACTCCAAATCTTTAGATCCTTCGCACCACACCGAGCTGATCTACAAACATAACCATGTAAAGCAACAGACACAGTCCTGTTTATGTTCATTTCAGCTTAAGCTATCTGAAGGATCAACAATTCAAACCTTTGGCGTAAGTGAGCTGGTTGAAGTCGCGTGTCTTTGAGTGTAACACAGAGCAAAGTGTCTCCAGCACTGAGTTGTGTTATGGGATGAAGTGCAGGCTATTTGTGGAGTTTATATACTTGTCGGTCTCTCCGGCTCATTTCATTTTATGTATTTCTATTGCTGCTGGCAGCTTGAAGTGCTGCGACTGGCCAGCCATAAAACAATATTCTCAAGTATGGATCGGCCATCATGACTGAGCCTGCTGGAGAAAATGGAGGCCAAGACATCAGGATGGTGCCATGCTCACCAGCATAAGACAGGTTTTAAACAGGAGTCCAATGATTACATCCTGTATAGTTAGTGCAGAGACAATTTGTGGATTGATTGATTTATCAAGTTAAAAAAAACTCATGTAGCATCCTCGAGTTTCTCAGGGCTGTGGCCACAGCTTCTCATGAATAATCTCTTTTAATCAACACCGACATGGCAGAACAGTAGGTGGGGTTCATTTAAGACATGTGACTCTAGTGTTGCACGTTACACTCAGATATTATTACGCTCACAACTATTCCCCATCTCCAGCACTTGAAACATGAACATGCCAACAGGAGATAGGAACTAAAATTACACTGAGACAAGATGGCTTGAAGAAGCAACTTAAGTGTTACACTGAAATAATAATTAATAGATAAAGTGCTATCGATGACAATGAAATGATAACTAGTAATAATAATAAAACTGTCAAAAATATATTGTGTAATTATTCCTGCTATACTATATTATGACAGAATTATACAGATAAATCACTCAACGTACATGAGTGAAGTAATACTTCACTCATGTGTCATTGTCACAGGTTAGGATAGTTAGTTTACAAATTCATAGAGAAGATGTTTAGTTAATGAAAAGAATAATTGATAATGCTGTTTATCATTATCAATAAGTGTTAAAATATATTTCTCTAACCCGAAACCTTCCTCAACAAACATTAAAATACTGGACTCTAAAAAGCTGTTTACCTTGACTCAGTAAACCTGCAGGGAAGGTTCCTGCCATGTCAGTATTATGTACCCTGCTTTGTCCCTAACTGTCCTCTTCAGCCTCAGATACAGACAGTATCCATACCGCTGAATTGACTGCAAGATAGAGGAGGCAGGTAATCAGAGCAAAGGGCGTTTACTGTATTATACTGGAGTATATCCGTTACATGCAGCCCTAAGCCTTGGTGACTCTAGCTGCATCCAGAATCTTCTTCACCTTCACCACACCTTCACTGATCTCTGTCGGCAAATCCATGTGTGATCTAATTACATATAACCTTACCTTTTCCACAGTATTACAAATAGTATAAAAAACAGTGCGCACTGAAGGGCTCCAGGTTGTTTTCACCCTCACAGTCACGGGTCTGAGGAGTGTTCGTCTGAAGACAGAGAAGAGCGTCTAGAAGAAGAGCAGGTATCTGAGACTGAGAGAGATACCGAACTAAAAAGATGTTAAGACAGCTTCCTGAACACAACTTGTTTTGAAAATACCCTTTAATATTTTTTGTTCATAACTCTTAACACCATTAAATCACATTTTGTCAAAAATATAGTTAATGTTTTGAAAATTAAAAACACCAAAGTGTTTCTCTAAATGCCTCTTCACTTAAAAAGAAAACGTGTAAATTTACAGGAACTTCGATCATTAAATATCAAACATTTGAAGACTGTTTGAAATGGTATCAGTCTTTCCAGGTCTGTAGCAGCTGAGCTGGGCAAACACGGCTGACTGTATTTTGAGCTGCTGTGTTGAACGACCTGTGTCCCGGGGGCTGACTCAAGTTACATCTTTCATACCATCTCTCCATGGACCTCGCACATGAGATAGCTCTTTAATCAGCTCTCTTCAATTATGTAGTAATGAACAGGATTAGATTAACACATGACATGTAATTTGTTTGTGTTGTAAGGCTGATTCAAAGGACTGAGGTATAACACACACACACACACACACACACACACACACACACACACAATTTTTCTCAATTTTCCTTGCTTTAGTCCTGTCTTTTGTGGCACTTAGAAAAAAATAGATCATATGATTAGATTTAACTACCTAATTAAATTCAGGTGCCTGTAGTCATAGCTTCATCCGCACACACACACACACACACACACACACACACACACACACACACACACATACACACACACACACTAAAAGCACTGACAGGTGAAGTGAATAACATTGATTACCTCATTACAACTGCACCTGCCAAGGGGTGGGATATATTAGGCAGCAAATGAATTGTCAATTCTTGAAGTTGATGTGTTGTGATGTCTAGATGTCTGGTCAAAGCATCTACCAAATGCTACCAAATGGGTTCCCAGTATCCAGTGGTAACTACCTACCTAAAGGGGTCCAAGGAATGACAACCGATGAGTTAGCAACAGGGTAATGGACGCCCGAGGCTCATTGATACGTGCTTGCCTGTCTGGTCCGATCCCACAGAAGAGCTACTGCAGCACAACTTTCTGGTTATAATAGACAGGTGTCAGAACACAGCACATAGCAGCTTGCTGCGTACGGGGATGCGAAGCTGTCAGGGTGTCTGTGCTGACCCCTGTCCACCGCCTAAAGCACCTACATGTGAGCATCAGAACTGGACCATAGAGCAATGGAAGAAGGGGGCCTTGTCTGATGAGTATTGTTTTCTTTTACATCATGTGGATGACATAAAGAGTTCAAGGTGTTGAGTTGGCCTCCAAATTCCCCAGATCTCAATCAAGCATCTGTGGGATGTGCTCCGCTTCGCAGGACTTATCTTAGTATTGATGTTAACGTCTTGATGCCTGATACCATGGGACACCTTCAGAGCTCTTGTGGAGTCCATGCCTTAGCAGGTTAGTGCTGTGGTGTGGGGGTGAGGGAGATTGTAGGCTTCCACAAGAATGAAGCTTTAGCTTGACGCTCTAATCATTCTTCACGTCTTAATCCCCTTCGTAAAAATAGAAATCCACGTCAAAGAATCCACGGGACCACTCTGGAAATTTGAGCTGTTTACTTCAACATATTCACAAAATAAAAATACATTGATACACTCTTAATTAAACGAATTAAGAGTGAAAGAGTGCGAGAGAAAGACAGAGAGAGGTCAAAAAACTGCGTGGCTCCACTCTCCCTATCACTAACCAACTCAAAATCACAGTGCGCCCCTCCCCCTTGAGGCAACGTCAAAAGCAATCCAGGTGCACAGCAACCAGAGTCAATGACTGTAGTCCCCTGTTTCCAATTTTTCACCCATGTCACGGATTAAATTGTGTATGTTATGTTATTTACTAACCTCTGACACATCATGCTACATCACTGTAAATGTGAACTGTGAACAACCTGCAAATACTGTAAACAATCCCTTGACTTCCTTCAACGGCTACTGTATATTACTTATCTTACCAATAAACTTAAAGTAATAAGTCCAACATCAATACACTGCATTTAGGCTCCTACAGACATGTACACAAAAGTAGGCAGGTGGTTGTAATATGGTGGCTGATCTGTGTATCCACACACTCATCACGTCACCAAACCTCACCTAATTGATTTTTAAGTGCTTGATGATCAAAAGTGGCATTTTTTTTTTGTCATAGTCTCCCCGAAGACCTGAACCTACTAATGACTCTAACTCTAACGTGATCTTTACGTGTTGTGGTCAGACGCACTTAGCACTGTGCAAGGGTATTAAGCAGTGGATTAATTAATCATTCTTCAAATGGACCTGTCGTCAACAGTGTGTCCGACTCAGCTGACCTCTGAAGCGTTCACGCGGCTGTTTGCAGGGTGATGATGATGCATTTAGATCAAGATTAATGTGATTAGTTGTGCAAAAATAAACACTCCTGCACACGATATCCACGGCTGTGTTTTGGTTTATGGAGCTCGCTCAAGCATTGTCTGCTTCTCTCATTCTTCCTCTACCCATCCTCATTAAGAAATTGGTCTTTGAACCCACTGAACCTATTTTAAATATCTCAGTGAGCCATCAGTGTAAATGAAGATTAAAGATTCATGCCTCTTTGCATCTTCATATCTTTCCAATGCTCCTCTGTACTCTGTGGCTCACACTGTCGGAGCTAAAGCTGACTTTTATCTCCTTTCCGGCCGTTGAACATAAATCAGATAATCAGTTGATCACATCATTTTCCTGAAATGGAGATCAGTAGAACACAGGTAGGAGACTGAGCTGCTCAGTGAGGCTGCCCTCCCTGTTTTTCCTTCGTTTGATTTGCCTTCTTTGCTTGTTGCTTCCTTGGTTCTTCATCTGGAAAACCTGCATGTGTTAGCTCGATCCCCCTGGTTTGCTCCTTGGAAGAAGAGTTTGAGCTGGGATTTGAACCCTCTCCATGGGTGATTTCAAGTCAGTGATCTTCACTGTTTTAATGAGCAGCTTTCTATTTGCTCTCTGGAGGAGGGTTAGAAGAGAAGATTGGCCACTCACCATGTCATGTATGAAGCTACATCCAGCAGCTGCTCAGCTTCACTTATAGCACAAAGGCTGGAAAAAGGGGGGAAACAGTTTGCCTTGTTCCGTCCAAAGGTGAAAGAAAGCTGATCAGAATCTGCAAGTTGTGAGTGACTCTGAATTCTGTTGTCCAGATGAGCAAAATACCTGGATGAGCTCCAACTCTTTCTCCTTCTTATTAGCAAAGAACAGTGTATAAAACATTCAGGCGGGAGCTTCTCAGTTTTAGCTGGCGCTTACCGTCACTTTCGCTGGATGGTGGATCATGTCAGGTGTGACTTGATGACAGGCCAACATTGAACTTGTCTGCTGTCAGTTTGTGTGTTTTTACTGAACCAAAGATCATTAATGAGGGAAGAAGCTTCACTCTGTAACACAGCTGAACAACCGTGAGTGTCTCTGTAGTTCCAACAACTCCAAAAGAGTGTTATATCTTCTCTTTAGCTGCTTTCCTCATGTCAGTTTCAGGAGTTAGAACCTCTCAGTTACATTTACATCACATTACATTTGCTCATCTGGTAGATGCTTTTATCCAAAGCGACTTACAAGTGAATGGCAACAGAAAAGCTTCAACTTCAAAGTTAACTTCCATTTACACCGGATCAGTAATTTTAGCTTATCAACCTAATAGTTTTGAACCAAGACCTCCAGTATTTGGATGTAGTAGCTCAAATACAATTAGGTATTTCATGTGTATTGAATCAGTAGATAATCAATAATAAAGCTCTTTGATCTAGACATCTGTATTTATGCTAAACTAGCTGGTTGCTACCTTTGGCTACATGTTTACCATACAGACATGAGAGAGGTATGAATCTTCTCATTTAACTCTTGGCAAGGCAGCGAATAAACCTTTTTTTTTCCCAAAGTGTCAAACTTCCATTAAGCAAAGACCCCTGTAGGATCATGAGATCAAAGTTTAATTACTTTTTCATACAGTACATATGCTATTACCCATCGCAACATTTTCTTTTTTTTTAATTTTTTAAAAATTTTTTTACCATTTGCCCAGGTAATCCTGTAATTGCCACATATGTAACGTTATTATCTATATATGCTCTTGTATGAGTCACACATGTCCAGGCTGCTGATGCACACAAGCATTTTCTTTACTGCAACAAATTCTTTGTTTTCTGCACAACAAGCTGACAAGCTGACATGCACTGTTCCTAACTACTACCAGCTAACTGCTGCCCACCAAACATTTGCATTGTCCTTTGAGAATGTGATCACCAGAGGGATTACATTTTATTCCTCATTAGTATACAGTACCCCCCCCCCCCCCCCCCCCCAATGATTTGGGGGTCACAGCAAGGTCAGAAATGTCCTGTTGTACTTTCTGTGTTCATTAGTGCTTTTGAGCGGAGCTTGGAGGTGTTAAGGCCATCTGCCAGCTGACAAAAAATGTAACACATTACTTCATTATGGAGATGGTAATTTGAGCTGGGTTGCTGTTTCCAAATGACCTTTTAGCTTTACAAGAAACAAAAGTGTTTTCACTCGGGATATTTCACTTTAACGAATTTGTGAAAATTGTTCATGGCGGCTTTGGCAGCTCTGATTAAAACTGGAAATGATGTTGGTTATAATTACAAGTACAAGCTATTTCATTATATTACTGAAGAATAAAGAGCGGTTGAGTTATGTGGTGACAAGCTAATAAAGGAAATGTAATAGCACACATTACATACATTTCATTGTTTTGTTTCTGCCTCATTCAAAGTAATACATCTGCAGCTGTATGTGTCCATGTGTAAACCATGACAGATGGGTGTGAGATTGTGCTTAACAGACTGTGTTTCCTCTTCCTCCCTCGCCTTCTTCCTCTGGTCTTCCTCAGTCTCTGTGGTAACATGTGGATTCAGTTTGCCTGTCAGAAGTGTTTGATCAGACTTAATCTGCTGAGGATCTGTGCTTTGAACCGACTCACAGCTGTAGAAAGTTTCTCCTCTGTTGTTTGGGGCATTATAGAGTCTATACTGTGCTCATAAAATAGCCGGAACACTCCATTTTTACATGTGGAGGCGGGCTGCATGCTGCTTCCGAGAAGTAAAGGGTTATGTTTGCGAGTATAGATCACAATCTGTGGAACTGTGTGTCTATGAATATCTCTGCATGCCACTGTGCACATGCATAGGTACATAAACAAGTCTGTGTCTATTTAATATCCTCCTGTCACATTAGCTCAGTTTGACAGGTGGACTTTCTAATCTGTGCTGGTTGACACACTTGTATTTTGAAAAGGACAAGCCACTTCTGGACATCATGGGGAACGTTATGAATTTATCATGGGAGCAAGAAGAGTTGCAGCGAGACAGTATTGCATGGGGCTGAAGCTTTACTCATCTTCACAAGCCCGTCATTGGTGAGGGATGAATTATTCATTGTTTTTTATTTTTGTCTCAGAAAAACATTGATCACAGAATCAGGGATCAGCCCGGCTGCATGACAGTCGGCCTGTATGACAGCACGCTGTCAGAACCCACCTCATCTCTTTCAAAGACAATCCTGCTTTCCTTTCCCTCCGTCCCTTACAGTGTACACCCATAACTTTCTTTCAAAGAATTTTCTTTTCACCCTCCCTCCGCCTCTCGCCTTTGTCTCAGGATGAAACGTCTCATCAGAACCGCTTTCAATGGATCTCTCGACTGTCTCAGTGTGGGGAAGGCAACGTCTGCATGTCAGAGTAAACAGTTTCAAAAGAGCCTCTGAATAATTTGTACGTCAGGATGTAGCTGCGGTTGTGTCTGTTTGCATGGACGAGGCTTTCTTTTTTATTATGAAGCGGTGCAGGGTGTCTCTAACTCTATCCAGCATGCTGTTTCATCCAACTGTATCCAATGCTGACTTCCTGTGTGATGTCAGAACAGATCTATGTTTAATGTGCAGGCAGGACCCAATTACTCTGTGCCCATAGCCGTACCTAGAGACTTTAAAGAGGCCCCTTTGCAAGCCAGATAAAAGGCCATGATGTCGTAATCTGCCCCAGACTTGTTTGGTGAGATGGCGTGGCATGGTGATCCCCTCTAAGGACACTGATTGCTCATCTCCCACGCTGGCAGCATGGACATGCGTTGTTTGCCGCGGGGTAAAGTTCCCCCTGAAGAGTTCTTTGAGGCCCCTGTCTTGGCTTCTCTTTTGTTTTAGAATCTGAAAATTAAGATGATGCCATGAAGAGCAGAGGGAGCATGATCGCCCCTCCTCTCCAGTGCCTCTTCATCCCTCTTTTCCTTCTTTTCCTCCTGGAGGCCTTCAGGGACAGCAGCTGAGTCACTCTCTCCTCCCTCTCTTCATCCTCAATCTGCTCTTGCTTCTCCGTCCTCCTCCTTCGTTCTGTCTTCGCTCAGTAAGTGTCGTCACAGGAGCTGACAGCCTGTGTCAATTGCCGAGGTTCGCCCGTTAACTCCCTGCAGAGCCTCGGTTGACAGTGTGTATGTTTCATTTTTTTCCAGTTAGATGAATCTATGCTTGCGTATTTGCGATTTTTACTGTCAGCATGCGTGCCTCCCTATTAGTCAGAGTTGTAGCACGGACAGCAGCGGCAGCAACACACTCTGTGATGGAATCTCTGTTGAGTTGAGATTTACATCAGAGAGATAAGAGAGTGTGGCTGTCAACCAACCATCCAATGACACACACACACACACACGGTTACAATCTGTTTCTCTGAAGTGCCTCACTTTTGACAAATCCATTTCTAGGGCTCTTCTCCTTCCATGGTTCTGCCAGGATGTATAATCCCTCATCACCTTCCCTAAACCGTTTCACATCTCTGCTTTCTGTTTTCGTCTGTCATTCTGTAGGAAATAAAGTCTCTCTGTGCTTTTTTCCGCTTCTATTTCTAATTTTATTTTGCATGGTGCACTCTCTGCTCTTTCACGTGTAATTAGCATTTGGAGGCATTCCTTTTCTTTTTCTTGCTTGTTCTTATTACGTTGAGGCCATTGTTTAATTTTTTCACATGGTCAGCACCTTCGTGCATGCTCCTCTTTTCTGCCACTTCTCCCTCTCTTCAAATGCTTGCTTCTAGCTTTCTTTTAACAAGAATCCGTTGTTGCATTAGCTAATCTCTCAGAAGACATGGCACAGATACAGGATCCACTATTTCTTCAGCTCATAGCTATAAACAGTCAATGCTTTTGCGACAAACATCCCCTCATTATTTAACCGACACAGAAAGAAAAGTAGGGGGGGATGAATAAATTTGTGATTTAACAAATGAATGATTATCTCCACAGATTTTGTGCAGTCATTTTTGTGAATGCAGAGCTGAAAGTAATATCGATGTTTGAAGATTAATCAACAATTAGCTGCTGTGATGTGCCGTGAGACTCTTTCTGTGTCTCTGTTGTGAGAGCAGATTCAGTGCCAGAGTTGTTGCCTGAGATCCTATAATTGCCTCAGAATTCTTCCTGTAATTAACACTCTTGGATAATTACACCAGAATCCCAGTCCTCGCTTTTCTCACATTATTAGGCTCAGTGTGGCGGGAATGAAAACATGCAGATGCACACGAGCATGTGAAGATATCTATGAGCCTGTGAATATTCTCATTTGTCCAGGTCATAGTATCTCAAAGGAGTTTTAAATCGAAAGCAACTGGACTTGGTTATTTGTCTAGGAAGACGTTTCACCTCTCAGCGGTGGTGAGCAGAGGTGGAACGTCTTCCTAGACAAATAACCAAGTCCAGTTGCTTTCGATTTAAAACTCCTTTGAGAAGATATCTATACATTATGTTCAGTCTTTTTATTACTGTGAGTACTGTAAGTAATTTACCAGATAAAGGGATTTTCACCTCAGTCTTCCTGTTTGTTACTTACTAATGTGGTCACATTTCAGCCTGGACTGTTTCCGACTGTCAGCCATCCCCAATTCAGAGCTTTCTCTGTCTTGGTTGCAACGAGATTAAAGCTGAGTGGTGGAGAGATGGGAAGTGGACCGGGCAGTGTGGCAGTTCCCGGCGGCACAGGATTAGAGGGTGGGACAGTGAAGTAGGCCATACAAACAGGCTCAGCTGAAATATGGACAACAGACCATAACTGAGCTGGCTGGCCCAGTACATTTCATCAGCATGTCATTATGCTATAATCCCAGGCCAGCCACTATGTTGGCTGCATGTGTGTCAGACAGGGATGATTATTGGTCAGGGAAACTTGTGGATATTTCCACCTTGATGCAGAATCACAAGACTTTGATGTCAAATTTGGCACATTTGGACTCAAAGATGAACTGATCAAAGGCTCAATGGTCAAGGTCACTGTGATCTCACAAAATGCTAATTATGACACAATTTAATATAAATGTCTAATAGGATAAAATGATCCATATGGTCAAAGGTCAACTTGTTCTGAAAAAACACTTCCAGCCATTATTCAACACTGTAACTCAGGAAGGGGAGATTGTGGCCATATTTCCTGCAACTTGACTGGTTGGCAGAGGCATACAACCCCAAGGCTGTAATTCTAGTTTTAACGACTTTGATTTATAGTATTATATTAATTAAAGAAATGAAAAAAAATCAGGGGAGAAAGATTGGTCTGCATATGTTAGTGTGGGTTTTATTATGCATTTTGTTGCCAGATATATTTTGTGGAGAAAAGTTTGTCTTTGAAGGACCAAAACTAACCTGGAATAATCGAGTGAATACGTTTATTTTGAGTGTAAAAGTCACATAGTGTCTCAGGAAACTGAAAAGAGAATTAGAAGAGTTACAGACCTGCGGTTACTTTTCACACCTTCTCAGCCGGTGATGACCCATGTTTGCCAAACTTAATGCCCTATTCTGATGAGTAAGAGCTGAAAATATATTCACCACAGTCTTTTTGTTTTTTGTTTTTTTTACCATTCAATTTAAGAATCTCTGGATGATCTTTCACAATGTACTGTGAAAACAGGAAAACATAGAAATTATCCAAATTGGCTGAAAAGTGAAACAGAGATTGTCAAGACTTATTTGAAGCTGCTGAGAGATGGATGGTGACGACCCTTTTAGGCCTTCTCGGATGCAGGAGGGCTTTAATGAGACTAACCACATGAAATGATGTGATACAAAATAACAAGACAGACACTATGATTCCTGCCTTTTCAAGGAAAATGATGAGCCCATGCAGTTTAGTTCAGAGTTAGTAAAGACAGATGAAAATGAGAGGGGCAAAGGTGAGGTCAGGAAAGCCAGCATCATGTTACAGTGGAGAGGCTCAGAAAAAGCCAGCTTCAAATGTCTTCTCATGAAAAGATTTAATGCCTAATTTCACATTATTCTATTTCAGTCTCAGTACCAACTCACACAAAATGTAATTAGCAGATCTGCAAGGAGATGATGAGACACATTTTGCAGGAAGCTCCAACGAGTAGGCTACTCCACAGGTAACATACAGTAGCCTATCTGTATCCTTATGTCTGTACTTTTTCTGTCTCTAACCACAGTGAACCTCTCAAATCTGTCTGCATGTTAAATAAGAAACTTAGGCCAGCAGCTAGTTAGCTTAGCTTAGCATAAATGCTAGACAGAGGTAAACAGCTATGCTCTGCCCAAAGGTAACTAAATCAGCCTACCACTACTTTAAAACGAGAAAACCACGACATGTTCTTTTAACGCATGGTGTGTGTATGCTATATATGAAGAACACTAGCACTTGGTTTGCTTACCTTTGCAAGAAATTGTGTGGCACATAACCAACCCCCCGTAAAGCCGCAATATGCTGATTTTACACCCCCTCCCTCTTCTCCACTTTCTCTGTTTCCTCATCACCTTTTGTTCGTTGTCTGGTGTCTTTAGGTGGCCACTTTGTTTCAGGACCAGCCAACACCACTGACAACCAAAGTCACCTCCACAGTGTATGTGTTGTCACCGGACAAGCTGCGCATGTTTCAGCAGGAGGATATTTCATTGAACTTGCGAACGTGTTTTGGAGGGTGAGAGGTCTCTACAGATTCCCCTTGAGTGTCCCGACTAAAGAGTGAGGCATATGTCCTCTGTGTTTTCTCTTCTTTGATGAACTTGTTTTAACTTTCAGGAGTCACTTTTCTAATGTCGTGTATTTCAACTTGAGCTGAGTGAGTGTGATCCGTGAGCTGACTCTGTGTCATCTTGTCTGTCATCATCAATCATTGTGAATGACTGTATATGTCCTTCCAAAAACCTCAGTATCAATCTGGCAGCATCAACTACTGCGTCCTCTGTCCCAGGAGTGAGTTACAGTTTCAGCTCCAGTTATGCTCACACTTCAGATCTTATTGGAAATATTATTGAATGGATTTGTTTCTTAGAATTTTTCACGAATGCAGCTACAGCCAATGTTTTATAAACATTATTGCAATTAACTAATTTTTTCCAGCTGAGTTTACAAGGATGAAAGTAGTAAACTTGCTGTTATTGATTTTTACAATAACAACCAATGTGTAATAGTTTTACTTTGAGGGATCTCAAAGTAAAAAAAAACAAACAAAAAACCCACAGAGAATTATCACCTGACTCTCTAGTTGAGCTTTTTAGCTTGTTTTAGCTTGTTGTTTTGATTTTAGGGCTGGCAACTTTACTGTTTCGACTTGCTCTCACTGCGTCATCTCATTTTTTACGACACAACAGGCAGCTGTTTTTGATGAAAAATCTTGCTATGCTAGCTGCCCTGCAACAAACAACAAAAACCCTAAGTTAGCGACAAGTCAGTGAACATAATTTTGAATTTAGCTTTAGCATTTAGCTGCCTAAGTACCCAATATTTTTTCAGGGTTGGCAGAGACCAAACAAAGTAGAGCATTTAGCTGCTAAAGAGCTAGATACTTCCCTCTGTGAAAACAGAGCTGAAGCCAGAGTGAATGTTGGACTCCAAACACAACTCCAAATGAATGCCATGTTCTGTGTCTGGTGGATCTCTGAATAGGCAACTGTATGCTAACAAGTTCACCATATCAACTTAAAAGGTGAATATGACAATGTTGTGTTTGTTTGCTCTGCCCCCAAGTGGCTAAAAAAGTAGATATTACAGGTTTATGGTTCAGTCGTTTTCCATGTGTCTTCCATTTGGTTTGATGAATGGCTTCACAGGAGGACTGAGCACTCCCTTACAGTCAAGTGGGTAAAATCTTAAATGGCCCCAATTTGAGGAAATCCAGTGTCTCAGTTATAAAAGCCTTAGCTAGCGATGCTTGGCAACTGTCCTATTAGGTCTTTGACAGTTCATGTTAGACTGACAGTGGCTCTGGCAGCTAATCTCTTGAACAATGTGGACGGACGGCTGTAGGATCTAATATGATGTGAAATACGTCAACGTGCAGCTCTCTGCTCCATCTGTCTTCCTGCTTGTAACAAGTGCTGTTCTCACCTGGGACCTTTAGCAGTACAGAGGTTGATCTGCCTGATTCCATCAGTGCCTTTCAAAGATGTATCTCTCTGGTTTATTACGTGGACAGGACTTTCTCTACTGCACTGCTGTCAAGTGATGAATTATGAATAGATGTGAATCCAGCCGCACCGCCGGCCAGGCCTGAGGATTACTTTCAATTTGCACACCGCTTCCCCTGGTCCCTCTCTGGCTCGCACCTAGTCAGACTTCTTTCTCAGGGGACCTCGAGGGCGGTATTAGGTTGCTGCCTAAAACTCTAACCCCGCCAATCATGTAAAAAGTTTGAGAAATGAATCTCTAGGGACACTGTATATAGTTACACGATGCACTCTTGTTGCTGCCCCTCTGCTTGACTCCTACATGAATGGCATCACCTCTTACACACAGATAACATTTCTCATTTTCCTTCCAGGAGGAAGCTTCAGTGCATGTGTGACCCCTCTCAGATACTCATTGACTCCAGATAACTGGTTGCAATTGTCCCGGTTGATGAGCAGGCAGCAGGCAGTGAAAGGGAAGTAGAAAGGACAGCGATGCTTTTAATGAAGCCAATGAGAAGGACGCGGAGAGCCTGCGGGCTTCGAGAAGGATTAGAGCAGACGGCAGTAGATTTAGGCTTATGATGCTCCACAAGTTTCTTAACCTTGAGGGGCGGAAAAGGACAAAGAAAGTGTTAGAGACAGAACATAGAATGAGGGTTCACGTCTTTTGCAATCATCGACAGATCTGTAGATATCCCCTCTCTGTTAAACTTTAGATCTTTAGCTGCTCACCATCCAGAGATGTTGGTGAACAAAAAGATTTTTCTAAAGGTCAGTGTCCCCAAGACGCTAACCTTTTAATAGACAACTCACACACATCCCCCTGCAGATTGAGGACAGTGTGTGTGTGTGTTTGTGTGTTTGTGTGTGCACGTGCATGCGTGTGTGTATGTGTGAATATTCATGCATGTCTGCCTGTTTCTGTATCTCTGTGCATTCATCCGTTTTCATGTGTAAATTGGAACACATAAAATACTGTGTGTTTGTGCCTGTGCATGCCTGTGTGTTTGTGTGTGATGATCTGAAGTGCAAAGAACTATAAGCGTGTGATGTGTGATGCCGGCCTAATATGCCCCGTCTCTGCCTCTCTGGATGTGGCAGTGAGTGTGAGAGTGTCGGAGAGTCGAGCCAATTGGCATGGAAAGAGCCTGGCTTGAAGTGATGGCTGGTGACACGGCAGACAGGCCAGCCAGGCAGGAAATAGATGCCAGCGGGGATACTGATCACACTCACCTCCACCTCTTGATGACTTTGTCTTTCTGGCCCTTGTCTCTGTGCCATCTATCTAAGTGCAAACTGCAAAGTGCTTTGTTGATACAGATAAACACTTGTAGGAAGAAATTAGTTCAAATTAAGGGTCACAGTTATATATTCATAACTCTCAGAGGTGACCTGGGGTTGTATTCATGGAAGTCCTCTACTCCAGGGGTAATTTTGTTTGAGACTGGAGTCTGCTTCTTCATTCATAACTTCTAACTTATTACTGTTAAATGGGATAACTGTGCTGAAATTACCCAGTATTTGTTCATTCGGCCATATGCAGGCCAGATGATGAATTGTCAATGTTTGGGGTCTGCTGTCTCTGAAATAATTGGAAAGGAAGAAAAACAGCAAAAGTGTTCTGTTTTAAATTGGCCCCAGTTCTGTATTTCACCAGCATAATGCAAAAAGAAGAGTATTATATAGTAATACGTAGGCTGAACAGGTGCAGTGTATACTGAAGCAATCAAAGCAGAAGACTTGACAACCCGTCATTTAGTTTAAAGTTACAGAGTCACAAAGTAATGGATGTTTCCAATTAATTACATTTAATATTTGATCAAGGATCTTTCAAAGACACAAATCTTGTTGTTAAATACCTTCAAACTGGATTGTCGTATTCTAGCAATTTATCAGTGATGCCACACAATCAAAGCAGCGACCTCATAACAAATTCTATTTTAATTTTCTCTTTTTATAAGAACAGCCCCAAAAGATTTGGACAAGGACAAATGAACATTTTGATCTGTTCACTGAGCACAAACAATCCATCCGTCCTCCCAATTCCCCCAATTATGTCCTTTCTTTCCTGGTGGTCTGTCACTTCTTATCCCTGCTGAAGTGTAAGTAGCCTGAGAGGCTGCCACAGGGAGGGGGGGGCTGCTGGTTGACTGACACCCTCTGATCACGGGGGCTTAAAGAGAGGGTGGCCATTTAATAGGCTAGCAGCCAGTAGCAGCCTGTCCACATGGCAAGTTGGCTGAAAAGACTGACGGATGACTGACTGGTGTTTTCATCCCACTGTGACACCCAGGTCATCGTGTTCATAAGCAAAGGACAGTGAAGCCACAAGTGTTCCAGATGCCTCCATATTGCCTCCATTTTTTCTAGTTTTGTGCCAAGACGACATGGCTGCATTTGAGGGAGTGACACAGACACTTTCAAAATGACTGATAAATAAATTTGCTGCTTAGGAAAAAACTGTAGAGAAGTTAAAAGAGCAGTTTGACATTTTGGGAAATGCTTATTTGCTTTCTTGCACAGAGTTAGGTGAGAAGATTAATACCCCTCTCCTGTCTGGATAAACAAGCAGGATACGACATGTTTACAGTTGAACTTTAGAGGGGTTAGTAGGTGCATTGTGTTTGTACCCTCGTAGAACCAGACTAGCTGTTTCCAATCTTTGTGCTAAGCTAAGTGGCTACTGGCTACAGCTAAGCTAAACCTTAGACAGGTAACAGATACCACTTGTGCTGACTGTAATTTTTCAGAAAGGTTTAATCCTGGACATACATTTAGACTGTTTTCTGTCGTATCAATAGAGAAATTATTGTTGACTTATTCGAAAGCATCTAACGCTAAAATGGCAAATATGAAATTTAAATAATTAATTACAATAAATGGATTTTTTATCTATTCAGTATGAGCTCTCAAGTCTCATGAGGCCTTGGAATAAACAAGGAGAGGATAAATAAGTCTGCCACCCATGTAATAGGCCTAAATTGATGGAGCGCAGTAATGGATTACTGGTACAGAACGCTGCTAATGAAAGTGTGTTGGGTTCTGCGTTGATACGATAACACCGCTGAGGGTTTTATTAGCCTCGACTGGCATCACCAAATGTGTGAATGTGACCGGGGGAAGATGTGTCAACCTGCATTACAGCGATGGCCTGTGGCCCCTCAGAGAGTGGCATCGAACTTAATGTTCTTTTGAGTCTTGGATCCCTTTGTGTTAACTCAAACTGACTGCGCTGGGAGGGTTTGTATTTGTGTGGGGGAGTTTGTGTAGGAACCCCAATATTTGTTTTAACCTTCAGCCATGAACATGCCCTGGTACAAACTGATAAAAAAGAAACCAGCTAAAAACCTCATGTGGAGTCTAAAGAGTACTCTAAAGTTTTTATTCAGAATATGTGGATTGAAATAAAAAAAAAAATCATAGCAGCAGTTTATGTAAGTTCCAACAGTATATATGCAGTGTATGTGCTCTGTAAGGAAAGGTGATAATTTTAGGGTCAAAATAAAATATCAAACAAAAACTCACTTTTATTGAAAGTGTTGTAATTTATTTCTTACATGTTCAATAAAGCCTTTAACAACACATGGGAGCAGTGAACACCTTAACCCTGAAACTGACTGATCTGATTTAATGTAAAAAACACTCTGATGGTATGAGGTTCACTTGACAATGCCAATTAGATTTGATAACAAAATATCAATCTCACTCAGTCTTACCTGCTGATGCAAAATAAAAATAGTGGTAACACTTTTGTTTCTGGTGATGTCTCTACAATCAGAAGCATTCACCAGTATTTCTGACCCTAATCTAATAAGATGATGACCAGATGATTTAGTTAGATTCAGGAGCACCTTGGCTGCATGAAGCTGTAGATTCATGAGGAAGAAATAGCCTGTTATGACTCTAAATTGCTTAAAAGACGGGGCATACATATCAACAGTGCCCTTGTATTACGCATGCACATTAATTAGTGTGATTAATAACCTCATTAGAATAGATTTTATTTTCAGAATGTCAAGCTGATAATTCTGCACCATTTGGCAGCCCATGTGCCTCCTGTTTAATGGTGTGTGTTCCTAAATGTGTGCTTTTTTGTTTTAAAAAGAACATGTTACAAACTTTATTGTGTCCAATACAGAGAGGCGAAGCAACATCCACATGTATGAAGCCACTTGAATGAATTGACTGGGAGAAGCAGGCTGTTATCCACTTGCACTAAAATCTAAATTTTTTTTAGATCTTGGTTGAAATTTAGCAGAAAAAATTGTTGTATCCATAATAATGTTATGGCAGCTCAAGCAGAAGACCGGTAACTGTATCATTGAGTTACTAAGTAGATTATTTGTCATCAGTCATGTAGTTGTTGTTTATCAGTGCTGTTGTTGGTGGTGTGGCTGTGTCATGTGTTTGTTCCTCTATGTCTCTGAATATGTGGCTATTGCAAATGCAGGTGATGTCTCCATGTCAGTGGGTCATGACCATGCAGCATAACATCGTCAATTATTTAGCTACTCTCCGTAGAAGCCTTTAGCTCCATAAGCCCAGAAACAGTTCTCTCTTATTAAAGATTCATGGCACATGGCAAGACACATTCTTAATCACCCCATTGTGTCCTTTGGTTTCACTGTTCAGGCTTTGCATAGGACAGAAGTGCAATTTAAGAATCTCACTGTAATCCATTATTATAATGAAAATCCCATTT